>NW_025766225.1:3527500-3998808 GCF_003918875.1 Haliotis rubra
TTTGACACAAAATAGACTCATCTTCACCACTTAGTTCATTTAACCATTTGTCTATTTGTCTATGTAATATTTCAACATACACAAAGAAGTTAGCCCCAAGTATTGTAACTATCAATACAATAACAAGCGATAAAACGTTTAATTTTTTGAAACATTTGACACCCAACAGAGTCACCTTGAACACTTAGTTAATTTGTCTATGTAATATTTCAACATACACAAAGAATTAGTTTTAGCAACAATCAAGTCAGAACATATGCCATAATTTCCTGGTAAGAACATGTGTTTACCCAACAATTCAAGTCAAAGAAAATCAAAATTGTTCCCATATTCTGTTATTTTTTTAGTTTTTGTTAATCTGCTGTCATTAGCTCTGAACATTGAGCAAATCTACCTTTGAGAGATACATATAGATACAATGACCAAATTTACTTTTGTCAAAAAAATACCCCAGTACAACTCATACATGTTAATAATTAGACATAAATAGACACAAAATTCTATTTCATATTAATGGATAAGTCACACATACCAACAAATCATAACTTCAATGCTTTGTGCTTAATCAAGATTTTTGTGTGTAGGTTGAACTAGTCATACAGACATAAACTGATACTGACTACTAGTATTTGATACAGCTATTCTTCTAATTTCCTTAATTTTGATTGAAGATAAGTTTTCTGTAACTTTAGAACTTCAATCTCAAGTAGAAACTTCTCTCTTTCTAGGACTTCTAAGGAAGTTGTTGATATGGATGCTGCTGCTGATAGTGATGCTGATGCTGCTGCTGCTGCTGATGATGATGACTGTCCCACCTGTGATGTAGGAAAAGGACATCTGACTCCCTCTTGAACTGGATCTAACTCTCTGAAACACAGATGTAGATTATCAGTATTGTATTCATCAAAATATATCATTACTTTTTAAATCCTGTTTTCTGTTATTATTTTATCTCTTCAAAGATTTTCAGACAAATATAGAAACAAGGTTTATCTAATTTCTAATTTCAACTTTAATTTTAGGAATTCAAATGGTCAGGCATGCATGGTCAGGGGAACTCATACAATTGTTTCAATATGTTATTACCTACTTTTCAAAGGACTGATCTAGCTCTAGGAGCTGGATGAAACTAGAATCCATGGACATCGGCCCAATCCCTGTCAGCACTGTATTCTCCCGGCCTATACAGTCCACCACAGCTTCTGTAACTGGGCTAATTGGTGTTGGGGGAGGTCCACCACCTGAAAATATTGTCAGACATTAATTATTGTAATTATAAAAAATTTTTTTTTCCACTTAATTGGAATTACTCATACTATATAAACATACGGTAAAGGTCATATGAAACATATTACACAACTCACCCAATGTCATCTGCACATATCATATATAGAAGATTACTATTTTTCGTAACAAATACCATGTTTACCTCATCAAGCAAGATAGAAATTTGATGTTTTTATGATTTTGCAATGTAGACTCATCTGTGTGATATTTTACATTTTACAGTTTTCTGCTTGGAAAAGTTTTAAATAGTTGTATGACAGAAAGTAAATTTGATTTATACTGGAGATTAAAATTATTAGGGTAAGTAGCAAAATTTGGGGTCAGTAGTTACATCAGAACCCCAACATTTCTTTTAAGGCCCTAACCCCAATATGTTACCCTCCATAGGACATAAATTACAAAATTTACCGGTTGCAGTTGTTGCATTCTTGAAAGTGCTGTAATTTTTTTGCCCGCACTCTTAAGGTTTTTCCATTTCTTTATAACCTCATCTTTGCTTCTTTGTTGGTGTCCAATTGAATTGATGGTGTCAGTGATTTTCTAAAACAAAAAGTTGTTAACAACTGGATTAATATCACCTCCTTGATTTGAAAATAACAAATTTTTGTTTGGCATTCTTCAATTGGAGGATGGAAAACGAAAATTATTTTAATTGATGAAAAACTAATATTTCAGTGCATTTAATGATTTCTCTGTTGATTATTTCAAGTCGGAGGGAACAAAGGTAAAAAGGTTGCAAAAAATGTATATAATTACACCTTTAAGGCTTAGTAATTGTGTACCATTAATCATAGATATGTGTATTATAAACTGAAGTAAAGCCCTTTATTGGATTCCAAAACAGAATGTAGAGAATATTACTGTAAATAAACAATCTTACAAACAGCATCCGTCATATCATGAGAAGGGCATTGTCTTTGTTTCAATTCAACTATTTTTTTAAATATATCAATTCGGAGAGGGTAAAGATACCCACCTACATAAAACACTCAAGGGAATACATCAAGCAAATAAGGATGAAATACACTATTTCCTTTGCATATTTTGGGCATACTTCAATACAGGTGTCTCTAGAATAATGGAGCACAACACAGTGACACATTGCTCAGTTCCAGTTTTGGAGTCACATAACCTATCAGTATTTCCCTCACCTTTTGAAAACAGGGATAAAAATATTTTAATCATTGTGAAAATGTCAAAATTAGGAATGCTATATTAGCCATAAAACACGTACTCCATGCGCATCTTTAGCCTACACTTACATGTGCTTATCTATGGATATCTATCTATCTATCTATCTATCTGTCTCTGTCTGTCTGTCTGTGTGTGTCTCTCTCTCTCTTGATAGACAGACAGACAGACAGAGAGAGGCAGACAGAGACAGAGAGAGACTCAGAGACAGCCTAGGCTGGTCCACTTGAAACTGTTCTCATCAATAACACTGGCACAGGAATGTGCAATTACACTTTTTGCATCAGCCTTGACAACGGTAAAAATTGTCGTTCATATCTGATCATGTGTATAATTTCTCCTTCAACAGCACAGTGATTCTCTTCGCGAAATTCAAACACTGTAATTCCATTACTTTTGTGAGATAATTTACATGAAAGACTCTTTCTGATTGGCATTTTAAACTTCATCTGATCAACTGACTCAGTACTGAATCACACAACATTTTACATGATATAAAATCACTCGAGATTTCACTCACTTGCCATGTCTCCTGGCGACTCGTGGCCGTCACTCCCTGGGAAAATTTCCCCCTCAATCGTTTGCTTGCTCGCCTTGACGAGATCCGCTAATAGGAGGCACTCATCCTTCGTCCAGTTTGGCTGCCTTTTCCGTGAACTACCACAACTACCGGCGTTATCAACATCTGTCATTTTGTTTACGAGTGTCGTCTGCTGTAAACATCCGGGGAATTCCGGGGATATCCCGTGACGTCAGGAAATTTTTCATGGGATTTCCCTTGACAACATGCGCACGCATGGGTATGAACCTGACTAAGTTTTTTTACGCAGACTTAGCTAAGTCTCTGACTTAAGTTTATATTGAATACCGACTTAAGTTTTTGACTTACCTAAGTCAATTTTTTTAGACTTAGGAAAAAAATTAAGAAAAATCTTAGACTTTTTTAGAATACCGCCCCAGATCTGTGGCGGTCCTCTAATCTATGGCGGGTTTCCTAATCCGTGGCAGGTTTGATTGTTCGATTGTTACATGACGTCAACGCGTAATGGCGTCATTACGCGATGACGTCATCATCGCTAACCGTTCCCGACGTTATTCGACACTAGCCGTTCGTGGCAATAGTAATCTCAGGAAAATCTTCAAAGCTAAGAAAATGGAAACTATAGAAAATGATGGTTTTGTAATTGCGGAGCCACCTACAAAGAAGAAGAAGAAACCCGTATCAAGAGATCCCAAAACAGAAACATTTTGGAACGACATGGAAAAACTTGATACGTGTGGATTACAAAACTGAAAACGCTGAATCCGAAATGGGGAAGTGTAAAGATTTGCAAGATCCTCTCGTTTGCAGCCAACGAAAGGAAAATCCTTGAGAATTATTTCTTTTACGAGTTGTGTTGATTTAGACCCCCCCCGCATCGGCGACGTTACACCAAAGAAGAAATGGTAAAAATCATTGTTCAAAACCACGCACTGGACCATAGGAAATCGGCGGCCATTTATTAAAGCATTCGCCGCTGTGTTTTCCTAGAAGCTAGTAAGTTGTTGTTTGACATCAATGCAAAATGTGAGGAATGCAACAGTGTCAGTGAATTTATCCAAAACCACCCGGACGAGGAAGCCAATTCCTGCGACTTATCCCAACTGCCGGTGGCAAATAGATCTTAAGAAGATGTCCACCTACAAAGGGTTCAACCATGTTTTGTAATATTGTGGTCTATTTCAGACCGAACCCCGCGATGAACAAGGCCGTCGCTGTTTTCACCAGCAGCTTCTGGAGACCGGGAACTGTCACCGCATCTAAGAACTCTAACTGACCGAGTGTACGAGGTGATGGACACTCAAAACTCCCATAGGTTCCAGTTGAACAGACATCACATCCGTGATGGACAGATTTAGATGTATAAGAAATAAATGTTTTTTACACGTTATTCACCCTTTTGTCTTTCTTCATGTATTGTTTAATATTAAATTAAAAGGAAAGCAAACGTATTCGATAATTAACATGGCCTAAATTTTCGAAGCTCTCTTAGTTTCTATGATAGTCGTGAAAACATTAGCAATATCGAAAGACGATCTTAGCGCTAACAGACCTTCGAATATCTAGGCCCAGGGGTATCAGTAAGTTAGAAACTCATAAATGAAATGCCATTAACCCCTATTCTACCGAGCTGAAATGTTCTAACGACGATGAGTAGGAAATCCGCCACAGATTAGGGTAGGTACGGCAACTAGCCACGGATTTGAGGCCTGCCATGGATCCGAGTCTTACATGTGTATCCAGGAATTTCAAATCTCCTTGAAACACACAACGAACTGAGCATAGAGGTTATTCAGTTCATTCTATTCCATAGGAATACCTGCAGCGTCGTGCCTCTGTCAGTGGGGACGAGCTCGAGGAACTTGCTTGTAACTTCTGTAAACATCATGTGTTATTTTTATTAGATTAAATTAAAATGATACTACAGGCCACACCTGGTACATTTACTTATAAAAAACCTTTTAAAAAAACAATTAAAAACAACTTTACTGATCGTGTTAAGATATCAGGCACATAAACGTTTAGGCATCCACCTACATAAAACGGAGTTATCGGATGTTCCAAACAGTGCTCGCCTGGATATAAAAAACTGTAATATTACAGCCCGTGACATATCTGTAATGTATTCACCAGTACCATGAAACATCAATCATCCCCAAATTCAATGATCGAGTCAGGTAACACAGTTATGTTTTAAAATGGATCAGTTAAGTCGCTTGTAACGGCGTCAACGACGTCGCCTTTCCAGCATGGTGTAATTACCAACCACGGAGACTGTGTTGTAACCGGCGCCTCACTCAGTTTTAAAATAGCCGGAATCTACAAATAATCAACTTTATGGCCCCAGACTCCGATCCTGCTGCTCGTCTCAGTTATAAGCCAAGAAGTAAAACTACCTTTCCTACACTGATTACATCGTGTAACAGTTTAATGTGGCCGTGTGTGATGTTGGTAATATGTGCAGGGACGCTGTAATTCACGTGTAGACATTACCATCGATAAATTCGACATCATCAAAAGTCAAGAATTTCATCGAGGTTTGTTGATGAACAGGCGGTAAGACTAATTCAATAAATAAATAAGCTTTCAGAGAAAGTTGTATGCATTAAATCTCTGGTTATAATTATACTCTACCTTAACATGATCGTGTTGCATCATATATGTCAACGACAAACAGATCCCAGCATTCCTCCCCCTTCCCACCTTCCAACCTCTCCTCCACCATTATACCATCTGTATCCTTTGTTTGTGTCTTTCCCTTCCCTTCTTCTTTTCCACATAAGACTTCCCATAGGTATTCCTAAACACTGAAAACATATCAGAATCACAGTGACAGATTTTTGTGTCTACTTTTCTGATGTTAATTAATTGTTTTTTATTTTAACCGACTTTAGATCATGAGGTCTACATGATACACATGTATACAAAAGTTACCGCCGTAGCATGAATCATGATATTAATTAACTATTTACATATGGTGTTTCACACCCATGACATACGTCCAATGTGATCACCGCTCACCTTCAGCGGAGAGCACTTAATATTACTGTCGTAATGGTTTCCAATTTTTATATTTTAGGGCTGTATTTATTTAAAGTCCGAAATCTGATTGTGGCACAGATTTCTTTGAGTATGGAAATGTGTTTGTCGCTTTCATGGGCATTCAACATTTTGTACCAAACTCTTTTTCGTTCATCAGACGATGTACAGTTTGGTTCCCATGTACAAAGCTTCTAAATATCGGTGATTTGTATTGTATTGAAACATACTCCTTACAGCATACTGGTAATTCTGGCTTGGTTGTTTCCAATACATCCAGATATATGAATTACATTATTTCCAATAAAACCAGCAAAGTGAGCGACAAAATCAATAGTAACCTATCTGTCATTCTAGACACGCTCAGTAAGTGCATCTGTGTACGTCTTTAACGTTGTTAGGGCCTGGGTTTCTGTATAATGTAATAACATATGGGTATCACTTGCTAACACAGCATGGCCTGTTACTTCATTACAAGGCAATGATATGAAGTTTTCTCTGGGGTCATCAGCCACAGAGGGCATCTAGTTCAGACTGGTTGGTCGCCCTTTTCACATTGAATGTCGTCGGATCACCAACGACCACCCTATCTCCGCACCAGGCATCTTCGTCAGTGAGCGTTATCAGGCTTACATCAGTATGTCAGACAATCTATAATTTCTTTTAATTTATACATAAGAGCACGTTGTCCAAATAATTGACTGGCGTCCTTTTGTACTGTTCGGGTATCTTAACTTATCTCTTCATTGGACAACCCGAAAATATCCGGGTTAGAATTGGTCTTCAGCAAAACACGCTTGTCGTAAGAGGCGACTAACGGGATCGGGTGGGCAGGCTCGCTGACTTGGTTGACACGTCATTGTACCCTAATTCCGTAGATAGATGCTCATGATGTTGTTCACTGGATTGACAGTTTCCGATCAGAATATATTTTCTTCTTTTTTTCGCAAATACTCCATTTATGATGCATGTCTGGACTTCACAGCCTCATAGTAGCTACAGCTCATAATTTGACAGTAGGTTCTTGAAGTAGTTCCAAAGACAGAAATGCTATGCTTCAGATACCACTTAGGCAACAAAACAGTAGGATACTCTTCAAAGGGAGTGTCCTTTGGAGCCGGAGAATGACCTAAAAGTCAATTTTCAACAAACAAAACGTCGTTCAGAAAATGGATGGATTTGAAAGAAGAAAATTCCTCTCCATTTTTCCCAATCCGCCATGACACACATCCTTCGAAGTCCAAACACGTCTGTGTTTGAGATCTTGTGTCCATCAGATACTTTTGTCGTCTAGACTAATCACACCTCATCCTATCAAGTCCACCGATCCTTGTCCTAAGGCTAATATCGTAGTAGACTTCAAACGAGGGTACTGATTTTCACAAAGATACATTTACCTCAATATTTGTTTAAATGTTAAGCCTGGAACGATCTTCACAATGACCTATTCACATAATACTTTCGATGTTCCCTTCAGATAAAATGCAACGATAACAATCAATCGAGTTCCTCTGACCAGAAGCTTATCTCGTCTGGACAAGGATCTTATGAACCTCGGAATGTGATTGTCTCGTCGCCACAAAGGCAATCTTGATGTGTTCAAAAATAATTCATCTTCTGATACGTAAATATAGACGTTATCTATATATGTGGACAGATAGGACTAATATAGCCTCACTCAACACACATCAACGTATTAAGCATGTATTAAATAAAGAAGGTCTCCCAGTCTAGACGGCCGAGGTCGTTCAATGAATACTCAATAAACCAAAGGGTAATGGGTCGCTCTGGAGGTGAATCTGGCAAGCTTTCAATAACAGCTACGTTCTTTGAATGTATAATTGAATATCCGAACCTGCTGTTTTTGTTTCATTAAATGATATATTCCTATATGTAGACATTTGATCTTTTGAAATATAGGCGTCAAAACCCTTTCCATATTTATTAGACATTTCTGCCAAATTCAGTCAATTGTACGAGTACAACTTTATCGTGCGCATGTGTTTATTAATTAACACCAAATACTGATGGTACCATGTGTTCGCGAAAGTGTGATTTAGTTGTTCAATCCACCAAAAGTACATAGCATAATTGAAAAAAGGCAATTGCGTCTGACATATGTTTTGTCATTGATGGTATAGATTAGGGAATAGGTACAATATATCAGAAACGTTTAGGCAAATCAATACAAGTATAAATTCTTAAGGAATATACTGGTTAATATACATGTAACTTATAACATTTGAGTTTTTCCGGATGATTTGTTTCCGAAGACATGTGGGATAATATTAGTTCGCAGGTGCGTGTAGGACTGATGAAAGCCTTTGATTTATTTGTGTCTTCTTTTTGTTTGGCCAAGGTTTCAAAGCAATACAAACAACTATGCTCTCCTATCGATATTGTGTGTTCATGGACCTCTTTGGGATGCTGTAAATGATACTCAATACATTGACCTTGGCGAAACCTTGCTTACAAAAAACTGCCAACGTCCTTTTTGTCATTACATCCATTTGCTGGTACAAACTAAACTAATTTATAACTGGAGCACTGTTTTAAGCCATTCCCTATGGAATAAGTGCCCTTTTATTGGATTCAACAAACACTTAAAGATAAATCTGATGTAATGCCAATACCCATTGCCCTTTTGGAACACCGTCGAAAACATCCTGTATTGAATCTCCATATCAGTTTAAATACTCTGGACCCATCCGCTTAAAAAACGTTTAAAATTCGATTCGAGGCAACGCTAAACAGTCTGTCCAGTCAAATCACACTTACAAGCGAGAGAAAAATAAGTGATACGAGAAATGGAAATGGGTTACTGGTTACTGGTTGGGAACTGGTGCCGAATATTTGTTGTAACATGCTTGTGATACAATACACTGAACTGTGAAACACGACCTGTGTACATTCAGAAACATTTAACCTATCTGAAGAAAGTGTAAACCCGGTTCAGACTGTATTATTCCCAGGTTAAGCACCCGATATTAATCGAATCAATACAAGGAATCTTACAAATAAGAAGTACAATGTGTGAAGCCCATTTCTGGTGTCCCCCGCCGTGATATAGCTGGAATATTGTTAAAAGTGACGTAAAACGGAACTCACTCACTCACTCCTAATAAGAAACCTACACAACAAGGATCATATTGTGCAAGTACATACCATTTATAATACACACTACATTATGGTGAAGCCAGTTCGACTCTGTTCACCCCCACATGGTCACTACATTCACAGAGTGTTTGTGGCGGCCATAGATCTTGCTAATCTTCAACGGCAAACCCTCGGGTGCCGGGACCTCTGTATTCCAGGAAACATAATCTGAAGATTTACTTGTTGTGTAAATTATGTATAGAATATGTGTCCAGGAATATTTTCAGGGCGATTTGCTTGGACAGTCTATCAAAATACGTCGATATATGCCTTTCCACAAAGTCTGGGGGCAATATTTGAATTACATGTATGTTACATTTGATTAGGTGAAGCAAGTATAGATAGACTGGACAGTGTCGTAAATATTGACTTGGCAGCCTAGTTAGGTTTTGTCTGACTGGCTTGGTGTAAACCAAGACTACAGTACAGATGGACGTGTGTGTTATAAACAGTCCGGCAGAAGACAGAACATATTTCTAAACTGGATTTGACCAATGAAATACAAATGTTACAAAAATCTACTAGGCAGAATAGAAGCGACAAAACCCTTTCCACATTCATTGGAGATCTCTGTCAAAAGCATAATTGATTGTACAATTGTGAATATATCATGAGCAGATATTTGTTGCACCGGTATATACGTCTGTACGACCTTGTCTGTACACAAATCGAGTCTGAACCAGACAGTCCAGTGATTGTTATCATGCAATACGATGACAGAGCATATGTCTATGAATCACAATGAATTAGTGATGATACCAGGTGTTCGCGAAATGGTGGCACCGACATTATCATATGCTAAGTCTAGTCATTTGTATACCTGAAATAATTCGGGAACGTATGGTATAAGTCAAAATATAACGTCATTTTTGTCACTGATGCATCAAATTTGGAAGTTTCCTCCACATGTCTACCATAAAACTTCTTGAACGCTTTACTGAGGCCTTGAGTGGCAGTCCAGGTAGTCGCCGAAACGTTTTGTACAAACATCCCAGTGATATCCGCATCAAATACATCAGTATCGAAATAAAATTTCTTGTGTTTTTCATTCTTGTAGTCACCACAAGACGTGGTGTATCCTTTCTTTTGACGGGTAGGTTAAAGTAAGTGTACCGTCCATATACAACGGGTGAATGTTTGCTGCTTCACATACATATCAGCAATATCATGGAGGTGTGTCTGATAGCGAATAAAATGGAACGGACAATAGAAAAAACCGAAAACGTTTCCTGGCTCTTTCTTTTCTTTCCTTGTGAACCGACAACAAACGTTACTTCTTGTAGACTACAAAATCCTCATACCCAGTAGAATTTACAAATTAGGACTGATGACAGAGGACTGGAGTCATCGAGGCGACTTCTTCACAGTCTCCACCTGACTGATTGCACCTGAATGTGTGATGGAACTTACCGCCACAGTAAATTCCGGGATATGACCCTGGTCTCCATGCCGGACATAAGGTGGTCACATTGTGAGGATGTTTGTCCTGATTCATAGTGTCACGCCATTATCATATTATATGCAATACAAGTATGTGAAATCGATTAATTGGTTTTACTTTGTAGCCCATTAGGCCTTTCAAGCCAAGTGAGAGTATGAAATGATTTATTGGCAACCTGTATGTCGCACCATCATCCGTATGACATCCGCCAGACAATGGGATTTCCTCTCACCACACACTGGATTGATTTACCATAGAGCCTAATGTTTCAGAACCAACTGCTGTCTTGATACATGACTACTGAGTGGTATTTGTGAAGTAAAGACAGATATATAATGCATGAAAACATGTGTTAGAAATATCAGAAACAAAATTCATCTATACAGGTTAATTGGGGGCGTGGCGGGCGAGCTGTCTAGGGCGCCAGGCTAGTGATCCAGCGAGCTTGAAGGTGCCGGGATCGAGCCCACTGTGACCGGGCGTAAAAACCTTGGAGTCAACTTTGTGTGCAGACTCTTTCAGTGTAGTCACAACCCCTAGTGTACAGTACGCAACCATATGCACTTAAAAGAACTGACGAATCCGTTGGGAAACGACCAGATGGTGGTCACATGAATACATGCAAACACCTAGCTGCGGTTACAGCAACGTGCAGTAAACTTGGACAAAGTACTGTGACTATGTGTCCCAGTCCACCAAGCTTTGAATGGGTGCCTCGAAAGGATGGAAAAGTCACATTAACTCGGTTCGCCTTGTGGCTGCAAGAGCTGTATGCTCCCCAGGGAGTTGAGATTGATAATATGATGTGCCGCTGAGATTGACATCCAATGATCGAGGGACAAACAAAGAATTGCTTTGAGCATGCATGTAGATGGACTATAGTGCTATATAGATACCCATATAATAATAATTCGACAGCAAAAAATATTTTTTGAGAAACGTATTTTGTGAGTTAGCGATTATGGATGTATATGGGGATGTGCATCAGGTCAAGTATTGCAATCCAGAACTTTCCGATGTTTTGGAACTCCTTCCTGCAGGTCGACTCCTTGTGTGTGGTCAAGATGAGTTTACTGCCAGTTCCTGTGCATGTGGCCGTGGCCTTCCTTGACGGTAAAGATAACAATAAGTGTATGCATCTGATGTTCAGTGATCCCTCAGAATATTTTCATCACCATTTTGCCTTTTATTGAATTTGATTACACAATGCCATTTAGAAAGTGGTGAACTGTAACGTATGCTATATTTGGGGTTACAGATTCTAGTACTTTCGTTGGGTTGAGTCCCACCCGGGATTCTAACTCACCCCCTCGTTTATTGAATCTGGTTTCACCTATGAAATGGGGAAATATTCATGGCATTATTTTCTGACGATTTGATTCAACTGGATGACACAGGTGTGGCTCCCAGACCACTTTTACCTAGACACATGTACATCGGGGTGATTTCTCAAGGGGTTATGAGTACACGACCACTGTGTATTTGAGGTACCCAAATGTAACGACAGGTGTCTAAACATAACAAGCATACATTTTTAGGGGTGGTGAGGTAGCCTACTGGTTACAGTGTTCGCTTGTCATGAACATGGCCCACTTTCACTCCCCACTTGAGAAAATGAAGTCCCATTGCTAAAATATTTCTAAA
This sequence comes from Haliotis rubra, assembly GCF_003918875.1. NCBI lineage: Eukaryota > Metazoa > Mollusca > Gastropoda > Lepetellida > Haliotidae > Haliotis > Haliotis rubra. The sequence goes on from NW_025766225.1 coordinate 3,539,800, forward strand.
ACACCGGTTGGCCACAAGTGACTGTCACTTTAAAGAGGCCAGAATAGAAAACGTTAAATGTGGCAGGGCAATCGATAGTCAAATTATATCGCATGGTTTTATCTCATGTTCGACGTTAATATGATATTTGAGCTCAAACAGAAATGATTGTCTGTACAGTGCTTGGTTATGATGTCCCAATTCTCTCAAACATGAAAATGTACTTCTTGCCAAACTAGAATAACAGACACCATTTTTGTTCAAAGGAAGATATTACCATGCGTGGCTATGTTACGACAAAACGATCCAAGTAGCCTTGTATCAATCAGCTACACCGGGGAGAATATGGGTTACAGGCAGGTCATCTTTGCATGACATTATACAAGAAGGAAATAAAACTGTTTCCAATAATGTCCGCAACTTCGATATACAAATTAGATAACCGGAAGTGGGAAGAGCACGGTTTGATACGAAAGAGCCTGCTCCTACGCTTCAACAGTATCTCCCTTTGTCGTTGTATTTGTTGTTTTTGTTTAAGCATTTTTGGAGTATTTGCTTGACAAAGACACCAGCACCTGTACTCCTAAGGTCGTTTTCAAAGGTTCCTTATAGGCTAAGTAACCATGCTCAGTCATGCAGTGAAAAAGTCACAATTAACTCCAATACCTGAGTTATCCTGGACTTCAGTACAGATGATTTATGAAAGTTCTAATCCCTGTGTAAGTGTGTCTCACACAACAGATGCTTAGCAAGATAACACACTCCCAATAACTCGAGAAAACCCAAACGAAACTGGAGAAATGTTGGAAAGAGTGTTAAAACCTGATTTCCTTTTTGTTTGATTTAAACCCCACGAGGAAACGCCAAGCGAGTCCTAAACGACTTGGATTCAGTTTAAAGTACGGAATTCCACGTGTTGATCTCAAGTGACTCATCTCGATCTGATTTAATTCATCTGTCAATCAGGTGCTCCTTGCCGATTACTAAATTAGGACTGCATAAAGAACAGGAAATTGTTTAAGTCGGCCGTTAGTCCCTCATGTATCGGATGCTTAAACTACACAAATATCGACCATTGGCGTAAGTTTGTACCGAGATTATTTCTGGACTGATGTCCGCTTAAGGAGGAAATCAATTGAATTTCTCGTTTCAAACGTTCACGTGCATGATGGATTGGCGCATGATTTAATTAGAGACCTTTGGTAATCTTTAAGAAATATAATATTGAATCTGATATTATTGAACGTTTTATCATCGTGTTTTGTAAAGCATTTGCACAGATTTTTCAAAACGTTTCATTGTTTCATGAGGGACAATTGAGAGTAGTAACTAAAACCATGTTAAACAATACGTAAAACGAAAGAGGCAAGGGGAAAGCCTTCATGGCGACAGAATATACATTCACGCTGACCGTAGCAAAAACATACAAACTATAATTGTGAATATACACTCACATATACCACATATACACTCACACATTAAATGCGCGAAGGTACATTTACACAGAACATACACATACACACATTCGCACACAACAGACATGAAGAAACACAGATGGCATATGTGTGTGTACATCCAATTTCACCTGACTAACGCATTCCTGAAAGGAAAACCAATTTTATCTTCGTGTTAGTCTCAGTCGTTTTGGAACCAACAAACTGAAATTAACTGTCAGGATTGAACATTTCTTTCTTTATATAACGGCGCAATCTTCACGGGAAACTCGTTAATGTTGGATTTCTAAAGGTCAAAGCAAAAGTGAAAAGGAAAGAAGATTGAGCATTAGGTACGTTTTGCCCTGACATTTTGTATGTTTTTGGTTGAGCAGCCAATGCCAGACATCTGCAATGTCTCTTCATCTCATGTCTCTGTGTGGCAGGATCTCAATTGAGACACCTCAATCTTAAAAACGCAAAGTGAACACAAGGTCGAAGAACGAACTTACAGTAAAGTACCAAGGTCAACAGATACATCTACCGATATATACGCATGTCATCTTTATGTATTAAGTGCTCGTGCACTCTTGTACAAGTTGTTGTTTTTTTTCACAAGTGGGTTCGTAACATTAATTGACGTACGTTTTGGAATGAGGACAATTTTTTAATAACATTTTGAAATGATTGAGTAAGTAACGACGTTTTGAACATTAGTTCAGCTTAATGTGGGAGTGAAACATTAACTGACACGAGTCTTAGGCGTACACGTGTATATCAAAAACACTTAAAGTGGATCCCAGATTCCTGGCATTGGTTGACATATTGTTATGGACATGTACCTTCCTATACTTGTTCTGGAGATGTTCCTTCCTCTGCATTAGACATATCCCTTCCTGTGTTCATAGACGTGTATAATTCTTTCCTGTCTCCTTGGACACATACGTTCCCCCTGCATTGGACATTTGGTTTCCTGTGTTCATAGACGTGTATAATTCTTTCCTGTCTCCTTGGACACATACGTTCCCCCTGCATTGGACATTTGGCTTCCTGTGTTCAAATAATAAGTCACATATCTTCCTGTCACCATGGACACATTCCTTCCTGCTGTCAAGCTCATGTGTCCTTCTGTTCAGATGTCCGTATTCCTCCATACCTGTCGTGGAAAGGATATGTGTTTGGGGTTGTCAGCACTAACTGCAGTACTGATGGGTTGCACAGAATTGGTTAAAGGGTTTTAATTCCATACCTTTTTGTGTTTTCCTTACATTACACATAACACGTCGTGATCTAATCGACCCATTTACCAAAACGACGGGTACGTCATACTCATTCACTCAAAGGTGGTCGAGGTGGTGGAGAAAACTAGCGGTCATTTCGTACGTCTGGGGTTCGATTCCTAACAGGCGTAGAGTGTGGCTACTCCCGCGATACAAATTGTTGAAGTATTGCTAAATGCCCAAGAAAAACGTTGAGGACTTACGAAGCTGAGACTTGTAAGGTATTTGCAAATAAGGACTTCGGCAATAACTTGTTAAGATGTGGCATTAAGCACATGGTATACACGTCTGCACTTACAACATAATAACACTGTAACATAATAAAATCCTTTTCATCTTTATGCATCACGTTAAAGACGTGTTAACACGTCATCCCCATGTTGCTGGAATATTGCTAAAAGCGGCGTAAAACCAAACTCAGTCAGTTAACACGTCATCAATACTGTTGTGTGCATGGATATTTAACTGCCACCACATCTGCTGACATCATTTAACATCTGCTGAATCTGATACCTCCTATCATCTTCGGTTCATCAATATGCATCTTTTTGAAAAGTTGTATTACTCCATTGACGTGTATACGATACGATTACAGCGTTCTTGTACGTGTTAACAACAATTAACTCGCAGCCAACTTGGTAATACACGTAAAAGAGCCAATGTTGTCAACCTTATTGCAGCGATATCGTAGTAGCCAGAGGATAGTGGACAGTGTGCACCAGGCAACCGGTGTTTCATAGCATGAGCTCAACCCAGTTACTATGCCCTGTATGCTTACCGAGACAGATTTGAAGCATGTGCTGTACGTAAATACCAATATGCGTGTACCAACCTCTTGACACAGGAGCTTGTGCTGTGTGTGTTAGCAACCAGACATATCAAACGCGTGACCAACACACTAAAATGTTATGTTGTAGAAGACTCTAGGGCTAGCGCCTAAACACATGTAAAGAAACCAGAGGCGTGTATATACACAAGAAGCTTGTACTGTTCTAATGGAGGCGTGTACTAGTTTCTGTACGCATGTCAGAATTGTGTTCTGCACACTGGAAGTTTGCGCTGTTCAAGACTCTTGCATGTACACGGTAAGCTGAAACACCCGTACACTAAATGTTGGACACGTGTACCGGACTTTTTACGTGTGCTGTCACTTAAGGCATATGCTGTACACACACGGGCGTCATATGCTTACTGCCCACTAAAACAATATCCTTCAAACAACTGCATGTGAAGACAGTACCATGTGTTCGCTCGTCTGTCTGCAGACAATGATGGCTGTTACTGCCTGCCCTGCACTACTGAGACCGGAACACAAATCGTTGGTGTGAGAATGTGTTCCTTGTATGAACTCATCACAGCACAGGAATGGAATTACGACTAAAGGCCATACGTCGTTGACATGGATTGTGTGAACCCGTCAGCTCTGAAGAAGGTACAAAGCCGGCCCAGCATCTGTCATCTTGCCAAATGCCTGTCTGAAGTTGAGTACAGACATTAACTTGGCTCAGCACCACCAGAGGGCGCAATCAGTGTCACATGTCGGATTCAGATCGATTCGGGCGGAAATAATTGTCACACAGAATATGCTTATGACCGCGGGAGTCTTCTTTCAACCATATTTCAAGGATATTAAGTTAGATAACATGCTGCAGTACATACCTGCGTCTCTTCAGGGGATGGGTGAAGATCAAAGGCTCTGAAATGGACGTCCATTACAATTCCAGTACACTGGTCACTGCATTGCATTGGCTCGTCACGCAAAAATGACGACTAACGACAGGAACCTACAAATAGATGAGAAGAAAACCGGTAGAATCGATCCGTGGCCTTTTAAATACAGTATATTCCTTGTTTGTCAGGTTAATGTTTCTGTTTTGTAAGACTTCTTCTCTTGTGGAGGATTTGCTCTGAACGTCAGACAAGGATACGTGTGCTTTGCGAGGATGTATCTACATGTATATTATTTATCATGTAAGCGAGGTTGCATTCCACAGAGTGTCCATTATGATTATAATATGTAGAATTATGTACCTGTATATATGAGCTGGAACCTCCGCTCACCTCCGCTTCTGATGTCAAACCAGGCATTCCGCTCATCGTGTATTTGTTTATTGTTAATCAGTTCTTGTATTCAATCAGCTCATCTCATACCCATGCTCGATCATCCCTGTTGTACTGTTAACTGCCACTACAACGTCTTTACTGTCTTAGATTTATTTCCGCGCTGCTCGACGTGTTCTGGGAACGTTTCTCGGTATAACTATTGACCTTATTTTTTCAGGGTCTTTCCACATTTGTTAGTGAAGCTATTTGTCGATGTCACATAAGGCCACTAAAAGCAATATCAATCCCCACGCAGACCGCTACGAGTCCATTAAAAACAAATCTACTTATATGTTAGTACAAAGTCATTCGTCTTGCTCGGTTTTTCTGGAGTGGTCAAATACGTTGACCTCGAAGTTAATTAAACCTTCGCCACTCCAGAAGAAGGCCTCTTCAAACGGGACTCAAGCTAAGGACAATCTCGAATATTATACATCCATTTCATCAGTATAAAACCCCAGAAAACTGTCATAGCTGCTTATAATCCCTGATTCAAAGGTCACACTGTTAGAAGTAATTGTCAATTCATTTCGACATAATGTGCTTGATAAATTAGGTGTGGTTTCCAGATAAGAGAGACTGGGCCCAAGCAAATCTATAGCGGGGAATTGGAGCATGGTATTTATAGAATGACAACACTGGATAATCGAAGATGGCTACAAGTACTATATCCTCAGCCTTACATGCATGTGTGTTAGGTTGTAATCGAAGTTCTCATATTTTCAATGTTTTTTCCGAGATTCTTGGCAATCACATTAGTGACAAAAGTGACCGAAACCTCGGTGATGCAAATGATTTTATTGGGTTAATAAAAATTACAAAATCAAGTTTGTTGGCTTGGATACGTTGAAGGCAGCACACGTACAAGTGCCTATTCGGAAAAAGTAACACTGTCATTTTCCATGACACCCACATAATGTTCTGGGTAGTACCATCTATATATATTGGCACTACATGACGGAGCCTGTGACTGCGGCGGTGCCTCGTTGATGAGCAGTAGATCCCAGTGGTATTGATTTGAATAACAGTCGGTCTGGCTAAATACCCTTTACGATATGGAGTATTACTTGTCACCAGTAAATCACTTTTGAACTAATTTAAAATGATTTCGCATAACAAATTCTAACCCGGAGTTGGTTAATGTACATGTGACAGTTAAACAGCCTCGGGACAGCTATGGATCGTTGAACCTTTTCATAATCCCTGTACTAAAAATTATCACTATCAACCTTCACAAACACGTTAAAACCTGTAATTACAGAGCGGCACCTTCTCCATTTGTTTCAGAGAAAACTGAAAGGCACAGATGGCACCAGACAGGTCGGATAATGTTATAATCTGGTTCGTCAAACAATCTGTCTGTTGCTTTGTAAAGAGATTCCCCTCACAACAATGTCAATCGTTGTGCAATCAGTGTCAACCCCACTAGGCTGCACTGGTATCACTGGATCTACCGTCACACGCAACATTTAAATCTGTCTGGCCATGGACCCCACTCAGCCGATCCCGCAATCACAGCGTGTGTATCTGTGGTGCTGAGAATCGGCTGTACAACTGTCAGGAAGACCAGTTCCAATATCAATGTAAATGAAGACAAAGGACCCAATCCCATTGCAGTGGACAAATAATGGAATACCATGGCCACAAAAACACCCTTCCAGACTGACGTAATCAAGGTTCGAGACGATCGAAATTATCCGTGACCTTTCCTGGACGTTTGTGAAATCTCAGCATTTGTTTTTATCTGGCTGTGTAGATTTGGTGGAGATCAACATAACCAACAATCGTTGCTGTGATCTTCCATGCTAGGGTAAGGCGAAGGAAAGCACTAATGCTAGTCAGGGAACTCCCAGATTGTGGCTTGAGATCCAGGGATTCGGGACCCTTGCAAACTGTGCTGGTTGGTAGAAGTGACTAAATAGATTAGACGGTGTTAATTGAACAGTCTGAAAAAGACTCCTTGGAATATCGGTGTCAAACAGCCAACAAACACACCTTTTGCTCCTTTCAGCAGTTGTGTACAATATGTGTACACTATTTCATGCCCAGTTTAAGTGTTCGCCATGCCATTGCTGGAATATTCCACAAAGCGGCCCGAAACACTTATTCCTTCTCCAGGATCCCAATGTGTTGACAATCGTTAATACCCAAAGTGACTATACAAGCGACAGTGTGACCACCTTAGACATGATACAGTAAAGACACAACTATGGTATTCAATGGTTATCCGATACTTCCATGTCGGAATACTCGCCTTACTGAAACAAATACGTGAGTTTGTGGTTTTGTCCATACTTTCAGAGAAAGACGATGTTCTACAACACTTGCACACCTTCACAGTGACCTACTGCCCATTGGCTATACTGAGCGACGGCCTCTTTTGTCTAGACCGGGCGAACGTCTCTCCATAATGCAGGCTTAATTCGTTGATGTGTTTGGGGCGATGGTATATTATTCATATCTGGACATAGAAATAACTTATTGATCTTCAGATTACAAGGTGAAATATTTGTGTATGCAAATATAATGGCTTTAGTGGACACTGGTCAAGACAGAAAATGTATCAACTGGTCAGAAGATGTCAACTGAATGTTGTTATTGGAGTCATTGCAAGGAATAGAATTCGAAACCATTGGAATACCTGGTAGAAATCATGTTATTACTTATGAGGCTTAGACTGTAAGGAATTGATTGATCACTAATTGGAAGATTTCTTTTCAAGTGTTCAAGGGACATGGGTTACCTACTCGTCTATGGCACCAGTCGCTCTGCAGAGCATCCTTTGAGCTAAGAGCCTTCTTCAGATCTTAGAATCCAGTATTCATCCTGATTATATCGATTTCTATTCTTTCTCACTACTCGCATGTAAAACTGTTCAAAACGGGAGTGTACATATTGTAGTTACTCCTGGATCAGTTCTTTATCACCAAATGACTAAATGTCCCTGTTTTGAGCATATATTCCCTTGAAATCCATGTGACCAGAAGACTTACGTTTACATGTCTTTGTGACGTTCCAGTTTACGCATATTCGCGAACACCGCGCCATCAGTATTTGACAGCGATTCATAACTTCATGGTCATGACACTGAGGGCTTGTTGGTTATATAGTAAAGGGGCGATAAAACATGAATAATGAGAGCAAATGACTGGAACGCTGTTAGTGTTGGGAAGCATTTTATTGGCATTAGCCGTGGGTGGCTGGGACATAAACGTCAGTTGTTGAGGTCACATTTAGAAACAAGAAGAAAAAAGAATGCGCAACGTTTATGTTGGTTAACCTGATGGGTACTTGACCTGGGCCGTGTTCTCACTGTATGTTTGTGAATTAAATCAAGGTTAACTGATCGGCACAACTTTGAGCTACACAGCTCACAGGATTTATGTCAGTGATCTGCAGAAGCTCATTTGGTTCGTGTCAATGGTTTTCTGCGGTCCAAATGGTTTGCTCCACTGGCTTAAAAAACTTTCAAAAGTTGGATCACTGGCTTTCAGCTGCTCATATTATTTTGACCACTGGCTTCCAGCAAAACACATGGCTTGTAAAATTTGCTTCCAGCAGCTCATAAGTATTGTATCATTGATTTGCGTCATTATATTGTGTCATTTGTACCATTCGTTTTCAGCAGATAACAGGGTTCGTAAAATTGGTTTCCAGCAATTCATTTGCTTTTACAATTTGTTCAGTTTAAATGGGTTGTACCATTGGTTTTCAGTCCAGAAGGTTTCCACCAAAGCTTTCATTAATTGATATAGTTTGTACCATTGTGTTATATCAGTGGTTTGTACCATTGTGTTATATCAGTGGTTTGTACCATTGTTTTATAGTAGTCAAAATGGTTTGTACCGTTGCTTTAAACAGGTTCACTTGTTTTTTACCATTGTTTTGTAGCAGTTCAAACGGTTTGTACCATTGTTTCAGAGCAGTTCATAAGGTTTTTAGAATTGTTTTATAACAGTACACGAGGATTGTATCATTGTTTTATAGCAGTTCATAAGGTGTGTACCACTGGGGTGTTTTTTTCGAAAATCATAATGTGTGTATCACTGTTTTATAGTAGTTATTAGCGTCTGTACCATTCCTTTATAGTAGTTCAAATGGTTTACTATAGATGGTTGGTAGCATTGTTTTATGGCAGTTCAACTTTACTTCAGAGCAGTTCATATAGCGAACTCACCGTCGAGCAGTGGAGAGCATAGAGATGTATCGATCAATAGACGTCTTGAGCCATGTCATAACTGTATTTTCGTCTTGACATGTTTCAGATATACAATATCAGCAACATAGTTACTATATATAACTTGGAAAGATCCAGTTTTTGCACTCTTTACCTGACCCATGACGTGACTGCCTCTCTAACGATAACGATAAGCCCTCGAGTACACTGAATCTACATGGATGCGCGTTTCGTATTAAGAGTGTTTTTATCAAAATAACCAGGGGGAATTCAGACCATTCACAACATTGTTTAGGTGTCAGTCTGTGAGATCGAGAGGATATTTTGATAGCAGCCTATCACCCTACAGCCAATTGAATCAACAGTGGCAGTGTACGTGGAGGTTCGCCTCTGTCCTGCCCGTAACTATCCGTTTATTCACTTTGCTCCAATTTACACCACTCCCGAATGTCATAATGAACGTATATAGTTCCCGTAATCACTGTAAAGCCTGGCGATAACCTCCTTACACTGTTCCAAAGTTGCCGACTCTGCCAATAAGTTTGTCCTGTGTTATCACCGTCAATGAGATGAACATGTACTGCTAACAAAGTTTTCTCCAACATTAACCACAGGCGAAATTTGTTTTAGCCTGAAATGCTTTTACTGCTCTGGCCATTATCAACATTGGATAGCCAGTTAGGCCATACTTAGACCCAAATGAAATTGAATCTGAAGGTACGTGATGCTTACACCATGGTGCTTGTTATAACGTGGTTGAGAAACACATTGAGAGAACAGAGCCAGTGTTCACAAAGCGTCGTATCAATTCTCAGACTAATCAAGACGTTTTAAACTATTATGTGGGACACTTAGCCTTTGTGTCCGATAAATATAGAACGTCAGTGCAAAAGAATACTCAACCTTGATTATCCCCAGAAGCAAATTCCTTTTGTTGTAAAGGGGGAAATGGCTGTGAAAATGATATGAATGAATCCCAGCTTCAGTAATAGCTCAGGTCCTTTGTCCACTTTTCACGCAGCCCAGAAAGCGAATGTGATAATCGATGCATAGTCACACCCACCAGAAACTTCTCTGAGAATATGAAATATCTCCAACACTGCAGCCTTCCTGGGTACAAATTTCAACAATGTAGAAATATGACCAGTCAAAAAGTAGCACACAAGCTTAACCCCAGGTGTGAACAAAATTGAAATGTTCCTGCACGCAACGTCCTATTAAAGGTAAGAAACAATTAACTTCATGTGATCCAAACAGTTTCCCAGTTTCTACTGTGTGTGTAATCTATTGAAGAGTCAACTATAAATGTTGACTTAAACAAGTTCCTGTTCTTTATGCAATCCTAATTCAGTAATCGACCAGGAGTATCTGATTGACAGATGAATTAAACCAGATCTAGGCGAGTCACCAGGAATTCGCTACTTTGATCTGAAATCCTTCATTTAATACTGTTAACACTTCAATAAGCTTAGGGGGCATCTTTACTGATTAACATCAACCGATCTTTCTAACGTATTTTGTCTTTGCATAACAATACAGAAGTGGAATTTCATACTTAAAGCTGGCTCGTGTGTTTAAGACCTTTTTTGAACTTCGATATTCCTTCCTTGTCAGGTTCAATCAATTTTATCCACCCATAAAGTCATCATCAGTCTAAACATCCGATCCAAGATTACCCAAGACATGTTGGGTCTTTCTCGAGTTATCTGCAGGGTGTTAGCCTGCTAAAAAGTAGTAGTACAATAGACAATTACACTGGAATTAAGATTTTAATAAATCAACAGTTTTAAGTGCATTGCAACTCAGTGTTTGGGGACAAGACGGGCAGCAGTTCATGTTCGTCTAATAGGCACACTCTGTCTGTATGGGACATAGATATTATTGTAGCTTGGTATTCGATGTTACAATGGTGATAAATAATTTCTTTATGCCAGAGGAGTAATGGCATGGCATTTATCACCTGCTCCACAGCAATAACATGCACGTTTATAGGAAAATATCGAAAACTGATAAATCTTTGACTACGTGATGCAGTTTACATGTTCTTGAGCAGGTGGTAGATCTAGTCTACAGCCAAATGAAGAGTTATGGCCAATGAAAGCTGTAACCGGTAATACAAATGTTAGATACGTCCGCCAAGGTCAAGCCGTCTTTAGCTGTGGATCATTACATCAGGCCGTAATTCAGGGATCCAGAGAGTTGTGTTGTAGATGTTTTTAGCAATATTCTTCGAGACTTTCATGAACACTTGACTGAACTGCCAAGGTTTGTTTGGGTCCTCCTCGTTTAATATACCTGTGGCCCAAGTCACTCCAGTGGCGGGTACATTGTACCCTACCACCCGATAGCGATACTAACCATCTCAGATCAGATCATCAAAACACTGTCCCTGCCAAATCAGCGAACCTGACCACCCAATCCAATTAGTAGCCTCTTACGACAATTATGGGTTGCTGAAACAAATTCTAGCACAGCGCAGCACAGCACAGCACAGCACAGCACATCCTGTGTCCTTCAGATTTCTCATAATCCCTATACTACGAGTTATCACCACCAACCTTCAATTCTACCATTGGGGTTTATTACAACCGAAGTCATAAACGTAAAGACAGAGCGGCACCTTCACCATTTGTTTCAGAAGGAACTGAAAGGCACAGATGGCACCAGACAGGTCGGATATTGTGGTCGCAATATATTCTGGTTCGTCAAACAATCCGTCTGTTGCTTTGTAAAGAGATTCCCTTCGTAAGAATCTCAATCGATGTGTAATCAGTGTCAACCCCGCCAGGCTGCACTGGTATCACTGGATTTACCCTCACACGCAACATTTAAATCTGTCTGGCCAAGCACTCAGCCAATCCTGCAATCACAGCGTGTGTATCTGTGCTTCTGAGCATCTGCTCTACAATTGGAGCTGAATAGGCGTCCGACGTTGTACAATTGTAAGGAAGACCAGTTCCAATATCAATGTAAATGTAGACAAGGGAGCAATTCCCGTCGCAGTAGACAGCTAATGGAATACCATGGCCACTCTCAAAACACGCTTCCAGGAATAGACTGACGTAATCAAGGTTGGAGACGATCGGAATTATCCGAGACCTTTCCTTGGCCTTTGGTGAAATCCCAGTATTTGCTTTTGATGTGACTCTTGATTTGGTTGAAATCTACATAGTCAACAATCTTTGTTGTTGTCTTCCATGCTGGCTTACGTATGGGAAAGGAAAGCACTACTGGTAGTCAAATCGCTCCGAGATTGTAGCTTGACTCCCCGGGATTCTGTTACAGGTGACTTAATGGATTGGGTAGTTAGGCTCAGTAACGTGTTTGATTGCATGTCATCCTGCCCCAACAGCGTTAGTCGTTCCTCATATCAATCACTGGATTGTCTGCACAAGGCACCTATATTTTCAATCGTTAGGTTATGTTCAATCTGACAGTGAAGACTGTTTAAAATTCAATCATTCTTTTTGGAACTGCATTGATCTATCTCAACTGATTAATTTCACAGGAAGTCTTCATCAGGACTTTAACACTCCGTCTCATATTTCGCAAGCTATGTTGGGCATTCTCGAATCATTGGTTTGGGCATTATTTCGAAAAACCATCCAAGCATTGAACTTAAATCCAGAGTAAACATGGAAATGGCAAAACGACGGCGGTGTGAACGTGTTCCACAGTTGTCTCTCAAACAATGAACCCATTTTCCCAGTCTTCTTAAAGAGCAAACGTATAGTGATTGAGTTTGTTTCAAGGCCCAATGAGCAGACTTTCAGTTACATTGCGCCGTGTCAGCGTAATCTGTAAAGAGAGGCCCGATTGAAGCAGACCATTATCTCCTTGGTGAATCCAGGAGCACAGATATGATGCTGACAAACCTGGCAACAGGTAACGGTATAAGGTGGGGGTTGATGTAACGTGTATATGCACATACACAGGAAACAGGTAAAGGTATAAGGTGGTGGTTGATGTGACATGTATATGTACATACACAGGAAACAGGTAACGGTATTAGGTGGTTATTGATGTGACGTGTATAGGTACATGCACAGGAAACAGGTAACGGTATAAGGTGGTGGTTGATGTGACGTGTATATGTACATACACAGGCAACAGGTAACGGTACAAGGTGGTGGTGTATGTCACGTGTATATGTACATACACAGGCAACAGGTAACGGTACAAGGTGGTGGTTGATGTCACATGTATATGTACATACACAGGAAACAGGTAACGGCATTAGGTGGTTATCGATGTGACGTGTATAGGTACATGCACAGGAAACAGGTAACGGTATAAGGTGGTGGTTGATGTGACGTGTATATGTACATACACAGGCAACAGGTAACGATATAAGGTGGTGGTTGATGTGACGTGTATATGTACATACACAGGCAACAGGTAACGGTAGAAGGTGGTGGTTGATGTGACGTGTATATGTACATACACAGGCAACAGGTAACGGTACAAGGTGGTGGTTGATGACGTGTATATGTACATACACAGGAAACAGGTAACGGTATAAGGTGGTGGTTGATGTGACGTGTATATGTACATACACAGGAAACAGGTAACGGTATAAGGTGGTGGTTGATGTGACGTGTATATGTACATACACAGGCAACAGGTAACGATATAAGGTGGTGGTTGATGTGACGTGTATATGTACATACACAGGCAACAGGTAACGGTACAAGGTGGTGGTTGATGTCACGTCTATATGTACATACACAGGAAACAGGTAACGGTACAAGGTGGTGGTTGATGTCACATGTATATGTACATACACAGGAAACAGGTAACGGTATAAGGTGGTGGTTGATGTGACGTGTATATGTACATACACAGGAAACAGGTAACGGTATAAGGTGGTGGTTGATGTGACGTGTATATGTACATACACAGGCAACAGGTAACGGTATAAGGTGGTTATTGATGTGACGTGTATAGGTACATACACAGGAAACAGGTAACGGTGGTTGATGTGACGTGTATATGTACATACACAGGAAACAGGTAACGGTATAAGGTGGTGGTTGATGTGACGTGTATATGTACATACACAGGAAACAGGTAACGGTATAAGGTGGTGGTTGATGTGACGTGTATATGTACATACACAGGAAACAGGTAACGGTACAACGTGTATATGTACATTGAACGGTGACGGTACAACGTGTATATGTACATACACAGGAAACAGGTAACGGTATAAAGGTGGTGGTTGATGTATGACGCAATGTATATGTACATACACAGGCAACAGGTAACGGTACAAGGTGGTGGTTGATGTGACGTGTATATGTACATACACAGGCAACAGGTAACGGTACAAAGGTGGTGGTTGATGTGACGTGTATATGTACATACACAGGCAACAGGTGGTTGATGTCACGTGTATATGTACATACACAGGGAAACAGGTGTATAAGGTGGTGGTTGATGTGACGTGTATATGTACATACACAGGAAACAGGTAACGGTATAAGGTGGTGGTTGATGTGACGTGTATATGTACATACACAGGAAACAGGTAACGGTATAAGGTGGTGGTTGATGTGACGTGTATATGTACATACACAGGCAACAGGTAACGGTACAAGGTGGTGGTTGATGTCACGTGTATATGTACATGTACAAAGGTGGTGGTTGATGTCACATGTATATGTACATACACAGGCAACAGGTAACGGTATAAGGTGGTGGTTGATGTGACGTGTATATGTACATACACAGGAAACAGGTAACGGTATAAGGTGGTGGTGATGTGACGTGTATATGTACATACACAGGCAACAGGTAACGGTATAAGGTGGTTGATGGTTGATGTGACGTGTATATGTACATACACAGGAAACAGGTAACGGTAGGTAACGGTGGTGGTTGATGTGACGTGTATATGTACATACAGGAAACAGGTAACGGTATAAGGTGGTGGTTGATGTGACGTGTATATGTACACACACAAAACAGGTAACGGTACAAGGTGGTGGTATGTGTATATGTGACGTGTATATGATACATATGTACATACAGGAAACAGGTAACGGGCATAAGGTGGTGGTTGATGTGACGTGTATATGTACATACACAGGTACAAACAGGTAACGGTATAAATGGTACATACACAGGCAACAGGTAACGATATAAAGGTGGTACATGCACAGGACAGGTAACGGTATAAGGTGTATGTGACATGTATGTACATACACAGGCAACAGGTAACGGTATAAGGTGGTGGTTGATGTGACGTGTATATGTACATACACAGGAAACAGGTAACGGAAACAGGTAACAGTATATAAGGTGGTGGTTGATGTGACGTGTACATACACAGGCAACAGGTAACGGTACAAGGTGGTGGATGATGTGACGTGTATATGTACATACACAGGCAACAGGTAACGGTACAAGGTGGTGGTTGATGTGACGTGTATATGTACATGATACACAGGAAACACGGTACAAGGTGGTTATTGATGTGACGTGTATATGTACATACACAGGAAACAGGTAACGGTATAAGGTGGTGGTTGATGTGACGTGTATATGTGACGTGTACATATATGTACACGTGTATACAGGCAACAGGTAACGGTATAAGGTGGTGGTTGATGTGACGTGTATATGTACATACACAGGAAACAGGTAACGGTATAAGGTGGGTTGATGTGATGTGACGTGTATATAAGGTGGTACATGACGTGTATATGTACATACACACAGGCAACAGGTAACGGTATAAAGTAGTGGTTGATGTGATGACGTGTATATGTACATACACAGGCAACAGGTAACGGTATAAGGTGGTGGTTGATGTGACGTGTATATGTACATACACAGGAAACAGGTAACGGTATAAGGTGGTGGTTGATGTGACGTGTATATGTACATACACAGGAAACAGGTAACGGTATAAGGTGGTGGTTGATGTGACGTGTATATGTACATACACAGGTACAGGTAACGCCACACAGGAAACAGGTAACGGTATAAGGTGGTGGTTGATGTGACGTATATGTATATGCAACATAACGGTAGAAAGTGGTGGTGGTTGATGTGACGTAGGACAACAGAGGTAACGGTATAAGGTGGTGGTTGATGTGACGTGTATATGTACATACACAGGAAACAGGTAACGGTACAAGGTTATGATGTGACGTGGTACATACACACAGGATGTAACGGTATAAGGTGGTGGTTGATGTGACGTGTATACATACACAGGCAATGTACATGTACACAGGAAACAGGTAACGGTATAAGGTGGTGGTTGATGTGACGTGTATATGTACATACAGGAAACAGGCAAGGTGGTGGTTGAGGTAATGTACATACACAGGAAAAGGTAAGGTGGTGGTTGATGTGACGTGTATATGTACATACACAGGAAACAGGTAACAGGTAACGGTATAAGGTGGTGGTTGATGTGACGTGTATATGTACATACACAGGCAACAGGTAACGGTATAAGGTGGTGGTTGATGTGACGTGTATATGTACATACACAGGCAACATGTAACGGTATAAGGTGGTGGTTGATGTGTTGATGTGACGTGTATATGTACATACACAGGAAACAGGTAACGGTATAAGGTGGTTATCGATGTGACGTGTATATGTACATACACAGGAAACAGGTAACGGTATAAGGTGGTGGTTGATGTGACGTGAATATGTACATACACAGGCAACAGGTAACGGTACAAGGTGGTGGTTGATGTGACGTGTATATGTACATACACAGGCAACAGGTAACGGTATAAGGTGGTGGTTGATGTGACGTGTATATGTACATACACAGAAAACAGGTAACGGTATAAGGTGGTGGTTGATGTGACGTGTATATGTACATACACAGAAAACAGGTAACGGTATAAGGTGGTGGTTGATATGACGTGTATATGTACATACACAGGAAACAGGTAACGGTATTGGGTGGTTATCGATGTGACGTGTATATGTACATACACAGGAAACAGGTAACGGTATAAGGTGGTGGTTGATGTGACGTGAATATGTACATACACAGGCAACAGGTAACGGTACAAGGTGGTGGTTGATGTGACGTGTATATGTACATACACAGGCAACAGGTAACGGTATAAGGTGGTGGTTGATGTGACGTGTATATGTACATACACAGAAAACAGGTAACGGTATAAGGTGGTGGTTGATGTGACGTGTATATGTACATGCACTGGAAACAGGTCATGATGCAACACGATCATGTTCAGGTAGAGTATAATTAGAACCTGAGCTTCAACACATTCTACTTCCTCTGAAAGCTTATATATTTTGTAAAAATAGTCTAACCGCCTGTTTATCAACAAACCACGAAATTCTTGACTTTTGACTTTGACTTTTCAGTGTAGGAAAGAAAGGTAGTTTTACTTCTTGGGTTATAACTGAGACGAGCAGCAGGATCGGAGCCTGGGGCCATAAAGCTGATTATTTGTAGATTCCGGCTATTTTAAAACAGATTGAGGCGCCGGTTACAACAAAGTCTCCGTGTTTAGTAATTACATAATGTTGGAAATGCGAAGACGCTGACACCGTTATAAGCGCCCGAACTCATTTATTCTAGAATATAGGTATAAAATTGACTTAATCATTAAATTTTATTTACAAAGATAATTAAATACCTGGGGATGTTTGATGTTTCATGGTGAATACATTATACACATGTCCGGGGCTGTAATATTGCTGTTTTTCATATCCAGGCGAACACTGTTTGTAACACCTGGTGTCGTTAACTTCGTTTTATGTAGGTGGATGTCTAAACATCAATGTGTCTGATGTGCTAACACGATCAGTAAAGTTGTTTTTGTTTCTACATTATGTAGTTTTTAAGTAAATGGACCGGGAGAGGCCTGTAGTATCAATTTTGCATGTTATATATAATCTAGATACCATATACTCACATGAATACTAAATTTAATTTAGTCTAAATAAACTAATAAATCTGGTTTACAGAAGTTACAAGCAAGTTCCTCGAGCTCGTCCCCACTGACAGATGCACCATGCTGCAGGTATTCTTATGGAATAGAATGAACTGAATAACATCTATGCTCAGTTCGTTGTGTGTTTCAAGGAGATTTGAAAAACCTGGATATGCATCTGAAGGATATTTCCATGTATCTTTATTGACTGTTAGGAAATAGCACTAACATTTTGTTCTGTATATCTCATCGCCAGACCGACTGTAACTTGGTCGAACTCAGCACAACCGACTATACATTTAAATGCTTCCTGTCAATGTCAGTGCCGGGATGAGAAGTGCAGGTTGAGGACAAGAATTTACAAGAAGGAGAAAACCTTAATATTAACATTTTCCTTTCTTTACGTTTCATTTAGAACTACACGATCACATATTAAAGAATACAGAAACCTTTTAAAGACCGAGGTGACTGTAACATGCGGTTCAGTCTATGTTCTCTACAATAGATGATTTAGCTGTATATATTTACCTGAATTCCTGATTACCAAAGACAGCAGAATGAATTATGTTTCAGACAGGTCTTTTCTTCTTTTCCCAATGAAGACTCCCCACAGGTACTCCTAAGCAAGCAAAATATATCAGAATCACAGTCACAGATTCTTGTGTCTTCTTTTCTGATATGATTTTTTAATTAATTGTCTTATATTTTAACCGACTTTAGAACATGAGGTCTACATGAAACATATACAAAGTTACTGCCGTATCGGGAATGAATCTGTCAATCATGCAATATGTGCATACGGTGTTTCACACCCATGTCATACGTAGCTTACAACCGTAAAATTTGGTTCCCATGTACCAAACTTCTAAATATCGGTGATTTGTATTCTATTGAGGTGAGGTGAGGTGAAATTGGGTTGAACGTCGTGCTTGAGAATAGTTCGCTCATATGACGACGTACATGCGTGTGTATGTGCGGCTGTTTGTACTAGCCCAGACTTAAGCTGGTTTTATAGTGCTAGCCCACTGAGATACCATGCCGCAGTGAAGTATGAATACCCAACTCAGACACATTATACTGACTCCGAGCCGACCAGTCCTTGTTGTACCCATTAATGCCGAGCGCCAGGCAGGGACCAACAAGTACCATATCTTAACGTCTTTTGGTATGACGCGGTCGGGGATCGAACCCGCGACCTTCCGCTCTCCGGGCGGACGCTCTAACCACTACACCACGGAGGCGGTTTGTATTGTATTGAAAATACATACTCCTTACAGCAAGTAAGTTTGTCTTGACTGTTTCCAATACATTGAGATACATGAACTAGAGTGTTCCAATAAATCCAGGAAAATGAGCGACAAAATCAATAGCAACCTATCTGTCATTCTGGACACGTTTAGCCAGTGCATCTGTCTACGTCTTTAATGCTGTTAGGGCCTGGGAATTGACGTATAATGTTATAACATATAGGTATCACTTGCTCACACAGCATGGCCTGTTACTTCATTACAATATAATGATATGAAGTTTTCCCTCACACAGTTCATCATCCACAGAGGGCATCTAGTTCGGACTTGTTGGTCGCACTCGTCACATTGAATGTCGTTGGATCACTAAAATTGTTTGCAGTCACGGACAGAGCGAGTCTCCGTACCAGGCACCTCTACCATTGAGCGTTATCAGGCTCGCACAAGTATGACAGACAGTAATTATTTCTTTAAATTTAGGCCTATATATAAAAACAAGTTGTCCCAATAATTGACTTGCGTCCTTTTGTACTGTTCGGTTATCTTGACTTAGCTCTTCAACGGACAACCCGGAAATATCCGGGCTGGAATTGGTCTTCAGCAAAACACGCTTGTCGTAAGAGGTGACAAACGGCATCGGGTGGGCATACTTGCTGACTTGGTTGACACGTCATTGTATCCTAATTCCGTAGATAGATGCTCAGGATGTTGTTCACTGGATTGACAGTTTCCGATCAGAATATATGGTGCAACACTAAAACAAGATCGATTCCAGAACGTTTGACATCGGGAGAAACATCTTTCTGAATTATCACGCACTTAATTCTAGAGAATGTAAGTCATATAGTAAATATATTTCCGTTGTATAACGTAACCATGATTTGGAGATATTGGACTCATCAGTATAGTGGAAATAGCGTGCTTACATCAGGTCATTGAGATGTAACATTTGTAATATTTAGGACAACTTTACCAGTTGTCAGACTACCATTTCTGAGGAAGGCGTGATCGTTGATTAGGTACGTCACTCTGAGAGTTGGATTTCGAATCTCCAATAGACCCTAAAAAGTACTATACCGAGAGAGCATATTCCCTAATATAACAAATGCTACATTTGACCACTTTCTAAAAGACATTGTGTATTCATTGATGGAGATTTTCCCCTCCAGACTCATTGTAATGTGTCGTGTAACTATCGGTCCTCGGAGACTGTTGCATAATGATAGGACTACTGTCGTTCATGTGGCTTGGTTCGTATGTTCAATGTAATATATATTCAAAAAATATTTTTTTCATATTTTGAAAAAAACACAACAAAATCACACTTTTAATCGAGAGATGATTTCATTGTTTTGAAATACAACTAAAAAGTCGATTATGAAAATATATACTCAGGGTATTAAATACAACGTTTGAACTGACCTTTTTAACCCCATAATCCGAACTAATGCGACAACGGATTACATAAACTGTGCTATGAGTGCAACGAATTACGCTACTCATCAGTAAACCTTTCAGCAATTATCCTTGCCTCAGGTGCTGTTTCAAGACTAGTATGTCCAATAAGGGCGAAAGAAAAACAGCCAATGAAACTTCTCACGGTATAAAATTATCTCTTAAGTCAAAGTCAGTTAGTCAAGGTTTAAAATATCTTATCCCTATCTCTGAACTGGTAGAGGAGAAATATGTAAAATAATCTAAAGTCTTAATACATGTAGTTTAAATCTATCTATCTGAACAAACCAGACGATCAAGTAATAGATGAATTTGAAAATCCAGTTAGATAACTGGGAATTGTGATTGCTCTGTAGAAGTACAGAGATTCCGATAAAATAAAGAAAACGGTTGGGGAAATAAATTTGATATACAAAACATCGGGCATCAGATCTACTGTCTACGACCAAACATTTCATCTTTTTTTCGCAAATACTCCATTTATGATGCAGCCCGGGACTTCACAGACCCATAGTAGCAACAGGTCATAATTTGACAGTAGGTTCTTGAAAGTAGTTCCAAAGACAGAAATGTTTGCATGATTAAGGTACCAGTTAGGCAACAAAATTGTAGGACTGTCTTCAAAGGAAGTGTCCTTTGGAGCCTGAGAATGACCTGAAAGTCAACAGGCAACAAACAAAACGTCGTTCAGAAAATGAACAATTTGGAAAGAACAAGAATTCCTCTCCATTATGACAATCCTACATGACACACATCCTGCGAAGTCCAAACACGTCTACATTTACCTCAATATTTGTGTAAATGTTAAGCCTGGAACGATCTTCACAATAACCTATTCACATAATATTTTCGATGTTCAGGTCCCTTCAGATAAAATGCAACAATAATAATCAATGGAGTCCCTCTGACCAGAAGCTTATCTCGTCTGGACAAGGATCTTATGAACCTCGGAATGTGACTGTCTCGTCGCCACAAAGGCAGTCTTGATGTGTAGAAAAATATTTCATCTTCTGATATGAAAATATAGAAGTTATCTATATATATGGACATATAAGACTAATATAGCCTCACTCAACACACATCAACGTATTAAGCATGTATTAAATAAAGAAGGTCTCCCAGTCTAGACGGCCGAGGTCGTTCAATGAATACTCAATAAACCAAAGGGTAATAAGTCGCTCTCGAGGTGAATCTGGCAAGCTTTCAATAACAGCTACGTTCTTTGAAGGTATGATTGAATATCCGAACCTGCTGTTTTTGTTTCATTAAATGATACATTCCTATATGTAGACATTTGATCTTTTGAAATAAAGGCGCCAAAACCCTTTCCATATTCATTAGACATTTCTGCCAAAATCAGTCGACTGTACGAGTCCAACTTTTATCATACGCATATGTTAATTAATGAATACCAAATACTGATGGTACCATGTTTTCGCGAAAAGGTGATTTAGTTGTTCGACCGACCAAAAGTATATTGTATAATTGAAAAAAGACAATTGCGTCTGACACATGTTTTGTCATTGATGGTGTAGAGTAGGAAATTTATACAATATATCGGAAACGTTTAGACAAATCAAAGCATGTATAAATCCTTTTGGAATACACTGGTTTGTATAACTTATAACATTTGAGTTTTTCCGGATGATTTGTTTCCGAAGACATGTGGTTTATCTCTAGATGGATAATATTAGTTTACAGGTGCTTGTAGGACTGATGAAAGCCTTTGATTTATTTGTGTCTTCTTTTTGTTTGGCCAAGGTTTCAAAGCAATATAAACAACTATGCTCTCCTATCGATATTGTGTGTTCATGGACCTTTTTGGGATGCTGTAAATGATACTCAAAACATTGACCTTGTCGGATCCTTGCTTACAAAAAACTGCCAACGTCCTTTTTATCATTACATCCATTTGCTGGTACAAACTAAACTAATCTATAACTGGAGCACTGTTTTAAGCCATTCCCTAAAGAATCTTGCCCTTTTATTTGGATTCAATAAACATCCCCGTCTCATTACTTGTTTGGAATACCATCGAAAACAACCTGTATTGAATCTCCACATCAATTTAAATACTCTGGACCCAACCGCTTAAAAAACGTTTAAAGTTCGATTCGAGGCAACGCTAAACAGGCCGCCCAGTCAAATCACACTTTCGAGCGAGAAAAGATTCTCCGCTAAGTAAGTGATACGAGAAATGGAAATGGGTTACATTCAAAACGAAGTTATTGTTGCTATGTGGTCCCGAATATTTGTTGTACTAGATGTATAATACAATACACTGAACTGTGAAACTTTTTCAACTCACTCACTCACTCACACCATTAGAAGAGAGGAAACACACCAGGCTGTTCACATGACATCAAACTTTACTATCTGTCTACCAGCCTACGCTAAAGTGAGGTGTGGAGATCAGCCCTAATAATAATCATTATTGTTACCATTATTATCATTATGCGACGTACTGAAACTGTAAAATATTTTACCTATGTGAACAAAGTATAAACCTGGTTCAATCGGTTTGTACTCTTCCTAGGTTAAGCCCCCGATATTAAACGAATCGATTCAAAGAATTCGAATCACGAAACCTATATAATACGGATAATATTTTGCAAGTAAATACCATTGATAAAACACTTCATTATGATAAAGCAAGTTCGACTCTGTTCAACCCCACGTGGTCACCACATTCATGCAATGTTTGTGGCGGCCACAGATAAAAAAGCAAGCCCACGAATGCCACGAATTGTATCTTCCAGTAAACACGATCTGAAGATTTACTTGTTGTGTAAATTGTGTATTTTACATGGGTTCGGTATTGTTTGCGTAAATTATCTAATAAGCTGTCTTCGAGGTCATGTTGTTGACATTTTTGTATAAGAACTGACTACAAGCTAGTGTTTGTGTACAGCGATTCGATTCTTTTGAAACAAAATTGCACTGCATTTTGTGAAATATCTCAAGTAATGAAACTGCATATTACTGTCCAGCCAATATTTTAAGAGCGATTTGCTCAGAAGACCTATCGAATTACGTCGATGTATGCCTTTCCACAAAATCTGGGGGGAATATTTGAATTATGTTTGAAAGGAAGAAATTGGCTGCACGGTCTTGTGACTATTTCTAATCTAAGTGTAGACAATGTAAACAGTGCCTCTGACACGCGTCGTCTCCATTTGATTAGGTGAAGCAAGTATAGATAGACTGGACAGTGTCGTAAATATTGACTTGGCAGCCTAGTTAGGTTTTGTCTGACTGGCTTGGTGTAAACCAAGACTACAGTACAGATGGACGTCTATAGATAAACTGTCGGGCAGAAGACAGAACATATTTCTAAATTGGATTTGACCAAAGCTACGAGACTGAACACAGTCGTCAAAACACTGTGTACGTAAGGTCCAAAACATCCGTATCAAATACATCACTATCGAAGTAAATGTCTTGTGTTATTTTTATTGTTTTAGCCACCATCAAATATGGTGTATTCTGTTTTGACCGGCAGGTTAAAAGTACGTGTTATATCTTGCGGATCATGTAGCAATGTAACAATACCGTCATATATAACGGGTGAATGTTTGCTGCTTCAGATACATGTCAGCAACATTATGGAGGTGTCTCCTAACCATGGGCTCAATACTGGAGATGGAGAGATGGGACGCTAGGCACAAACACCCACTGACTGCCAGTTCCTATGGTTCTAGGACACTGGTTACTTGTACCGTAAAGTACGGTTATAACAAACTCAAAGGGACCACCAATTATAGTTAGTTATATCTGTAGTTTGCATTATATATTGTTATGGGCATTTTCACTAACACATACAGCAAGTGGGCGGGACAAAACAAACCCTAAATGAATGTTTATTTCCTGTCTCTTTCTTTCCTTTCCGTGTGAATCTGGACAACAAACGATGATCCTTGTGGACAACAAGATCCTCATACCCAATGGAATTGGGACTGATGACCGATGACTTGAGTCACTGAGACGCTGCTTGACAGTCTCCACTTTGACCTGACTGATTGCACTTGAATGTGTTATGGAACTTACAACCATTATAAAATCCGGAATATGAAGCAGCAGGAGGTGGTCACATTGTGAGGATGCATTTCCTGAATCATAGTGTTACGCCATTATCATGAAAGTATGTGGAATCGACTAATTGGTTTTACTTTGTGGCCATTAGTCTTTTCATGTCAAGTGAGAGTATGAAATGATTTATTGGCAGCATGTATGTTGCACCTTCATCCGTACGACATCCATCAGACGATTGCATTTCCTCTCATCACAAAGTGGATTGATTTACCACAGAGTCTAATGTTTCAGAACAAACTGTTATCTTGATACATGACTGCTGAATGGTATTTGTAAAGTAAAGTAAAATATAGTAATAATTCATGAAAACACGTGTCAAATATATCAAAACCAAAATATAAGTACAACGGTTACTTTGACAGAATACATTATTTCTGCAGAAACGTAGTTTGTGAGTAAACGATTATGGATGTATATGGGGATGTGCAGTAGGTCGAGTATTGCAATCCAGAACTTTCTGATGTTTTGAAACTCGTTCATACAGGTCGACTCCTTGTCTGTGGTCAAGATGCTGACTGCTGCCCATTCCTGTGTGGTCGTGCCCTTCGTTGATGGTAAAGATAACAATAAATGTATGTACCTGATGTTCAGTGATCCCCTCATATTACTTTTATCCCTATTTGGCCGTTTATTGAATGTGGTTTGAGTATGGAATGTGTTACGGGAGATACCCATGTCATTATTTTCTGACGATTTGATTTACCTGGATTACACAGACGTGACTCGCAGCTGCCTGGAGAGGTATTCCCAGTGCACGTTTACCTGGACACATGTAACACATACACAAATATAAAGGTCCTGGTTATATATCCTCATGTTGTACTTCCAGCCCCGGGGTGATGTCTCAAGGGGTTGTGAGTATACGACTGTGTATTTGAAGAATGACAAGTGTTTATGGATGATCAACGTCTTTATTGTACTATTGCGACGTGTCGATATAGATGCTTATACCGTTTTCAAGCATGAGATGGGGAATGAGACAGCAGGATATAACTGTGTATTTGAGGTAGCCAAATGTAACGACAGGTGTCTAACCATAACAAGTACACATTGTCAAGGGACGGTCAGGTAGGCTAATGGTTAAAGTGTTCGCTCGTGACGAACAAAGCCCACTTTCACTTCCAACGTGAGAAAATGACTGAATCTCATTTCTGAAGTCCCATTGCTAGAATATTGCTAAAACACGGGTTGGCCACAAGTGACATTAAAGAGGCCAGAATAGAAACCGTTAAATGTGGCAGGGCAATCGATAGTCAAATTATATCGCATGGATTTATCTCATGTTCGACGTTAATATGATATTTGACGGCAAACTGAAATGATTGTCTGTACAGTGCTTGGTTATGACGTGCAAATTCTCTCAAACATGAAAATGTACTTCTTGCAAACTAGAATAACAGAAACCATTTTGTTCAAAGAAAGGATATTGCCATGCGTGGCTATGTTACGACAGAACGGTTCAGGTAGCCTTGTATCAATCAGCTTACACTGGGGAAATATGGGTTACAGGCAAGTCATGTTTGCCTGACACAATGCTATGACATTATACAAGAAGGAAATAAAACTGTTTCAAATAATGTCCGCAACTTCGATATGCAAATTAGATAACCGGAAGTAGGAAGAGCACGGTTTGCTACGAAAGAGACTGCTCCTACGCTTCAACAGTATAGTCCCTTTGTCGCTGTGTTTGTTGTTTTTGTTTAAGCATTTCTGGAGTACTTACTTGACAAATACACCAGCATCTGTACTCCAAAGGCTGTTTTCAAAGGGGAAGACGTTATATTCCTTTAAGCCTTTATTGACACAACTACGGCTCCTAATATGCTATGTAACCATGCTCAGTAATGCAGTGAAAACGATACATACAGATATAGTCACCTTGACGAAAACCACCAATGCTAATACTCCCCAATTAACTCCAATGGCCCAGTTATCCTGGACATTAGAAAATTTATGAAAGTTATAATCCCTGTGTAAGTGTTTCTCACACTACAGCTGTTTAGCAAGATAACACACTCCCAATAACTCAAGAAAACCCAAACGAAACGGGGGAAATGTTGGAAAGAGTGTTAAAGCCTCATTTCCCTTTTCTTTGATTTTAACCCCAAGATTTTATACATGAGGATTTTTCCACGTAAAAGTCGTCAATGTTGAATTTCTAAAGGTCAAAGCAAATGTAAAGAAGGGAGAAGATTGAGAATTAGGTACGTTTTACGTTTGGTCGAGTCAGCCAATGCCAGACATCTGCAATGTCTCTTCATGCCTGCCACACACAGTGTGTGTCAGGATCTCAATTGGAGACACTTCAATCTTAAAAACGCAAAGTCAACACAAGGTCGAAGAACGAGCTTACAGTAAAGTGCATGTGCACTGTTGTGCACTCTTGTGCAAGTTTCTTTTTTCACACGTGACCAACACACTAAAATGTTGTTACGTTGTAGCAGACTCTAGGGCCAGCGCTAGAAACGTGTACTGTTCTAATAGAGGCGTGTACTAGTGTCTGTACGCATGTCAGAATTGTGTTCTACACACTGGAAGCTTGCGCTGGAAGCTTGCGCTATTCAAGACGCTTGCATGTACACGATAAGCTGAAACATCCGTATACTAAATGTTGGACACGTGTACCGGACTTTTTACGTGTACTGTCACTTAACGAATATGCTGTATACATGATGGCGTCATATGCTTACTGCCCACTAAATCAACATCGCTCAAACTATTGCATGTGGAAGACAGCACCATGTGTACGCACGTCTGCCTGAAGACAATGATGGCTGATACTGCCTACCCTGTACCACTGAGGCCGGAACACAAATAGTTGGTGCGAAAATTTGTTCCTTGTATGAACTCATCACAGCACAGGAATGGAATTACGACTAAAGGCCATACGTCGTTGACATGGATTGTGTGAACCCGTCAGCTCTGAAGAAGGTACAAAGCCGGCCCAGCATCTATCATCTTGCCAAATGCCTGTCTGAAGTTGAGTACAGACATTAACTTGGCTCAGCACCACCAGAGGGCGCAATCAGTGTCACATGTCGCATTCAGATCGATTCGGGCGGGAATAATTGTCACACAGAATATGCTTATGACCGCGGGAGTCTTCTTTCAACCATACTTCAAGGATATCACGTTAGATAAAATGCTGCAGTACATACCTGCGTCTCTTCAGGGGATGGGTGAAGATCACAGGCTCTGAAATGAACGTGCAGTACAATTCCAGTACACTTGTCACTGCACAACGGAGACGGTTGGGTAGCCTAGTGGTTAGAGTGTTCGCTCTACACGCCATAATCCTGGGTTCGATTCCCAGCATGGTGTCATTCCTCGTGATATTGCTGGAACATTGCTGAAAGCGATGTAAAACCTCACTCACTCACTCACTCACTCACTCACTCACTCACAACCCATAGACTACATCGCGACTAACGACGGAGACCCGCAAACAGATGAGAAGGAAAGCGATAGAATCGATCCGTGGCCTTTAAATAAACTATGTTCCTTGTTTGTCAGGTTAGGTTTTCTGTTTTGTGAGATTTCTTCTCTCGTGAAGGATTTACTCAAGGATTCGTGTGTTTTGCGAGGGTGTATCAACATGTACTTTATTCATCACGTAAGAAAGGTTGCACTCCATGGACATAGACTCTTTGGAGTCCATTATGATTAAAAAAAGCATTATTATGTACCTGTATATCTGAGTTGGAAATTCCACTCACCTTATGTATATGTGAATTGGATACTTCGCTCGTCTCATGTTTCTTTGAACAGGAAATTGTTTAAGTCAACCGTTACTCTCCGTTCATGGTTGTGCTACTGATATCGTACCAGGCGATCCACTCATCGTGTATTTGTTCATTGGTAATAGGTTCTTGTATTCAATCAGCTCATCTCCCTATATCCATCCCCACACCTGACCCTAACCCGGCACTGTTAACTGCCACTAAAACGTCTTCACTGTCTTGGATATATTTCCACGCTGTCCGACGTGTTCTGGGAAAGTTTCTCAGTATAGCTATTGACCTTATTTTTTCAAGCTTTTTGTCGATGTCACATAAGGCCACTAAAAGCAATATCAATCTCCACACAAACCGCTACGAGAACATTAAAAACAAATCGACTTAGATGTTAGTACGAAGTCATTCGTCTTGCTCGGTTTTTCTGGAGTAGTCAAATACGTTCACGTCGAAGTTAATTAAACCCTCGCCGCTCACAGAAGAAGGCCTCTTCAAACGGCACTCAAGCTAAGGACCATCTCGATAATACAGTGTATTATACGTCCATTTTTTTATCAGTATAAATCCCCAGAACACTGCCTATAAACCCTGATTCAAAGGCCACACTGTTAAAAATAATCATCAATTCATTTCGATATAATGTGCGTAATAAATTATGTGTGATTTTCAGATAAGAGAGACTTGGGGATGTCGCCAGTTCCCAAACAAACATACAGTTGGGACATGGAGCGTGGTATTTATAGAATGGAGACACTGGATAATCGAAGATGGCTACAAGTATATCCTGGTATATTTGATAATCGAAGATGACTACAAGTATATCCTGGTACACTTAATAATCGAAGATGGTTACAAGGATATCCTGGTACACTTGATAATCGAAGATGGCTACAAGTATATCCCGGTGCACTTGATAATCGAATATGGCTACAAGTATGTCCCGGTACACTTGATAATCGAAGATGGCTACAAGTATGTCCCGGTACACTTAACAATCGAAGATGGCTACAAGTATATCCCGGTACACTTGATAATCGAATATGGCTACAAGTATGTCCCGGTACACTTGATAATCGAAGATGGCTACAAGTATATCCCGGTACACTTGATAATCGAATATTGCTACAAGTATGTCCCGGTACACTTGATAATCGAAGATGGCTACAAGTATATCCTGGTACACTTGATAATCGAATATGGCTACAAGTATATCCCGGTACACTTGATAATCGAAGATGGCTATAAGTATATCCTGGTACACTTGATAATCGACGATGGCTACAAGTATGTCCCGGTACACTTGATAATCGAATATGGCTACAAGTATATCCTGGTACACTTGATAATCGAATATGGCTACAAGTATGTCCCGGTACACTTGATAATCGAAGATGGCTACAAGTAAATCCTGGTACACTTGATAATCGAAGATGGCTACAAGTATATCCTGGTGAACTTGATAATCGAAGATGACTACAAGTATATCCTGGTACACTTGATAATCGACGATGGCTATAAGTATATCCCGGTGCACTTGATAATCGAATATGGCTACAAGTATATCCCGGTACACATAATAATCGAAGATGGCTACAAGTATATCCCGGTACACTTGATAATCGAATATGGCTACAAGTATGTCCCGGTACACTTGATAATCGACGATGGCTACAAGGATATCCTGGTACACTTGATAATCGAAGATGGCTACTAGTATATCTTGGTACACTTGATAATCGACGATGGCTACAAGTATATCCCGGTACACTTGATAATCGACGATGGCTACAAGGATATCCTGGTACACTTGATAATCGAAAATGGCTACAAGTATGTCCCAGTACACTTGATAATCGAAGATGGCTACAAGGATATCCTGGTACACTTGATAATCGACGATGGCTACAAGTATATCCCGGTACACTTAATAATCGAAGATGGCTACAAGTATATCCCGGTACACTTGATAATCGAATATGGCTACAAGGATATCCTGGTACACTTGATAATCGACGATGGCTACAAGGATATCCTGGTACACTTAATAATCGAATATGGCTACAAGTATATCCTGGTACACTTGATAATCGAAGATGGCTACAAGTATATCCTGGTACACTTAATAATCGAAGATGGCTACAAGTATATCCCGGTACACTTGATAATCGAAGATGGCTACAAGTATATCCCGGTACACTTGATAATCGAATGTGGCTACAAGGATATCCTGGTACACTTCATAATCGAATATGGCTATAAGTATATCCCGGTGCACTTGATAATCGAATATGGCTACAAGGATATCCTGGTACACTTGATAATCGAATATGGCTATAAGTATATCCTGGTACACTTGATAATCGACGATGGCTACAAGTATATCCTGGTACACTTAATAATCGAAGATGGCTACAAGTATATCCCGGTGCACTTGATAATCGAATATGGCTACAAATATGTCCCGGTACACTTGATAATCGAACATGGCTACAAGTATATCCTGGTACACTTGATAATCGACGTTGGCTATAAGTATATCCTGGCACACTTGATAATCGAAGATGGCTACAAGTATATCCCGGTACACTTGATAATCGACGATGGCTACAAGTATGTCCCGGTACACTTAATAATCGAAGATGGCTACAAGTATATCCTGGTACACTTGATAATCGACGATGGCTACAAGTATATCCCGGTGCACTTGATAATCGAATATGGCTACAAGTATATCCTGGTACACTTGATAATCGACGATGGCTACAAGTATATCCTGGTACACTTGATAATCGACGATGGCTACAAGTATATCCTGGTACAGTTGATAATCGACGATGGCTACAAGTATATCCTGTTACACTTGATAATCGAACATGGCTACAAGTATATCCTGGTACACTTGATAATCGAACATGGCTACAAGTATATCCTGGTACAGTTGATAATCGACGATGGCTACAAGTATATCCTGTTACACTTGATAATCGAAGATGGTTACAAGTATATCCTGTTACACTTGATAATCGAAGATGGTTACAAGTATATCCTGGTACACTTGATAATCGAACATGGCTACAAGTATATCCTGGTACAGTTGATAATCGACGATGGATACAAGTATATCCTGTTACACTTGATAATCGAAGATGGTTACAAGTATATCCTGTTACACTTGATAATCGAAGATGGTTACAAGTATACAAGATCGCTATAAGTACATCTTCAAATTCACTTGCTTGTGTGACAGTTTGTAATCGAACTCCTCATATTTCCCATGTTTTTCGAGATTCTTGGCAATCACATTATTGTCAGAAGGGACCGAAAAAAAATATGTGATGTAAATGATTTGATTGGATTAATACAAAACTCAGGGATGAAGTTTAAGACGCCAGCAACCTTGTTTATTGAACCTGCGGAGTATTCGTCCAAATGGTACATGTTTATGGTATACACGTGGTAGAACGCAATCACAGCGGGAGCGAGTGGCCAATGTTCTGTCAACAGAGACCATATAATAGATTATTAGATTATTATATGGTTTCTGCTGTCACTTACACACATGCTGCAAGTCGGCCGCGATTCTTCATCTTGTAATAGTGCAAACTATTTCAATAAGTTTCATTTAAACTCGATGTATTTTGCATCTAGATGTGGTGTCTTATTCTTATTATTGACAGATTAAACACCCTAGTCCTCTGTACAAGCAGCCTGTGTTTTTAAAAACGGGGAAATATCGAAATATCGAAAACACTAAAACCAATAATTCAAATAACAAATAACCAAAGTAGCATCACTATCCTTTCGTACTGGACAACTCCTCTTTAAGATATTCCAGAACAATCCCAATGTGTGAAGATTAGCATCTTACGCATCAGTTAACAAACGTTGACATTTCCCTGTTCTTTATATCATCCAAATTTGGTAATCGACGAGAAGGACCTGACTGACAGATGGATTAAACCAGGTCGAGATGAGTCACGTGAGATCAGCACGTGGAAGTCCCAACTTTGAACCTGATTCCTACATTTAATACTGTTGTTACTTCAGTAAGCCAAGGCCAAGCTTTACTGATTAAACAACAATCTGACCTGACATCAACCGATCTTTCTCATGTATTTTCAGAATTATCTCTCTTTGTATAAAAGTAACGTGGAATCCCGATGAGGAATTCCCTACTTTGAAGCGGGTTCATGGGTCTAAGGCCGCTCTAACTTTGATATACTCTCCTCGTGAGGATTCATCGATTCTATCAACCGATACAATCACCATGGGGGTTAAACACCCTATCCGACATTTCGCAAGCTTCGTCTGACTTTTATCGAGTTATTGGGAATGTTATCTTGCTAAACAGCAGTAACATGAGACACAATTACACAGGAATTAAGACTTTCTTTAAGACTGTTCTTTAAGTCCAGGATAAGTCAGTGTTCGGGGACATTACAGGCAGCAGTTGGTGTTCGTCAAGGTGACTCACTATGTCTGAATATATTAGCACTACATGACGGAATGCCTGTGACTGCGGCGGTGCTTTGCTGATGAGCAGTATATCCCAGAGGAATTGATTTGAATAACAGTCAGTCTCGCTAAATACCCTTTACGACATGAAGTATTACCTGTCACAAGTAAATCATATTTGGACTGATTCAAAATGATTTCGCATTAAAAGTGTGTTTCCAAATTGTACCAAATCAGCCTTTAATCCAATTGGTGATCACACTGTACCCATCCAGCTGATAGCCCAGCTATCAATGACATTAAAATATTTCCAGGCACTCAGGGTCAAGGGTAAAATATGTCATCTTATGCAAGAAGAGTTGCGTCCCTTAGGAATTCCTAAATCCTTTGACTTTGGATTCAAACGTCCTGATTGGTGAAAACCATCACATTTCCAGGTTGGTCAACACCATCGAAGTGGTAGACGTCACTTCCGGCTTTCCCCAACATTACACTGACGTGTCGTGATTTGGACTACAGGTAAAAGATGTGTTAAATGTGACTCAATCAACGTTCTTTCAATGCACGTGATTTGGGAATTAGTCCTACCCAGGAGTATTAAAAATGATATTAAAGAAGTTTCGAAATTTGTATTTTAAGTCCAATTCTAACCCGGAGTTGGTTAATGTATATGTTACAGTTAAATAGCCTCGGGACAGCTATGGATCTTTGAACCTTTTCATAATCCCTGTGCTAAATTTATCACCATCAACCTGCACAAACATAAAAAAGACTGTAATCACAGAGCGGCACCTTCACCATTTGTTTCAGAGAGAACTGAAAGGCACAGGTGGCACCAGACAGGTCGGATAATGTCATATTCTGGTTCGGCAATCAATCCGTCTGCTGCTTTGAAAAGAGATTCCCCTCTCAAGGATCTCAATCGTTGTGCAATCAGTGTCAACCCCGCCAGGCTGCACTGGTATCACTGGATTTACCCTCACACGCAACATTTAAATCTGTCTGGCCATGGACCCCACTCAGCTGATCCCGCAATCACAGCGTGTGTATCTGTGGTGCTGAGAATCCGCTGTACAACTGTCAGGAAGACCAGTTCCAATATCAGTGTAAATGTCTACTAATCTGATGGGTACATGAACTGGGCCATGTTTTCACTGGGTGTTTGTGAACTGAATCAAGGTAAACTCATCGGCACAGTTCACAGCATTTATGTCAGTGATCTGCAGAAGCTCATTTGGTATTCGTCGTCAGTGGCTTTCTGCAATTCATATGGTTGGAAAAACTTTCAAAATTTGGATTAGCTGCTCATATTATTTGTACCATTGGCTTACAGCAAACTCACATGGCTTGTTAAATTTGCTTCCAGCAGTTCATAACATTTGTATCATTGACTTGTGTCATTTTATTATGTAGTATTTCCCCTAGACATGTAAGTGAAATAGCTGTGCTCTTTGAGCCTTTAAGAATGAAATACATGACTAACTTAACATAACACTTGGAAATCTGCCATTGCATGCCCTTTTTGGAATAGGGGTGCCCCTTTTAAAATTCTGTCGCCTTGCCCCATTTGGATACTCGGGGAAACACTATTATGCCATTTTGTTTTACCTTCCATTTGCAGAAGTTTACATGGTTTGTACATTGTTTTTCAGTTCAGAAACTTTCCATCGCTTGTTTTCATTAATTCGTTAATTGGTAGCATTGTGATATATCAGTCCCATTGGTTTGTAAAACTGTTTCAAAGAAGTCCAAATGGTTTGTGCCGTTGCTTTAAACAGGTTCGCTTGTTTTTAGCCATTCTTTTGTAGCAGTTCAAATGGTCTCTACTATTGTTTTAGTGCAGTTCATAAGGGTTTTTCAATTCTTTTATAACAGTACATTAGCTTTGTAACATTGTTTTATAGCAGTTCATAAGGTATGTACCATAGTTTTATAGAAAAATACTGTGCGTATCACTGTTTTGAGTAGTTGATATCGCTTGTAGTATTGATTTATTGTAGTTAGAACGGGTATACCATTGTTTAATAGCAGTTCATAAGGTGTGTATCATTGCTTCAGAGAAGTTCACATTATTTGTACCATTGTTTAATAGCAGTTCATAAGGTGTGTATCATTGCTTCAGTGAAGTTCACATTATGTGTACCATTGTTTTATAGTAGTTCAAATGGTTTGGACCATTGTTCTATAACAGTTCATAAGGTTTGTACCATTGTTATATAGGAGTTAAAAAGGTTTTTACAATTCATTTATAACAGTACATGAGGTCTGTACCATTGTTTTATAACATTGCATAAGGAGTGTAGTAGTAGTATTGTTTTATGGCAGTTCACAGAAGTTCATATGGAAGTACTTCCCGACGAGCAGTGCAGAGGATTGAGAAAGCGTGTATTGATTAATAGACGTGTCACGCCACAACATTATTTTCCTCTTGACATGTGTCAGATATACAATATCAGCAACATAGTTCCTATATATAACTTGAAAAGACTCAGTCTTTGCACTTTTTACGTGACCCATGACGTGACTGCCTCTCTAACGATAACGATAAGCCCCCGAGTACACTGAATCTATATGGATGCGCGTTTCGCACTAAAAGTGTTTTTATCAAAATAACCAGGGGGAATTCAGTCCATTCACAACATTGTTTAGGTGTCAGTCTGTGAGATCGAGGGGATATTTTGATAGCAGCCTATCACCCTACAGCCAATTGAATCAACATTGGCATGTACGTGGAGGTTCGCCTTTGTCCTGCCGGTAACTATCCGTTTATTCACTTTGCTCCAATTTACACCACTCCCGAATGTCATCATGAATGTACAGTTCCCGTAATCACTGTAAAGCCTGGCGATAACCTCCTTACACTGT
Organism: Haliotis rubra; assembly: GCF_003918875.1. Taxonomy (NCBI): domain Eukaryota; kingdom Metazoa; phylum Mollusca; class Gastropoda; order Lepetellida; family Haliotidae; genus Haliotis; species Haliotis rubra. The sequence goes on from NW_025766225.1 coordinate 3,575,559, forward strand.
TGAGGGTTGCCGGCCCTGCCACTAAGTTAGTCGTGCCTTGACGCTACCAATGAGAGGAACATGTACAGCTAACAAAGTTTTCTCCAACATTAACCACAGGCGAAATTTGTTTTAGCCTGAAATGCTTTTACTGCTCTGGCCATTATCAACACTGGATGGCCAGTTAGGCCATACTTAGATTCAAATGAAATTGAATGTGAAGGCACGTGATGGTTACACCATGGTGCTTGTTTTGACATGGTTAAGAAACACATTGAGAGAACAGAGCCAGTGTTTCCAAAGTGTCGTGTGCATTCTCAAACTAAGCTAACCGTTCTAAACTGTTATAATTGGCACTTAGACTTTGTGTGCGATAAATATAGAACGTTAAGTGCAAAAGAATACACATTCTTGATTATCCTCAGAAACAAATTCCTTTTGGTTTAAAGGAGAAAATAGCTGTGAAAAGTATATGATGGATCTGAGGTTCAGTATTAGCTCAGGGCCATTGTCCACGCAGCCCAGAAAGCGAATGGGACATCTCCAAGGAATCGATGCATAGTCACACCCAACAGAACCTTTTTTGATAGTATGAAAAGTATCCAACACTGCAACCTTCCTGGGTCAAGTTTCAACAATGTAGAAATATGACCAATCAGAAAGTAGCACACAAGCCTAACCTCACATTGAAACGCTCCTGCACTTAACGTCCTATCGACGGTAAGGAACGATTTACTTCATGTGATCAAACATCTTAACAGTTTCCCACTAAGAACTGTGTGCACATTCTATACACGAGCCAACTACATTGCCTGTTTTTATGCAATCCTAACTTAGTGATCAACCAGGGGGATGTGATTGAGAGGCGGATTAAACCAGGTCGAGATGAGTCATCTGAGATCAACACGTGGAATTCCCTACTTTGAACTGGATTCCTTCATGTAATACTGTTGTCACTTCAGAACGCTTAATGTCACCTTTACTGATTAACATCAAAACGATCTTTCTAACATATTTATCTTTGCATAACAATACAGAAGTGGAATTTCGTTACTTAAAGCTGTTTGTTTTGTGTTTAAGACCTTTTTAACTTCGATATTCATTTCTTGTGAGGTTTCATCGATGTTATACACTGATAAAATCATCCTCAGTATGAACATCCGATCCCAAATTTCTCAAGACTCGTTACTATACTATGAATTATCACCACCAACCCTCAGTTATTACAAGTAGTTTATTACACCCAAAGTTATAAACGTAAAGGCTGTAATCACAGAGCGGCACCTTCACCATTTGTTTCAGAGGGAACTGAAAGGCACAGATGGCACCAGACAGGTCGGATAATGTTATATTCTGGTTCGTCAAACAATCCGCCTGCTGCTTTGTAAAGAGATTTCCCCTCGCAAGAATCTCAATCGTTGTACAATCAGTGTCAATCCCACTAGGCTGCACTTGCATCACTGGATCTACCGTCACACGCAACATTAAAATCTGTCTCGTCATGGACCCCACTCAGCTGATCCCGCAATCATAGCGTGTGTATCTGTGGCTCTGAGAATCCACTATACAATTGTCAGGAAGACCAGTTCCAATATCAGTGTAAATGAAGACAAAGGGCCCAATCCCGTTGTAGTGGACAACTAATGGAATACCATGGCCACAAAAACATCCTTCCAGACTGACGTAATCAAGGTTTGAGACGATCGATATTATCCGTGACCTTTCCTGGACGTTTGTGAAATCGTAGCATTTGTTTTTTTGATCTGGCTGTGTAGATTTGGTGGAAATCTACATAACCAAAAATCGTTGCTGTGGTCTTCCATGCTAGAACAGGTAGTGAAAAGGAAAGCACTACTGGCAGTCAGGGCGCTCCCAGATTGTTGCTTGAGACCCAGGGATACCGGACCTTTGCAAACTGTGCTGGTTGGTAGAAGTGACCAAATGGATTGGGCGGGTGGGCGCGGTAACGTGTTTGATTGCATGTCATCGCACCCCAACGGTGTTAATTCACTATCAGTTACTGGATTGTCTGAACAAGGCTCCTTGGAATATCAGTGTCAAACAGCCAACAAACACACCTTTTCTTCCTTTCATCATTTGTGTACAATATGTCAAGTCAAGTCAAAGTGTTTATTGTATTTAAGGCCTCCGGCCCACATACAAGGAGAATACATGATATACATATATAAATACACACAATCATACAAGGAGAATACATGATATACATATATAAATACTCACAATAATACAAGGAGAATACATGATATACATATATAAATACATACAATAATACAAGGGTGAAAGGAATAAAGTTAATCAATGCTTAACAGTTAATTTCTTACAGATAAAGCATGTTTTACATATACGGCAAGTTGGAGAATAACGTTTTCATTATTTGAGGATACAATTGACACAAAGGCAGTTTCGGGATATTTTGACTGATATTGCACTGGAATATAGTATGACCAGAAATTCTTGAGAATTTTAGGAATATGTTTAATTGGATTTCTAGTATAAACAACCTTGACCAGCTATCAAGTGCTTGGTTTCATTCAAGAGAGACAACTCCGCTAATCCTTTTTCATTAGCTTGTGAAGAGTTATCCCCCTTTGTTTACTTGCTAGCAGACAACATTTTCAGTGATCCTCAGTATGGATGATTTAGAGAAGAATAAGTTGATTTCAGAGTATTATAACAAGGACATGAGATCAGCTAAGGGGATTTCAAGTAGAACAGGCATCCCTTTGTCCACTGTTTATCGTGTTTTGAAAAATATTGCAAATGGATATGGCATTGAGCACCAGGGAGGCGCAGGTAGGCCCAGAAAATTGACTGTCGGTGACAGGAGGTGGCTTAGTATTCTTGTTTCTAAAAACAAACGAAGGAGTTTAGAAAACTTAAGGCTGGGTATGATTGATAGAGGAACTGTGGCTGTCTGTAAGGAGATAATTAGAACTGAGCTGCAGGCAATTGGTTGGCAGAAAAGTCGAGGAATTTCATCAACGATCATGAAACCTGAACAAAAGGAGCGAAGGTTGAACTGGTGCTTACAGCATAGAAATTTTAACTGGGTCAATGTAATTTTCTCGGATGAAAGTTCCGTGTGGCTGTTTCCTAATACACTAAAATTCTGTACCAAACAAACTGAAAAACCTTTGTATCAGCACCCAAAGTACAGTCCGAATTGTAACGTGTGGGGCATATCTGTGTTAGGGGCAACGCCCCTCTGTGTATTTGAAGGGAATATGAACATTGAGCGGTACACAGATATTCTTGAGGGACATTTACTTCCATCTGCTCACGTGTTCTATGGAAATTTTTTGGATTTTCCAGCAGGACAACGACCCAAAACATCGTTCAAAGCTTTCACAGACCTGGTTTCGGACCCAAAATATGACATTATTAGATTGGCCAAGCTATAGCCCTGACCTAAATCCAATAGAAAATCTTTGGGGACTTATCTAGGAAAGTGTGAATAAGAAACATCTGACAAATATTGCTGAAATGAAAGAAGAGGTGGTCCGATATTGGGACAGCATGGACCAAGACCTTTCTTACTTCTTTGATCAGTAGAAAGGTTTGTCTGGTTAAATCAAACAGTTGGCAATGTTCCCCAATTTCTTAACCAATTTCGAGAACAATCAATCAACATGTATCATCAAGAATGGCATTTTACATTAGAAACAAGTTCACGTTATGATCTATATAGATCCTTCAAGAGTCTCATTCAACCAGAAAAATACTTATCTGTGCTAACATCCAAAAATCTCAGAGTCTAATAACACATGAACAAGATCATCAATAGCTCCATTAACATCAAAATCAAATTTCTCGAGGAGATGTTCATAGCACGGAGTTATCCGTTTCTTCAGGTTACTCAAAAATGTTGTTGAAAATTAATCGTTCCCCAAAAGTATTTCTTTGACATTGTTGAATGAATCATTGACATTAGAGTTGACATTACAGAATTGACAAGTCATTTCCAAAGGAAGATGATCAGAATCTACTCCATCTCCAACGTAAAACATATTTATAAATTGGAAAAAATCTGGTGAACAAATAAAATAATCATTCACACTAGATTCTTGTTGGCCACAATATGTAAAATCACCACTAGTATCACCGTATACTCTACCATTAACTACATACAACTTGAGTGCACAACACACATCTAATAGCATTTGACCAAAGCTGTTAACAACAGTGTCATGAGATTTACGATCATCAATAGGCTAATATTCTTCATCATCAATAAAATGCATGTTATTGTTTGTGTTATCATCATCATCAACTGTGACAGGTACATTGTTCATCTCCCCCGTACGTGCATTCATATCTCCACACAAAACGTTATATGAATAGATAGTTCTTGTATATTGTCTAAAAAGAATCGTTCAAGCTGTTCAATGTTACATTGGAAGTTTTGTTCTTATAATACGTTGAACCTGTTGGTGGGATATAAGTGCAAAATAGATTGACATCTTTGTTAGTGGAAAACAATTGTTTTGACTGTTTTAACCAAATAAAATTATCTACATCACATGTCATTTGTTTGTACATCTTTCTAAAACGTTCATGGATACATATACACACGCCACTTGAAAGACGTCCATATTTAGACAATTTGATCGCAGGGCTGTAAAAAGTATCATAACCATGTAACCAATTAATATTTAACATATCCTGGACAAATGTCTCCACGTGACAAATAATATGAAACTTGCGAAGATATGAAATAAAATCAGTGTCATCGCTTTTATCAGACAACCCATTAATATTCCAACACAAAAACGTGAAGTTTGAAAGGTTAACATCACCCGAACTATAGCCAGTGTTACCGGTGTTCGCGTTCGGCGAGCACTGTGATGAATTATCCAATCTGTGGTCGCTATCCTATTGAGCCCTTTTCATGCTAGTGCCAGTTTCTTTTTGGGGTCGACGTTGTGTCGTTCTAAGTGGGTGACGCACTGAACCCTGGTTATTGCACTTTGAACTGTCACAAGCTTTCCATTCTTAAAATAGCCGAATTGTGCACAATATGTTATGCCCAGTTTAAGTGTTCGCAATGACATTGCTGGAATATTTCACAAAGCGGCCTGAAACACCTATTCACTCTCCAGCATCCCAATCGTTTATACCCAAAGTGACTATACAAGCCACAATGTGACCACCGGAGACATGATACAGTAAAGACACAACTATTGTATTCAATTGTTATCCAATATTGGAATACTCGTCTTAATAAAACAAATACATGAGTTTGTGGTTTTGTCCATCCCTTCAAAGAAAGATGATGTTCTACAACACTTGCCCACCTTCACAGTGACCCAGTGCCCATTGGCTATACTGAGCGACGGCCTCTTTTGTCTAGACCGGGCGAACGTCTCTCCATAATGCAGGCTTAATTCCCTAATGTATATAGGTGTTCGCTGGTGTGCTTGGGGCGAGGGTATATTATTCATATCTGAACATAAAAGCAACCTATGGATGTACAGATTACAAGGTGAAATATTTGTGTATGCATCTACAATGGCTTCAGTGGACACTGGTCTAGACAGTAAGTGGATGAATTGGTCAGAAGATCTCAACTGACTATTGCATGGAATAGAAACAGTTGGAATATCTGGTAGAAATCATATTATTACTTATGAGACTTAGACTGTAAGGAATTGATTGATCACTAATTGGAAGATTTCTTTGCGAGTGTTGAAAAGACATGGGTTACCTACTCGTCTATGGCGCCGCTATTCGCGGTGCAGAGCATCCTTTGAGTCAAGAGCCTTCTTTAAATCTTAGAATCCAGTATTCATACTGATTATATCGATTTCTTTTCGGCATATTCTCTGATACTCTCAATACTCTGATGTAAATCTGTTCAAACCGGGCGTGTACTTACTGTAGATACTCCTGGAACAGTTATCTATCCCAGCTGATTACTATATTACTAAATATCCCTGTTTTGAGCATATGGTCCCGTTAAATGCATGTGACTGTAAGACTTACCTTTACATAGTTTACGCATATTCGTGAACACCGGGTCATCACTATTTGACAGCGATTCATAACTTCATGATCATGACACTGAGAGTTTGTTGGTTATATAGTAAAGGGGCGATAAAACATGAATAAATGAGAGCAGATGACTGGAAAGTTGTTAGTGTTGGGCAGCATTGCATTGGCATTAGCCGTGGGTTGCTGGGACATAAACGTCCGTTGTTGAGGTCACATTTAAGATAAAAAATACAGAAGAATGTGCAGCGTTTATGAGAGTAACCGGATGGGTACATGAACTGGGACGTGTTCCCACTGGATGTTTGTGAACTGAATCAAGGTAAGCTCATCGGCACAGTTCACAGTATTTATGTCAGTGATCTTCAGAAGCTCGTTTCGTATTCGTCGTCAGTGGCTTTCTGCAATTCATATGGTTGGAAAAACTTTCAAAATTTGGATTAGCTGCTCATATTATTTGTACCATTGGCTTACAGCAGTTCACATGGCTTGTTAAATATGCTTCCAGCAGCTCATAAGATTTGTATCATTGACTTGTGTCATTTTATTATGTAGTATTTCCCCTAGACATGTAAGTGAAATAGCTGTGTTCTTTGAGCCTTTACGAATCAAGTGCATTAATAACTTAACATAACACTTGGAAATCTGCCATTGCATGCCCTTTATGGAATAGGGGTGCCCCTTTTGAAATTCTGTCGCCTTGCCCCTTTTGGATACTCGGGGAAACACTATTATGCCATTTTGTTTTACCTTTCATTTTCAGAAGTTTACATGGTTTGTACCATTGTTTTTCAGTTCAGAAACTTTCCATCGCTTGTTTTCATTAATTCATATAATTGGTAGCATTGTGATATATCAGTCCCAATGGGTTGAAAAAATGTTTTATAGCAGCCCAAATGGTTTGTGTCGTTGTTTTAAACAAGTTCGCTTGTTTTTAGCCATTCTTTTGTAGCAGTTCAAATGCTTTCTACCATTGTTTTAGAGCAGTTCATAAGGTTTTTACAAGGTGAGGTGAGGTGATATGGGGTTTAACGTCGTGCTTGAGAATATTTCGCTCATATGAAGACGTGCATGTGTGTGTATGTGTATGTGTGGCTGCTTGTACTAGCCCAGACTTAAGCTGGTTTTATAGTGCTAGCCCACTGAGATACCATCCCGCAGTGAAGCATGAATACCCCACTCAGACACATTATACTGACTCCGACCCGACCAGTCCTTGTTGTACCAATTAATGCCGAGCGCCAGGCAGGGACCAACAAGTACCATATTTTAACGTCTTTTGGTATGACGCGGTCGGGGATCGAACCCGCGACCTTCCCCTCTCGGGGCGGACGCTCTAACCACTACACCACGGAGGCGGTCAGGTTTTTACAATTGTTGTATAACAGTACATTAGGTCTGTGACATTGTTTCATAACATTGCATAAGGTATTATAATTTATAGAAAATAATGTGCGTACCACTGTTTTTCAGTTGTTAAAATCGTTTGTACCATTGTTTTATTGTAGTTAGAATGGGTATACTATTGGTTAATAGTAGTTCATAAGTTGTGTATCATTGCTTTAGAGCAGTTCATATTATTTGTACCATTGTCTCATAGTACAGTATTAACTTCCAATGGTTTGTAGCATTGTTTTATAGCAGTTCAAAAGGTTTGTGTACTTGTCTTATGACATTGCATACTGTGTGTACCATTGTTTTATAGTACTTCAAATGGTTTGTACCATTGTTTTATAACAGTTCATAACGTTATTACAATTGTTTTATGACAATACATTATCTTTGTACCATTGAATTATAGCAGTTCATAAAGTTTGTACAAATTGTTTTTAGGAGTTAAAAAGGTTTTTACAATTCTTTCATAACATTGCATAAGATGTGTTTTATAGCAGTTAATAGTGTCTGTACCATTGTTTTATAGTAGTACAAATGGTTTGTACCATTGTTAAATGATAGTTCATAAGGTATTCATCATTGTTTTAGAGCAGTTAATGTTATTTGTACCATTGTTGTTTTAGTACAAATTGTTTGTAGCATTGTTTTATGGCAGTTCAACTGTACCTCACAGCAGTTAACATGGTATTCTCCTCGACGAGCAGTGCAGAGGATTGAGAAGGTGTGTATTGATCAATAGACGTGCTGAGCCATGTCATAATGATATTTTCGTCTTGACATGTGACAGATATACAATATCAGCAACATAGTTCTACCTGACCAATGACGTGACTGCCTCTCTAACGATAACGATAAGCCCACGAGTACACTGAATCTATATGGATGCACGTTTCGTATTAAAAGTGTTTTATCTAACTAACCAGGGACAATTCAGTCGTTATTGGCAGGGTGTTATAGTGTTCTAAAGCAGTAGTACAAGACACAATTACACTGGAACTAAGACTTTCATAATCAGCTGTTCTTTAAGTGCAAGGTTACTCAGTGTTTAGGGACATTACGGGCTGCAGTCCATGTTCGTCTAGGTAACACACTCTGTATGTGACATAGATATTATTCTAACTTGGCGTTCCACGTTGCAAAGATGATACATTATGTTTTATGCACAGGAACCCGTTATCGGCATGTAGGTTAAACATAGACCATAGATCTACACGCACGTTACATATATAAATAGAGTAAAGGAGCAGCAGCTGCCATCTTGGATTGCCGGGCCGAGATCGACTCGTTCCGATTTCAGGCCGAAATGTACGCTAAGAATTCGGTGACATTCCAAACCATTCACACGTACCTCTCAATTATACATTTCCCCACACATCCTGTCTGGTTTCCACGACATGTCACCCGTTTTATTAACTTTAATACGTCCTCAAACTCGCATATCGAACCAAACTACCTCTGGGGTGAACGTTACCCCGCACTCGCTGCCTCTCGAGCGATCTGATTGGTCCGCTGAGCGGAAGTATTTTTAGTATCGGTACACAAACAGGACGGCATGGTTTGAGGGCGAAAGTTGTTCTTTTTAAATGGATATAAATATATAAGCAAAATGTATATTAACAAACACGAACAAATTGTGCTTCTGACAATACCGAGAAAATAGGGAGAAAAAATATATCAACAACTTTCGCCCTCAAACCATGCCGTCCTGTTTGTGTACCGATACTAAAAATACTTCCCCTCAGCGGACCAATCAGATCGCTCGAGAGGCAGCGAGTGCGGGGTAACGTTCACCCCAGAGGTAGTTTGGTTCGATATGCGAGTTTGAGGACGTATTAAATTTAATAAAACGGGTGACATGTGGAAACCAGACAGGATGTGTGGGGAAATGTATAATTGAGAGGTACGTGTGAATGGTTTGGAATGTCACCGAATTCTTAGCGTACATTTCGGCCTGATATCGGAACGAGTCGATCTCGGCCCGGCAATCCAAGATGGCAGCTGCTGCTCCTTTACTCTATTTATATATGTGACGTGCGTGTAGATCTATGGTCTATGTTTAACCTACATGCCGATAACGGGTTCCTGTGGTTTTATGCCAGAGGAACAATGGTATGGCATTTATCACCTGCTCCACAGCAATAACATGCACGTTTATAGGAAAATCTCGAAAGCTGATAAATCTTTGACTTCGAGATGCAGCTAACATGTTCTTGAGCAGGTGGTAGATCTAGTCTACAGCCAAATGAAGAGCCGCAGTTCTGGCCAAGGAAAGCTGCTCCACAACAATAACATGTACGTTTATAGGTTGTTTGGGTCCAACTCGTGTAACGTGCCTGTGGCCCGTGTCATGCCGTAATATAACTGTTTATAAATGGATTAAATGAGACTCACAATTAACTTTCTTTGAAAGCACATGATTTCAGGCGAGAATGGAAAACAAATCATGAAAACACTGTCACAGCGAATTTGAGCTCTCGATCCAGTTAGTAGCGACAAGGATGGGTTACTGAGACCAATTCTAACCCGGAGTCTCGGAACAGCAGTTGATCCTGTGTCCTTCAATTTACTTATACCCCTACTGCTATGAATTATCACTTCCAACCTTCAATTATTCCAAGTAGTTTATTACATCCAAAGTTATAAACGTAAAGGACATAATCACAGAGCGGCACTTCACCATTTGTTTTAGTGAGAACTAACAGGCACAGAGCACTAGACAGGTCGGATAATGTGAAGTGGTATATTCTGGTTCGTCAGACAACCCGTCTGTTGCTTTGTAAAGAGATTGCCCCTCGCAAGGATCTCAATCGCTGTGCAATCAGTGTCAACCCCGCCAGGCTGCACTGGTATCACTGGATTTATAGTCACACGCAACATTTAAATCTGTCTGGCCAAGCACTCAGCCAATCCTGCAATCACAGCGTGTGTATCTGTGCTTCTGAGAGTCTGCTCTACAATTGGAGTTGAATAGGCGTCCGACGTTGTACAATTGTCAGAAAGACCAGTTCCAATATCAGTGTAAATGTAGACAAGGGAGGAATTCCCGTCGCAGTAGACAGCTAATGGAATACCATGGCCACTCTCAAAACACGCTTCCCGGAATAGACTGACGTAATCAAGGTTGGAGACGATCGGAATTATCCGAGACCTTTCCTGGACGTTTGTGAAATATAGCATTTGTGTTTTTTTACCTCGCTGTGTAGTTATGACGGGCATCTACATAGCTAACAATCTTTGCTGTAGTCGCCCATGCTGGCATAAGTAGGGGAAAGAAAAGCACTATATATGTAGTGTATAACACTTGTACGCTGTACCTTCAAGGCGATCTACTGCCAATTGGCTATATTGAGCGACGACCTTTTCTGTCTCGGCCTTCCCTCTATAATGCAGGCTTAATTTCCTAATGTGTGTAGGGCGAGGGTATATTATTCATATCTGGACATAAAAATAACTTATGGATTTATAGATTGGAAGGTGAAATATGTATCTAAATTGGCTTCAGTGGACACTGGTCTAGACAGTAACTATATCAACTGGTCAGACCGTCGGGGTTAGAATGATTGTATGAAATGGAATATTTTGTAGAAATCATATTGTTACATATGAGACCTGGATTGAGGGGAATAGAGTTTTGGCCGTGACATTTCACTAATTGGTAGATTTCTTTTCAAGTGGTCAGGGATCATGGGTTACCTTCTGGTATTCGCTGTGCAGAGCGTCCTTTGAGCTATAAGCCTGCTTTAGATTTTGGAATCTAAGTATGCGTCCTGATTATATTGATTTCAATTCCGGACTATCATTTCTCAATACTCTGATGTAATGTTATTCAAAATAACAGTGTACTTTTTGCAGACACTCCTGGAAAAGGTGGATCGTCAGATTCGATGAAACAGTTCTCTATCCCGGTTGATTTTGAAAGGTCTAAATATCACTATTTTCACTTGTGACATATGTTCCCGTGTTCATATGAACAGCAGATTTGACTTTACATGTGTTTGTAGCGGGGCAGTCTATACATATTCATAAACACCGGGTCATCACTATTTGATAGCGATTCCTTTATTGATGCTCATACTGCGGGTTTGTCGCTTATTTGGTAAATGAACTCTAAACTAGAGTGGATGACAGTCAAGAACTGGAACTGGGTAGCATTTCTTATTAGCAGTAGCCGTGAGTTGCAGGGACACAGACGTCAGTTGTTGAGGTCACATTTAGGAACAAAAAGAAAGAAGAATGGGTAAGCAGAATCCCTGGACCAGGGTGTTCCCACTGGGCGTTTAGGAACTGGATCAAGGTAAATGATCGGCACATGCTTCGGGCCATACAGTTCAGAGTATTTATGCCAGTTATGTGCAGCAGCTGACTTTGCGCCACTGGTTGTCTGCAATTCATATGGTTTGCACATCTGGCTTCCAACAACTCAATAGTTGGACTATGGGCTTCCATCAACTCGTATGATTTATACCTTTGGCTTCCAGAAACTCATAAGTTTTGTATAATAGATTTGCAGCATGTTATTATGTAATATGTACCACTGGCTTCCAAAACGTTTCCACCACTGGTTTCCATTAATTCATACTGTGTGTACCAATGTGCTATATGAATTCCCTATCCGTGAAGATCCGGGTTAGATTTAATGTTCAGTAACCCATGCTTGTTGTAAGGGGCGACTAACGGAATTGTGTGATCAGGCTCGCTGACTTGGTGTTCATTTGTACAGATGGAATATTGCTGATTGCCGCGGTAAATAACAGACAACCGAGTATCAATCCCTATAGTTTGTACCATTGTCTTATAGCAGTGTATATGGTTTGTACCATTGTTTTATAGCAGTGTATATGGTTTGGACCAATGCCTTATAGCAGTTTAAATGGTTTTTACCATTGTTGTATATCAGCTCGCGTGGTTTGTACCAATGTCTTATAGCAGTGTTAATGCTTTGTACCATTGTTTTATATCAGCTGGCGTGGTTTGTACCATTGTCTTATAGCAGTGTAAATGGTTTGTACCATTGTTTTATATCAGCTCGCGTGGTAAGTACCATTGTCTTATAGCAGTGTAAATGGTTTGTACCATTGTTTTTATGGCGGTTCACTTGTTTTGTACCATTCTTTAATAGCAGTTCAAATGGTTTTGAACAATTGCCTTCAAGCAGATCAGAAGATTGATGCTGTACCCCCAGCAGATCAGCAGTGAAGAGGACTGAGAAGGTGTGTATTGATTGACAGACGTTTTAAGCCATGTCATAACATTATTTTCGTCTTGGCATATGTCAGATATGCAATATCAGGAACAGAGTCCATATATATATATATATATCTTGGAAGGGTCCAATCTTTGCACCTTTTACCTGACCCCTGACGTGACTGCCTAACGATAACGATAAGCCCTGAACACTGAATCTATATGGATGCGCGTTTCGCACTAAAAGTGTTTTTATCAAAATAACCAGGGGGAATTCAGTCCATACACAACATTGTTTAGGTTTGTGGTATCGAGGGGATATTTTGATAGCAGCCTATCACCCTACAGCCAATTGAATCAACATTGGCATGTACGTGGAGGTTCTCCTTTGTCCTGCCTGTAACTATCCGTTTATTCACTTTGCTCCAATTTACACCGCTCCCGAATGTCATAATGACCGTATAGTTCCCGTAATCACTGTAAAGCCTGGCGATAACCTCCTTACACTGTTGAGGGTTGCCGGCCCTGCCACTAAGTTAGTCGGGCCTTGACGCTACCAATGAGAGGAACATGTACAGCTAACAACGTTTTCTCCAACATTAACCACAGGCGAAATTTGTTTTAGCCTGAAATGCTTTTACTGCTCTGGCCATTATCAACATTGCTTGTATGGAGAGCCAGTAAGGCCATAATTGGACCAAAACAGAATTTACTCTGAAGTCATAGTGCTTATAAGTGACGCGACTCTTACACCATGGCGTTTGTTAGGACGTTGTTGAGAAATACTTTGAGAGAACAGAGCCAGTGTTCACAAGAGTATCGTTTATAGCGGACTGTGTCTTCTTATACTTATCTAGACGTTGTAAAGACATGTGGGACTTTGTATGTGATGAGGAAATCAACAACTGCTATAAATAGGTGCATGCAATACGATTTACTTCAGAATCATAAAAGGGAATGTTCCAAGTACTCGGACCAAACTTGTTGGGATCACCAGTTGTTCCCAGGGCGAATGGAGAGGTACAATTTGATAAGGGGCAGTGGGGTAGCCTAATGGTTAAAGCATCCGCATCGTCACGCCAGGTTCGATTCCCCACATGTGTAAAGCCCATTTCTGGTGTTCTGATATTGCTGGAATATTGCTAAAAGCGGCGTAAAACTACTCACTCACCCAAATTTGATAAGGTGAAGGTTAATGTTCTAACACAACAAGCACAGCAAACGTCTGGGACCTTCAACACTTCAGGATGTCTTTCCACGTCAAGCTGACGTGCCGTGATATAACATGAAATGCATTACACTGCGGCGTTAAGTCTGGCTCACTCACTCACGCATGCATCAGATCATTGACTGTTGCAGCAGTTAAAGTGCTATTGCGGTTTTACATCTTACAACGTCAACTTGACCCAAATAATATCTCATATTTATCTTCAGCATGAAGCAGTCTTATGACAGAGACTGTGCTTCACCAACGTCTAAATATGAATTTATCTCATGTCAAAAATCCATGAACTCTGTTTGAACTACAGCTTCGGATAGTGAAGGATTGTAAATAGTCTATTGATTTCTCCCCCTGTTGGAAGTAATATTTTATCTGCAAATCAAAATTAACAAACATTATTGCCCTTAAGGCAAGTAGGAGAGGTAGTGGAGATCGGTGATCAGGTTTTCAGTGAGTCAATAATCAAACACTGCCTTCCTCGTTCCCAAGGTCGCTCTGGATACAGATAGGCTCATTTAACTGTCATGCTTCGAATGCAGCTTGGTAAATGAACTTGTAATTATAATTAGTCGTCAAGAAGATTGATTTAGTAAACATGAATTATCGTAGGCCATTCGTTAAGAAAATGTTTTCCAGATGACTAGTAATGGTGAAGATTCATTTGAACCCAATTTCAGTAGTGGAACAAAATTCCCACATTATTCAAATTAGTAGAGCTGAGGAATTGCCATTTTGATTTAGCTTCTTCGCGCTGATGAAGAGGGTATGGTTTTGTGTAACGGTCTGGAAAAGAATTTATTCCCGATGAGGTTAATTTGGTATGCAGTGTAATAACATTACTGATATATGTGATTTCATTGACGATACTAAATATCGGTTAATACTCGGGCAATCTTTACTAATCGTTTTCACAAAACTACACTGACGGGGAAAAGAAAGTATATACCCATGAATGAATGAATGAATGAATGCCGACTTTAACAAAGAAGAAAATGTTATTTGATGGTCACTTACACGGGCACCATACAACATTGTCATTAGGAGGTTTGCAGTCTCTATATAATCTTGAATTTTTATCTCACCTTTAAACTATCGTCATAACAATATGTTTCACCATTTAACCTCATCTTAAACTATCGCTATGCCATTATGTTTCACCTCACCTTTAAGATATAATTATGCCACAATAACTCACCATTTCACCTCACCTTTAAGATATAACTATGCCACAATGACTCACCATTTCACCTCACCTTTATAATATAATTATGCCACAATGATTCACCATTTCATCTCTTAACTATCGTCAGTGGCGGTGCAATAGCCTAGTGGTTGAAGCGTTCGCTCGTTAAGCCGAAGACCCGTGTTTGATTCCCTACGTGGGTTCAATGTGTGAAGCCCATTTCTGGTGTCCCAGACCGAAATATTGCCGGAATATTGCTAAAAGTGGCATAAAAAACTCACTCACACACTCACGCAATGAGTGTTTTGGGCAGAATATGATTATACACCGAATATAATGACAAATAGACCATAAACAGTTGATGATGTATATATTCTCCAAAGCCTACAGTTTAACACAATTTCATGTAGGTGTATGACTCCCAAACATGTGGTATGAAAGTTTTTCGAAGATATACTAAAGAGCTGCATATACTACAGACAAACTTAACCAACCGCGTAAATAGTTACAACTTTGTATACCGTTGTACATAAAAGACAGGAAAAACCTAATCTTAATATATATTCATTCATCGGTTTGGGGGGGTGGGGGGGTGGGGGGAGGATCGGCAGCCTTAAAGTGTTCGCCGGCGATTGGGTTCAACTCCTCACACAAGTAGATATTGAGATAGATATATGTTGTGAAGCCCATTTTTTGATGTTTCCTGAAGTTATAGTGTTGAAAAATCCATAAAAGTACAATCGCACCCATTCACCCACCATTCATCAGCGTCCGTGAGGACAATTCGTCCACGGTTCCTGACAATCATCTACAGAACCGAATACACATGAATGACTGGTTAGTCACACCGCCCACTAAAATCAGTCATGCATGTTTAAGTACGTGATAAAAAAATTCACAATCATCATTTCCCTTTGACCCGTGCCAGTTAATGTTAAATCTAACATAGCAGTTTCATTGATTCCACAGAGTCGAGCAGGCTACTTGTGTCTGATGTGCTCGGCGATCCTCAACAAAGAGCTAAACTGGAGACGGTATCGTTATTCTATACTAATATCATACAAGCAGAGTAAGCGCAGCAAAGAGACCTCCGCTGGTCTTCATTATTCATCAGAACAGTGTATGATTCAGTCGGATATTGAACTAGAAAAGTTCATTTAACTCCATATCACTGAAGTGTCCATTACAAACACAAACTGAAGTATCTGCACAAATATCACATTTTTATTTCCGCCTAAAGAGCAAGCGATGAAATTCTGCTTTTATTACTGTGAAGGAGAGTCAGTATAACGTCCATTTGGATATTACACTATTTGTCAGCAATGACGTAGGAGAGTGCCCAGGGCGGGAGGAGGGTACGGAACAAATTAGTCATCCAGATAGTGCCACTACAAAATGAACTGGAGTCTGAAAAAAAGAAATATCTCAGTTTGGTTAAAGAGACTCTTCGAGTTTTCTCGTTGAACAGAATTAAAGATGTTTGCTGGTATATATTTCCGTTTATAAGGTATAATTAAAAATACAACAAGCTAACGTAACACTTTTGCACAGAAGGTATACCTTATGTTTGAGGATGAATTCAGAAGTTCGAAACTTTGTACACCGGATGTCTGTCGGCCATATTTGTTTCATGCATTGCCTCTAATAGGGCGTCACGCAATAGCGTGAATACTTGACAAAAAGGGAATAAAGCTCAATATGAACACATACAAAAATCCGCTTGCGTTTGTATGGTTTTGTGTGATTAAACCTCGAAATAGAATATCAAAGCGAACCATAAGGATCGACAGTCACTCATCAATATCGCGAGATTACTCAAAAATAGACGATCAACAATGTCGTGCGTTAACTTGATCTTTGACTTGCATCGGGGCCACATTTCAACAAACGTGCAGCGTTTTTCATTAACTAAGGTAACTGAAAATGACATATATTTTTGAAAGTTTTTATTATTTGGCGTCCCCTCAACATCTCCTAATCTGTTTAAATATTGTTTAACGCAAAACTGTTGCAAAAATCATACGTCGATATAGAACTATTGTAATAACCATACGTCGATATAGAACTATTGCAACTTGCATATGTCCACGTACAACCAATATAACTAGCACACTTCAACAAAACACTATCTTACCTAACACTCCTCAACGTAAAGCCATCGCATCTACAATGAGTCAACCTAAGACTGCAGTAACTAGAAACGTCAACGTAAAACTATCGTAAGGTCCGCATAACAACGTTAGAATAACTACTGAACAATACGTAAGAGTAAAACTACCGTAACTACATACTTCACCGTACGTCTTATACCATACGTCAACGATAGATTATCGCAACAGCCATACGTCATCGAAAAATGATCGTCCCTAACATACTTCAACGTAAAACTTTTATAAGTTACGCATGACAACGTTAAACTATCGTAACACCACACTTCAGTGTAAACATATCGTAACTATTTCAAAGTAAGTCTATCGTAACGACTCAAACGCAAGACTTCCGTAACTACGACACGTAAGTTTACGTCCATAAGATTAGAAAATGAAACTGTCACGTCATGCAATTGTAGCTGACAAACAACGAAATTTTGAAGAAAGTTGTCAAGAATGGAAACGCAACATGAACGATTGCCGTTTCTCTTTAAATACGAAGAAAAACACGAGGCAAAAAGTAGTCGTATGCTTGCGTTTGGGAAACGAAATTCGAGACAATAATATCAGAAAGTTGCTAATTCAACAAGACAAACACACTCACAATATTTCCACAAGGGACACAAACCTGACCTTCACTTCACCAGTAGCTTTGACCTTTTCATTGGCGTATTCAAGGTCAATAGTCACGTGGCTGCCGGGCAAAGTCCCAGTGCAGTGTAGCCCATCAACGTGATCGTTAACGATGTCGCACCTATTGAAGGATGATGGCTTCTGAGAGGCTCTCGTGGCTATTGATGGGGGCTTGGAGGATCAGAGGTGTTACCAACAAGACATTAACAGCATGTAACGAGGAAATTGGACTTCGCAAAAAAAGCGAAACTCGATTTAGTTCTTGAATTGGGAATCAATTGGCACACGGCTGATATTGGACTGGATTGATTTCAGTCCCCAAGAGGGAAGCGGGTCCACTTCTCTGCTATACTTGAGTGAACGACCGGAGAAACTCGTAACAGATTTCTGTTCTCAAGTCTGGAATGTTAGGGTTTTTAAGTAAAACAAGTCGTGAGGGAAATACAATTTGTTACATCATTCAGCGTGTAGGAGGGAAATGTAATTTGCTAAATATTCTAATTGTAGCTAGCCGTGGGGGGAAACAATTGTTGCACTGTTCAGTGTATAACTAGTCGTGAGGGAAGTATCATGTGTCACATGATCAAGTGACACAATGTGTTACGTGATACTTGATCTGGGGAATACCATTTGTTACATCGTGCAAGTTAAGTCAATCAGGGGGAGAAATGCCATTTGTTACATGATCCATTTAATAGCAAGCCATGTTGGAAGAGAGATTTGGTACATGATCCAGCGTGTAATATGTCATGAGGGAAATCGCTTTGTTTCATCATCTAGCGTATGTCGTGTAGCAAATACCATCTTTTACATGATATAATGTACAACAAGTTGCGAGGAAAACATAATATGTTACATGATCAAGCGTGTTCCATGTTGTGGGGGGACAAATACTTTGTTTCATTGTTCCATGTAAAAGTTATGAGACAATCGCAATGTGTTACGAGATCCAGCGTTTAACTGCTCACGAGAGAAACAACATTTGTTACATCGAGCAACTTTAATACGTCACGAGGAATATACGATGTTGTTACATCATCCAGCGTTAATACATTTTGAGGGAAATACCATTTGTTCAATTTGTTCCTGTGTTCCTGGAGGGGAAAATAAGACAAGATCGTACTTACGTAAATTCTAAAGCTACACTTTTGGGAAAAAATGAATCTCTCTTACCATATCATGGGTAAACAGGAACTTTCCCATCAGCATGTCTAAACTTCGTCATGGGGAAGTAGTATCTAAGGTCCACTACAATGATAGAATGAGAATAGAAACTATACCTCTCAACTGAATTTACCAAATGTTTAATGTAATAGAAAATACCTTAACCTGGAGATATTATATACAGCATTTAACTGTGCTGGTGCTGAGTCAGCGCTCTAGGAACACAAGTATGAATAAAAAACAACAACCATAATTTGATTTAACACTTTGTCAAATTAAAAAGAAATAATCTCATAATACACAAAGGCTGATGGGAGTCTTGGACGTCTTTAAAAGTCATTAAATTTCCAATATTTGGCACCAAATAACGAACATGGTAGGGATTAAGTGGTTGCAAATATATTTCTTCAACCAATCTATTTTTACCCACAACCCAGCCACGGGTTACTTTGTACAAGGTTTTTGTGGAAATGATTGATGGTTCAGACAAAATCAAATTTATCAACATTCTGTAAACTTTCCAATGCAAAGGAAAAACAGCCGGTATACATTTTTGTGCCTTTGGTTAAAACTTAACTCTCCAAATCAAGTAAATCTACCGGGAGATACATGAACGAGCTCATGGTTCCATCCCGCAGCAATTGAAACACAGTAACAGCGGGCGGGCCAGGACAGTATATCCCTTTCTTGTTGCTAGTATTCACACTCTGACTGCTTATGGATTTTGAGTAAAACTAGAATGTGAAAAACCGTAACTGCAAGAACCAATCTAGACCTTAATCTTTGAACATATATCGGTAGGGTACAAACAAACAATTTCATTTAATTGAAAATGGCTCCAGCGAGATGGGAGATTCCTGAATCTTGAGAAAATCTATATCCTCACTGTAGGGGCTGGGGGTAACAGGAAGGGCAAACACTATGGCTCCGGGATTGTAAGGCAGACCGGGATATTACGTAACTATGGTATCAAAGATTTCCCAGCTACCACTTAATTTGACACTGACAGCTGACAAACCTCTGAGACATGGAAGAACATGACAGAAGATGCCCGCAAGCTGATTTGGCGCGTAATTGGTGCCCACGCCGTCCCTCCGATGCACCGTGAACGCTGTTGGACAATCGCGTGTTGTCACAGCAGCTACTCTGTACTGGGAGAGATTCAGGGGAGATCACTGTCGAGAACACTCCGCACACCTCGGGAAATCCTTTTTCAAATTTGTATGCGATATTTTTTCTTTTAATAAGCTTCATCACTTCATCAGTTCGTGTTAAGGAGGCTAATATTGGAAAAAAAATTTTTTTTAATTTTAAGAACGTCATGATAAGTTTTCTTGCAGTTATTTTCTGGCTGTTGATTCATTTAATTTACTCGGTAAAAAAAACTGGAAGGACGCATAATGAACTAATCACACATTACCAGTGAGTTTCCTCTTTGCTAATCACACATGCCCAATGAGTCCTCTCTTAACTAGAGGCGACAAAAGTTGCCCAAAGACATAAGCTGCCCTGAATACGCACAGTTGTGTTCTATAACCATGTGGGTTCGAATCTGAGATTATGTTCCTTGATCTCACAGCACCAGAGCTGGGTCCGTGATTTTCCGTTAAGTACAAAACGAGTCTATCGCAGATTAACGATTTTCTTCTTCCTTTCAGGTGTCATTATAGACGTTTTGATACATTCAATGCACTCTAACATACAACAATGTTAAATAGACACTATCTCACAAAGTATTAAAGTTTTACGACAAGGTTTTAAAATAACATTGATGCTATTTAAAATCTTCTTTCACAAACTTGAGTTGATGCAATCAACATTTTTCACACACCATAGCTGTCCTCCTACAACACTCTGCCACAATCCACAGATGTTTTATGCAATCATAAGGCAAATTTAACAAACTACAGATGACCTGCTACGACCAACAATCTCTTTCACAAGCTGTACAGATAATGCTACAACCCACAATCTGTCACTTACTGTAGAAGTTCAGCTTCACAGATACTCTCTTGAAATACACTGGCGCTCTTCCATAAACGTTTACAAACATAAAAAACACATTAAACAGAAGATTAATCGGATTTACAATGGAAAACACAAAGTATGCCATATAATCTCCAATAACTCCGATTTTCAAACCACGACTAATCTCCTTCCAACAATGTAAACACGACATTGTTGTAGCTGATAAAGCTCTCGTCCTCGTCTAATCGATGAGAACAACACAAACGATTACAACGAATGTGCAGCACACACCACCATTACACGTGCATTGTAATTCCCAGGCAGCAAATTGGAGCTGTCGTGTTGATGTGTTCACTAACACTTGCCATCACACGAGCGTTGGTCCGTTAACCCATACAAGCACTTCCCTGCCCAACACGGCCACCATCAATGCCTAACTATCACTGCAGGCGACAGAATAAGACGTGATGGTCGGCGGAACATGGAAAGGCAATTTAACTAGTATCTTCCCGTCTGCCTCAATTTAGGCTATGACAGGATTCTGCCTTGTTATGTTCGGATTAATTACAGCAGGAATGGTCTCTTTGGGGTTCAGTCAGGATGCAGAAAGGTCTTCTAATCTTACAGCCAGGCTCGTCCAGCATGAGAGGTCGTCTGATCAGGAGTGGTCTGGAGTGAATAACGTCTAACGCCACACTCAGCAATATCAAAGCAATGTCACGCCGGTGTGTGAAGGACGAGTCTGGTCCGGCCATGTCACAGAAAGCATGATCAAAGATCAATGTAGTCGGGTGTGAAGCATGTTTCAAAGATCAATGCAGTCGGAATGTGAAACATGCAATTATAGAAATGGCATTTTAATCTCTTCTTTATCCCGGTCTCTATAATAAACTGGATTTGGAGTGGACGTGCTGGTTCTTCCATAGTGGGCGTGTACCCAGTTCCTAAACCAACACGTGGGTCAGTCGCCGCGACAGGCGCCATGGTTCACACTGTCATCCCACACCCGTGCTTATACCATCAACCACTGAGTTGCCTGGGTTAGATTGGAGTGAGCGAGTTCAGTTTTATGCCACAGTCAGCAATATCTCAGTTATATGGCGGCGGTCTGTAAAAAATCGAGTCTGGACCACACAATCCAGTGATCAATAGCATGAGCATCAATTGGGATACGATGACATGTGTCAACCAAGTCAGCGAGCCTGACCACCCGATCCCGTTAGTCACTTATTTCGACAAGCATGGGTTACTGAAGATCAATTCTAACCCGGATCTTCAAGGATCGGATTAGAATGGAGGTGAGGTGAAATTGGTTTTATCGTCGTGCTTGAGAATATTTCGCTCATATGACGACGTGCATGCCTGTGTATGTGTATGTGCGGCTGCTTGTACTAGCCCTGACTGAAGCTGGTTTTATAGTGCTAGCCCACTGAGATACCATGAAGCAGTGAAGCATGAATACCCCACTCAGACACATTATACTGACTCCGAGCCGACCAGTCCTTGTTGTACCCATTAATGCCGAGCGCCAGGCAGGGACCAACAAGTGCCATATTTTAACGTCTTTTGGTATGACGCGGTCGGGGATCGAAGCCGGGACCTTCCGCTCTCCGGGCGTACGCTCTAACCACTACACCACGGAGGCGGTTCGATTAGAATGGAATACGTACAAACCGCTTTCATGTAGTTGGCGTAAGAAATCACAGTTAATATTTGATTATAACAAAGCTTTTAATGCACATTTGTATTTAGTACCGAAAACATCTTTGTCTTTGCATTTAACGAGAAATAACGAATTCTATGAAAACGGTGGGCATTCTGTTTTAAACGATTCACTGAAAAACGAAACACTGACCAGTGTAAGGATGTGTTTTCAAATATCGCTGGAAAAGAACTGATTCATTTAGCAACAGTTATTGGTGAATAGATAAATTCGTTATGCTTGGGAGATCATGGAAAGAAGAATATTTAAAAAGAAGCTAACAAATATACAAACACACAAACACACCAGTATTATGATGATGCTAAACATGTCCAATACCAAATAGACGTGGGAGAGGTATTTGTCATTGTGTTACAGAGCGCTGTGATATTCCCCTGACACGTATCTGCCAACTCTCACGCTTTGGCTTGAGACTCGCGCATTTAATACTGACGTCACGCCCTCACCACAAAACCGATACATCACACGAAAAACTGAGTTTGATGTGAAAATTAAAAATATAACTCTTCATACATCGTGTTCAGTGTCTTCTCTGAGAAGGGAATTTGCACTTATGCGTTGGCTTCAGAGGGTCTTCAAGACCTAGCCGGGGGCTGCGGCCCTTGGAACCCAACATCTCAAGCTCTTTTCTCTCTTGGGGTTGAATTATCTGTTTACGAGGCTCTGAAGCCGTTTTCCGCCACATTCATGTTTTATATGACCTTCTTCACTGTGGGTCTTGCTGGCCCTTATACCCTTGCCGTCGTGATCTCACTGAAATACCTGAGAAAGTGATCTTAAACCCTAACCCTCACTCACCACTGTGTATAGGGCCTGTAAGTAGGTCCCGGCTCTTCGCGAGACCTTAGTACTTCCGGCGACAAACAACCTTTCATACCTTTTCGAATGGTCTCATGGTTGTCAGGTGACAGTATGGAACCGATAATCCTTCCAGGAATAACAAATTTCACATATAACCATCCCCAATTAGCCAACTATTACGACTGTCAACAACTGTGACAGCCACGCAAGGTTGTACACTTGGTCCTATCTAGTAAAGTCAATTTTTGGCGTACGCGCAATTTGGAACCAGAACTGGTTCTTGAATATGCGCTTGTCACCGGAAATCTGGTACCGGAAGTAGGCTGGGCCCCATCTCGCATATCGCAAATTGGCGCGGGCAGAGGCAGCCGGGAACCAGCTTAGTATCGAGAAAAGAGGTCATTTGGGGGTTATCTCGTCATGACGTGAATTGTCACGAGTTATCACGGAGTGACATGAATTGTCACGGAAACAGTTATGGGTCTGTTGAAGTGTTCGACTTAAGACGATATTTCTTCACTGATTCCTAGGAATATTTCTAAGGCTATGTTTCTGAACTCTCCGCGGGGTCAGTCCGTGTCTGTAGTGATGCTAGGGGGGGTCACACAACCTCCAAGGACGGGCGAAATCGATAGGGACACCCCACATCCTCCCCTGGAGTCGGATCAGCATCTCATAACCCGTAACGAAGTGCCCCATTATCTGCACCAAGGCTGAAAGACGTGCACAGGAATACAGTACCAGTCAAATTTAAGATCCCCATCTAAAATTCCGAAGTCTTAGGTTTTTTATCATTATGGTATATTAGTTTAAGAATTGCAGTATAAACTTATGCAAGATCAATTTTGTGAGTGCATTATTTCTATACACATTAGTTCATAATTATTAAGAACTATACTCCCTTGCAGAATAGCAGTTGAAAACATTTTATGATTATGCCAGTGCTATGTATTCAAATATTATTGAGCATTAAATGTGTTAACAAATACTTTTTGGGTTTGTGTCCCATTAGGTTGCTGAAGACTCATTTTATCCTGCGATATAATGATACTTGCATTATACATACACTTCCTTGAGATATATACTCTGTATACTCCAGGTCACTTACTACTGCTCCGTACTGTACACCAGCGATATCTTCCGCTCTCACGATTCGTCTGCCATTCCCTGGCTCGGATAACCGAATCTAAGCCAGGCTTCGGAAATTAATGATTCAAACGATCTCCGATAGCCCCGAAAGACGCGAGCGCCCTATAAGCATGAACGCTACACCTTCAGCGATAAAGCACAGAAATATGTTCCACGACGGCGCAGATCTGACAACGTTGGCACAACATCAACCACAGAGATGTGATGTAAAATAATTCCAATTTAGAGCGCATCTGTAAATGAATTGACTGGGGCGTGGATAAGACCATCAACTTATGTTGTACGGACGCTTATGAAAGTTGATGCCACATCAAGGAGAAATTCGGTGGTTGTACGTGATCATGTAACGATGTCACGAGACAGATTAAAGGACGTCCTTGGAAGATGCGTAAACATGTCTCTGTCTTCTCTCGAGTCGTATACATCACGAAATTGAAGTTGCAACGTGATCACGCCACAAGAGGAATCTCGTGCATCGTCAAGGGGCACTTAGATATTTCGTCATTCCTTTTTACTAAATACATGTATTCTGGAATTCTGGCAGCAATAACATTTGGGTGGCTGTCATATTCGTAATTGGCACATTCTAACAATTTTGCGAAGTTGTGATGAAAAGAGCGTTTGATTCTTTATTGTTTAATGCCGCGTAGCCTTGCTCCAAGGCTGGTCTGATTGCTAAGCCCATTGATGTATAGAAAGTCTATCCTTAAAAAGGCAAGTCTAGATAACCGGTCTGAGAACGCCAGCCTGTTAGTGGGACAGTGTATTAATTTCACTTATATTTTTTTCAGAAAATATTATTGAAACTACTAATGACGACCTTAGAGACGTGTGCGAGTCTAAACGACGGGCTGTGTCCAAGCTTTATGATACTGGTCTGTAAACAGTCGAGTTTGTACCAGACAAGCCAGTGACTTACATCATGTACATCGATCTGCGCAGTATGGATGCGATAGCCAACTCCCTGAGGCTGGTCCTTCGTTCCAATTTACAAGTATGATATTCTATAACTGATACAAGCTACCTTTTGAAACCAGTATGTTGTAAGCCTTGTTTACTATTCATGTAGGCGAGAACGTATTCCCAAGTGAGTGAGTGAGCTGGGTTTTCCAGTACAGGGAAAGCATGAAGCAATAAACCAGGATCTGCATGACTGGTTTGTACGTGCACGGACAAAAAACATACCCCTGTCGGGTCCAATTTTGAAAGAGAAGGCATTTCAGTTTTCAGCGGAAACAATCACTTAAAAGTCAGTCACAGTCTTTGATGACTGATTTCTTCACAAACTGAAGCTTTTATATGCAAGTATGTAATAAACAAATGTACATGTACTTTGTAAGTGTTTCGTCTTTATACGCATTCATGTAACATGGTTCATGCACAATCGTATGTTCGTCAAAGGGAGAAAACTCCATTAAAATCTGTGTACTTCGGACTACTGTATAATTCGGACTTTTTAGTCGGTCCGAAGCTGGTCTAAATAGGCCAGAGTGCACTGTATTCCAGTTATACCACAGCGTGTTAGCTTGGTGCGCGAGGGAAGCGACTGTCGTATGTCCTTGTTATAGCATAGGAGTTCTGTGAGTAGCGCTATGACTGCTTCAGGAAGTCTGCCCCAGCGTCTGTTGCACAAAGCGATCTCAGCACCAAGACTGTCGTAAGCCTATGTTACGGCCGCTTCACGAATGAGTTAGTTTACGGACGCCGCTTGTAGCAATATTCCAGCAATATCACGGCGGGGTACACCAGATATGGGCTTCACACATTGTACCTATGTGGGGAATCAAACACGGGTCATCGGCATGACGACCGAACGCTTCAACTACTAGGCTACCCCACCACCCCCGGTTCATGAAAAGAGCCACAGTCCTCCAACGTTTCCCACTTTGGTGACCCACGCCTACGAGTATGGTGCTGACAAACCTTGAAACATGATCATAGGTTCCTGGCGTGCCCAAGGGACGCAACTCGGCACGTTGAATTGCAACGCCTGAGTCACCCTCCCAATCTCACCATTTGAGGCTGTAAGGTACTGTTCCGTAGCTGGTACCAATTCCACAGAGATGTTTCAGCACTACGATAGTCCTAAGTCTGTACTGATCATGAACTCTGGGACTTAGCTAAACCCGTTTGTGGAAGCGGGCCCTGGTCATACAAGACGTGTTTTCGGACTCTCATTGGAGAGAACCTGTCAAACCTCGTGATGGATGTATATAAAATCAGCGTATAAGATCCCCCCCATATCTCGCCTCAACACACCAGTGACTGTTTACACAAGGAAAATGTATCAATCAATGAAAATAACACAGAAGTCAGGTCATGAACCGTGGTACCAGCTATTAAACATGCTGCAGGCGATCTGAACCGCCAGACTGCGCCTTGTAAAGTTAGACATAAAACCTGAAGCCCCAGAATTGATCTTCAAGTGTTTATCGGTTGCGTTCTTCGGGGAACAATTCCAGAACCATCAGCGTCCATATTTCACAGGAAAGAGTGTCGACTTGATTGATTAAATTGGGTGTATTTCATCCGGGGCCTTGGTCCGTCCTACGAAGACATCTTCGCTTTACGGTTGTCCAGTAGTGAGTGAGTGAGTTTGGTTTTACGCCGCTTTTTGCAATATTCCCGCAATATCATGGCGGGGGACACCACAAATGGGCTTCACACATTGTGCCCATGTGGGGAATCGAACCCGGGTTTTCGGCGTGACGAGCGAACGCTTTAACCACTCGGCTACCCCACCGCACGAATGATGACACATAAGCAAGGTTTACATTTTCCAGAAACCCATACCTGTTTGAAGTTGTTAACCTGGGGTCATGGCCTCTGTTACGTGTTGTATATATAACGCGAGCTCCACACATTGCCTGCGGAAGGCAACTCTGCACGACATACTCTCATTTAGACTTGGTCGTAATTGCAGTTTGTCAGGCTTCATATCGGATTTCCCCTATTGTAATTAGTTCATCAAAAAGTTCATAATGTCGAAAGCAAAAAAAACAAGAGTCATCAGAAGATGACATATCCCCCCAGCCCCCACATCTTTGAAAGAACAAATCATCTGACAGTTACTTAAAGTCCAGCTTGATTTTAGAGTGCAAATCGTTTCCATGGAAATCATGAAAAAAATAAATGACAAAAATCTGCAAATAGCAAAAGGCACCACTTTGGGATCTGCCTCACATATCTGCCAAGTTTTGCTGAAAGATATTAAGAAGTTTTCGCGTTGTGCTCCGGAAACAAAACCCATCCCTTCCTTTTTGAGACTAAGTTCGAATCATTTCCATGGAAACCGAGAAAATAATAAATCACAAATATCTGCAAATAGCAAAAGGCATCACTTCAATATCTGCCTCACATATCTGCCAAGTTTTGCTGAAAGATATAGAGAGGTTTTTGAGTTGTGCTCCGGAAACGAAGCCCACCCCTCACTTTTTGGATTAAGTCCGAATCGTTTCCATGGAAACCGGGAAAAATAAAAATGCCAAAAATCTGCAAATAGCAAAAGGCACAACTTTAGGATCTGTTTGATATATCTATCAAGTTTTGTTGAAAAATATTATACGGTTTTTGAGTTGTGCTCCGGAAACGAAGCAATCCTTACTTTTTGATACTAAGTCCAAAATGTTTCCATGGAAACCAAGAAAAATAAAAATGCCAAAAATCGGCAAATAGCAAAAGGCACCACTTAAGGTTCTGTTTCATACATCTACCAAGTTTTGTTGAAAAATATTGAACGGTTCTTGAGTTATGCTCCGGAAACGAAGCCCACCCCTCACTTTTGGGACTAAGTCCGAATCGTTTCCATGGAAACCGGGAAAAATAAAAATGCCAAAAATCTGCAAATAGCAAAAGGCACAACTTTAGGATCTGTTTGATATATCTACCAAGTTTTGTTGAAAAATATTGAACGGTTCTTGAGTTATGCTCCGGAAACGAAGCCCACCCTTCTTTAAGACTAAGTCCAAAACGTTTCCATGGAAACCGAGAAAAATTAAAATGACAATTATCTGTAAATAGCAAAAGGCACCACCTTAGGTTATTTTTGACATATCTACCAATTTTGATTAAAAAATATCGAACGGTCTTTGAGTTATGATCCGGAAACAAAATGATTACGGACGGACGGACGGACGGACGGACGGACGGACGGACGGACAGACGGACGAGGCGACGACTATATCCCACCGCATTATATGCCGGTGGGATAATAAACCATATAATTTTTGCAGAGTTTTAATATTCGTTGCCATGCAACGACGTAGATATCAGTTTGTCTTCTTGCCTGACGGGATTATCCATCCCAGCTATTGCACTGTCAACCACTGATGTCTTAACCTATTAAAAAGTTAGTGAGGGTTTAACACGCAGACCCTTGGGTGGCTGCTTGAATATTTCAAGGTAAGCTGATACGGCTAATGTGAGAAATCCCATTTTTACACGTGTATACACGTGTATACATAGCTAAGTGCATGTCCGACATTAGCAATATTCAATGATTTGGAAATATTTAAGCAACGACACAAAGGCATGAGGTTTGAACACTGAAAAAAATAAAATAATAATAATAATACAAAACAACAACGTTTGTCAGCGCGCGTTGCCCGGAAAGCAATGTTAAGCAAGGTTTCCATGTGTACGTATTGTCTGTGTAACTGCGCGATGCGAAGTGCGTATTACGTGTGCGTAATGACTAATTCCACACGTACGTGTATAAAGGCTGTGTGATGCGTTAAAGCAAGTCTTTCTTTTCCTGGAGATCGTACTGATCACAAGGTTGTTTTCAGTGCCACCTTGTTTCTCAAAACGGAACTTTGCAACTGAACAGGATATGAAAATATATATATTCAAAATACCAGCCCTTTCGTGGTAGTCGTTTGTTTTCCTGATGTTTCCTTGTAATTGCGTTCCAAATATAGCTTATCTTTGTTACATCCTTGTGGTCCTTCCTGGATGAATTGTAGATGGCTGGAATGCATCTAACGAGTTCAACTAATTGTTCAAGAAGTATCTCGGGCACCGAATTCCTTGGCATTTAGCAACTTGTGTGTGCAATGAAAAGTACGTGACATTGGTGAAAACCCCTTGGGAATCCCTACTTCCGGGCTCCGTATAGCTGCGTGGTGCGTATTCGGACACTTTTTTGAGCGTCAGCAAAATCACGCACTACGCATCACGCGTGCATTGAAACGGCTATTACTATGTCAGTATAAAGTGTTTGATTACGCACTTCGCGCACATGCAAACCCGGCTTTAACCTAGGACAGCCGTAACGCTACGTGCCACTTGGTTATAGGGTCAGGTTCTAAAGGACGATCTCACTGCTGAGAAGATCGTAACATATACTGCTCACACTTTGTTGGGGATCACAAAACTTCACAACTATACTTAAACGAAGATTTATGATTTGAAATTGTATCCATTTAAAACTGGATTAATAATAATGTGGTACCCCACTTTAGGCAAACGGTCACTTTAATCTAACCTTATGCACTTGAGACCTGAGTACCTGGCACCATAAATATGGTTTTCCTGGCACCAATCAACCATTTTGCAAATCATGGAACGAAGAACACAACACCTGTCAATAGCAGGTATGGGTTCCACAAGATGAAATGACACACTGAAACCTTGGATCCATGCCTACAATAAGCTTAGATATTTAAACCAAATTTGACCCCACATCATAGTTTTCTGTTGAATCCATTATTTAATCCTTATCAAAGTGTGAATAGTATAGATTAAAATCACTTTGCTGAACGGACCCCCGTGAAGTGACTTATAAGGCACCAACCCGTGAAGATCCGGGCTAGAATTTGTCTTCAGCAATCCACGCTTTTGTAAGAGGCGACTAACGGGATTGGGTGGTCAGGCTCGCTGACTTGACACGATCGATGCATAGATCGATGCTCATGCTGTTAATCACTGGATTGTCTCCCCCAGACTCGATTATTGCCATATAGCTAGGATATTGCTGAGTGCGGTGTTAAACAACGACCAAACCTATAAGGCACCGCTATACGAGTACAACAGTCTACAAAGAGACCTCCGAGTTGCTTCATAGCCCGGGGGTGTGGTAACCTGCAATATCACACTGCCTATAAGAACTCCGACCCATCACTGAAAACATGAGTATACAGTAAGCCTGAAGACCAAGAACTTACGACAAACAAGGCCACTTTCGTAAAGCCGACAATGTATAAACTATAGATCATATTTGGGATTCAAACCAACAACCAATCAGTTGTGGGTGGTGCGGGAGGGTGCGGGGAGCTTCGGTTGCGGTCCATCTCCGCTCGGCTGTCAGGCGTGATGGGGGTCGGGGTGAGTGACATGGCACAGAAAGGGAATAGAAATGAACAATGTATAGTTAAAATTTTCGATTTTTAATTTTCTTGAAAAGGATCAAAGTTTTTTCTTCTAAAATAATAGATTATTGAAAACTACAAACAATATTTAGTCACATATTAGTGTGTGCGAGCGTGTGTGCGTTTTGTAATTCCTCAAAAATTACAGATCAGTGTAATGTGACATGCTATTATAAGAGGTCCGTTGGTAACCTGGGCACAGATCTCTAAATGTAACAGGTCTTTATCTGGAATTAAAAAACAAAACAAAAAAGGCAACCTGGTTTTGCCAAATATTAAGCGCGATTGTTTTCTTTGTCACACATACTGTCACAGTTCTGCTGATGTGTGGATCTTAATCTAAAGAACAAAACAACAAGAAAAGAGTAACTGAACTGGGAGTTTTATTGGAGAACCAAGCAGGTATAGCAGTTGTATTAATTGCCAAAGTAACACAATAACATCCTACCATACTCTGTATAGGGTGCTGGCAACAGCAGTAGTCATGCTGTCAAGTCTATAAGATAGGTACTTTGTTTTAATGTTTCTCACCAACCTCTTGATAACCATTTCTAACAAATTTTTCTGGGTGTAAACTAGGTTGCAACCTCCATACCAATATTCAGATGTCTTAAATAAAATGTTTGTCATCTTTATGTACAACCAACAGATGAGACATGTCTTCTTTAGTATCTGAGATGATGTGTTGAATAATTTAAGGTTTTTACTATGGATATTGTTCAAGACGTACAGTAAACAGTTCAGCATACTAGACAGGGTTGAACACTATCACCTTGAACAGTTCCGCATACCAGACACTGCTTAACACTGCCACTGAACAATTCAGCATACTAGACACTGTTGAACAATGGAACAGTGAACAGTTCTGCATACTGGACACTGTTGAACACTAACAGTGACTAGTTAAGCATACTAGACACTATTGAACAATGTAACAGTGAACAGTTCAGCATACTGGACACTGTTGAACATTAACAGTGACAAGTTCAGCATACTGGACACTGTTGAACAATGTAACAGTGAACAGTTCTGCATAGTAGACACTGTTGAACATTAACAGTGACAAGTTCAGCATACTGGACACTGTTGAACAATATAACAGTGAACAGTTCTGCATAGTAGACACTATTGAACAAAGTAACAGTGAACAGTTCAGCATACTGGACACTGTTGAACATTAACAGTGACTAGTTCAGCATACTAGACGCTGACCTGATCAGGAACTATAAAGTTCAGTACACTCATCACTGTTGATAATTATAACATTGTACAGCTGAGCCATTCAAAATCTGAGATACTTTGACAAAATCAACAGTCCAGCAATAAAGGAATGGGATAACAGAGTATTTCTTTTCTCTCCAATATTTCATATTGAGGCTTCTGTACAAAATGTAATTCCTCATAAAATAATTCAACAATTAACCTTAAAATGCTCCTCATTTTTAAGTAATTCTGCAAAGCTGTACATATCATACATGAAACTACCACAAAAACTGCAAGCTAGCAGATACTTCCATACTTCATATTCAGCCAGTGGTGAAATTGCAAAAGAATATAAAAAATAACCCATGTTGAACATCCAACTACCTGTGCATCAGTGAAATGCAGACAAAGGGAAATAACTCTTGCAGAATCAAAACTGAATCTATACATACCTTTTTACAGACACATCCATACAAATATGTAATAATTTACATATCAGAAAATGTTTAAAACAGAATGGATGTAATAACCATGGTGCTGCACAGGCAATAAAGAACCAAACAAACAATAGCCACCTGCTAACTGTCGAAGGCCTCTGAGAAAATAGTGGAAGGAAACAATAATAGTATAATAGTAAAAACCATAATAAATTCTGATCTCTGACAGCAGCCTTAGAAATTCATCCTTTTCAATCCAGTCCAGATGTGTAGCATAAACCTTGTTTCACTTGTCCTCAGTTTGCTGCTTGTCTGCATGCACTAGACGAAACATTTACCAGGTTTACAGTCCGTTTGGCTCAAAAGCGGACCGATGAATTGCAATCTAACTCAAAAAACTTATAAACATAAAATACTCAATGAAACACTGATCATAGGGAGGGAGGAGTGCAGAGAAAGGGACAGCCTGGTGTGCGAGAAAGGATGGAGACGGCACAGCACAGGTTAACGAATCAATAACTTTGTCGGCACTTGTGCAGGTGCTTCTCTAACACCTGGCTGTCCCTTTCTCTGCACTCCTCCCTCGTAACAAATGGTGAACTGTGTCAATATTTTAATGATAGTTTGTTAAACAACTTTTTTTAATTTTAGGACATAAATTCTGCAAACAAATCACAGAGTTGGTCTGATATTTTGATTATGATCAGCGTTTCATTGAGTATTATATGTTTATTAGTTTTTGAGTTAGATTGCAATTCATCGGTCCGATTTTGAACCAAACGCACTATACATGTTCTTCGTGGCATTCAATTCCAATTAGGATGCATTGAGAATTATAATGTGGACTAGTATCACTGGACATGACCTGAACCCAACAGCCTTAGACTAGCGAAAGTGAGTTAAATGGTTATAAATGCTGTTATAAACAATATCTCAGTTACATCACAGTGTGCCTGTGGGAGGAAAGCCCAAAAAACCTAGAAACATATTGGGGAGAATCAGAGAAAAAACACACTGACATTCGAAAGGAACAACTCAGAAAATGGAGGCAGCTTTAACAACTGGACCTTCTGTGTCACCAAGACAAATGTGAATTTTGAAGATTGCACTGATACAAATTGTACAGTAAGAATAGACTACAAGTCATAGGAATGCATTAGCATGAAACATAATAATGTAGAATTGAGTGATTTTTACTGACACCAGCCAATTGCAATGGTCATTTAATAAACTTTCAGGAAAAAAAGGGGGTGCATTGGATCCGCCTATGTGGATGTGTGTTTGTGAAGATCGGAAGTGACCATGACCTTGTATATAACATCCCATTCTTTGTTCTTTGAATACTTTTGCCAAATAAAACTCACTTAATTTCATTTGACAGCTATGAACCAACCAACAACTTTGAAGTTAAATCAATCAATGACGTCTGAAATATAATCTGTTAAGTCTTGCATTTGAAGATTATCAACTTTGGTCTGCCCGGCCAACATAATTGAGCGCTCTACATGAGAAGTCCAGGCCATGGACTTGAGTTCTGAGATTGTTGTTGTCCAGTTAGTTTCATGAACACAAGTAAGCATTATGCACAGCTGTTACATCTAAAACTCTGTACAACAAGAGGCTGATCTGAAACTTGCTTCCTGACCAGATGACATGCATCTTCACAAATGCAGGATATTCAAAACATTTACAATGTTCAAGGATCTGTACAATAAATTTAATATAGCTTCAAGAAAATATACATTAAATATTTGACACTGAAACAAGTAACGTTTCAACATATTAGAAATCTGAATGAACATTTCAGTTTCTTTGCGAAGTTTTCCATAGAAAGGAAAATTCAAAATAAGATCCAATGTAATCTCCTAAATATTGTGCAATGTTCCGAGAATTCTTAAGAAGGATGTTAAAGAAACAAGCTTTATCCTACAACTGTTGTATATTAAAGCCTACAGCAGGCGTCTCACAGTACTGGGAACAATCCAATGGCGCGGATGAAAGCAGAAACTGTCTCCTCTTACTCAAATAGCTACAATCTTCAGCTTGGGATGAAAAGACAACAGATATTCCTCTGTCAGTTTATCAGAGAATCTGCCAAGTAACTGTTGCTCTATGTCTTGAAGTGTGAAATGCACAAGAAAGCAATAGGTTGATACACAGCATCACCACGATGAGTCTGTCCAATGCTGTTAGATAGTCTTGGGAAACAAGCACTCTGATTGGCTATTCAAAGAGAGTCAAACTGGCCAATCACAGCCCACAAGAATCATTCAAAAATGCCCTCAACGGTACACAATTCACACAAGTGCTTTTCTCATTAGTCAAGGAAAAGTTGAAACTAGCCAATCAGCATTTAGATAGTGCAACAGATAAAGCTTCCTGCTGTTCTTGAGACAAAGCTCCCACGCAGGCCTGGAACACCTCCTCATTTGCCTGAAAAAAAAACAAGGAGTCAGCTCAACACTCGTACACCTCATTCACAAAATTCTAAAACTTTTAAATGTTTAAAGCAAGGATGTTGGCCCTTCTGAAGCAAGATTTTCAAACAATAGCTCATAAACCCTAAGATTACTTTACTCTGCTTGCCCAATTGTGTGAGACAATTTTCTGTTCCAGTGACCGGAAAATATCCTTGTCTTGTTTTAACAATGTGAATCATCCAATTGGGTGAGGTGAGGTGAAATTGGGTTTAACGTTGTGCTTGAGAATATTTCACTCATATGACGATGTGCATGCGTGTGTATGTGTATGTGCGGCTGCTTGTACTAGCCCAGACTTAAGCTGGTTTTATAGTGCTAGCCCACTGAGATACCATGCCGCAGTGAAGCATGAATACCCTCCGACACATTATACTGACTCCGAGCCGACCAGTCCTTGTTGTACCCATTAATGCCGAACGCCAGGCAGGGATCAACATGTACCATATTTTATCGTCTTTTGGTATGACGCGGTCAGGGATCGAACCCTCCGGTCATCCAATTGGGGCATATATATGATAATAATGTAGAGTATGATTAACACTGGCTTTTAATCCAATCAGGCAGACAAATAGTATTTTGTAACTCAGCTGAAATGAAAATATGCAAACTCAATGATCATAAATTTTCCTCCAATAGAGACATGGCCAAAGCCAGTATATTCTTGGGTTGTTTTCAGTGAAGAGCTCAAATTATTTGGGTTGAGAACTGAACTATGAAGGAACTAAAGGTGGTGTCACACTCAGCAATTATTTCATGCATGAATTAAATACAAACAGAAATATCCATGTCCTGGAAAAAATACATATGAGTGATTAAATTAAATTAATCTGTATGTTTGATTACTACATACAATACAGAGTACACCTAAACAGAAACAGAGTTCATGAGGATATTTTTGAATGAAAGCTGCCATTTAACAATTGGTAATACCTATAAGGATTTTTAGGGAATCAGGAGTCAAAATGTTTCTTGCTATCGGTCACTTGACACAAAACTTTTCTGTACCGCCATTATTTACTTGGGATCTATTTTTAATCAATATTCAGAAGTGTCCACACAAAACAACAGAATAAAGGTGTAGTAAGGTAGTTAAATATTCTTTCCTGCTCTCATGTCTCAGTCCTATCATTAAGCATCAATATATTCAGACAATATAGGCTCTATGATATATCATCACTGACCATGAAAGCACGGAATTCTATGTACAATCTATGAACTGGGAAAAGCTCAAGAAGCTTGTCTTTCACTAAAAACTATGCATACAGAGAAAAAGCCTTAACTCTTAGTCTGAAAAATCATTGCTTTTGTCAAAGCTACCATCTCTTTTAATCATCTATCAGTAATATTTTGATAAA
This sequence comes from Haliotis rubra, assembly GCF_003918875.1. Taxonomy (NCBI): domain Eukaryota; kingdom Metazoa; phylum Mollusca; class Gastropoda; order Lepetellida; family Haliotidae; genus Haliotis; species Haliotis rubra. The sequence goes on from NW_025766225.1 coordinate 3,611,962, forward strand.
ATACATGTAACTGACAATAATTTTACTGTCTGTGAGTTGTGACCGAACCAACGAACCAGGTTAAGTCAGTTCTTCAGTTAAGACTTCTATTGCTGTCTGCTATCAACAGTGGAATGACTGCTACTTTTAATAGTACACAGAGCATGTGCCATCTACATTCAGAATACTGTTCACATATTTTCAAATACTTGCGCCACAGTGAGAAAATGGAGAGTACAGATGTTTTCAATGTTATATTTACATGCTCCCCGCCATACATGCAAGGCATTTAGAAAACTGATGATCTACAGTCATAAAATAACTGATTTTCAAAAAAGAGTTCTGATAAATCTTTAAGCTGATAAATCTTATCCTTAGACTGAAATCAATGAAAAGAACCTCTGATCTATTATCATTCTTTAGGAAATCACAAAAAAACATTTCTGTCCCAATTTGTCTAAAAAAGGACACCCATCCCTCTGCAATCACAGGAATCTGAAGTTTGGATTAAATAATGAAACATAACGCTTTTAAATCATGACGAGAGTTACCTTCACTTGATTGACAATCTGCAGCATTCTTCCAAAGACGGCATGTGAGGAGGCAACTACCTCTTTACATATTGACTCAGCAATGATTGCCACTATCCGCGGCAGGTTCTGGCTGTTCTCTCCCAATATGCCTGGATGGTTCCTGCACACACAGAAAATACTTCACTGTGTGTTCCCCTTAATCTCATAACACACTAGGGGTGTCATTGAAAGAAAATGTTAGCATTGATACATCAACACCAAAGCATCACAACAGAGTAAAAAAAGAATTGAACTAAGACTCTCTCTCCATCCATATGTGATCGAATGTGATGTCTGTAGCAGTAAACCTCGCTTCCCTGGGAACAATGGTGCTTCATGTACTGGAATGACACAGCAGTCCTGTTTTTGAGGGTCCCTGGTACTCATACCAGGGGGTCCCAGACACTTAAATATTATTATTAAAACTATGTTGTAATGTTGTTGTCATTGAGTTACTGTTATTGTAGTGTGTATCATGATCATCACATTGTTACAGTAATTACATTGCAAACCATAACCAAGCCAGTAGCAAACTCAGTGATAACTTATTGTAACTTATTTGGAATTTTTACAAAAGTATTTGGAATTTTTCTGCGTCCGTGTGGACGCGCTAATAAATTTTGTTGCGTCCATTGTCAAATTTTGTGGGTATAAGATGCAGGAATTCGTGTTCCATAAATCCCTGACACAGTAAATCAAAACTCATTTCAGCAGATATGGCAGAATTCCTGCAGAAAATGGAGGGCTTCACATACTAAACCCATTCCAAGAAACAATACAAATCAATCCATTCAAGTTACAGAATCAGATCACTGTAAAGAGTGAATGAGTGAGATGAGTTTTACGCCTCACTCAACAATATTCAAGCTATATATCAACAGTCTGTAAATAATCGAGTCTGGACCAAACAATCCAGTGATCAATAGCATGAGCATCGATTCTGATGAAATATGCCAACCAAGTCAGCGAGCCTGACCACCCGATCCTGTTAGTCGCCTCTTACGACAAGCATGGTTTATTGGAGATCAGTTCTAACCTGGATATTCACGGGTTGGTGCCTCACTGTAATGACCCGTTGACAATGTTCTATTATGACTAGTACAACCTTATGTACTTACAATGTGAGGAGGTCGCACATGTAGCCGTATATGTGAATCGCTTCATCCTCGTCCTCCGTCACGGGAAGCCAGAAGATGAATCGAGGGATCAGCTCATCCACATTCACTTTGGAAGCATTATATTTGCATATTTTAGTCACTGCCGATATGGCATTTTCTGTCGCGTTCACATTTGATGAGCATTTAGATTCGGGGTTCTCGATCATCTGTACTAGCCTTGGAATTGCCTCTGAAAAATGATACAGAAAAATGTCAAATACATATTGGACAATTTCATAATGGTCATTAATATAACTGCTTGACAATGTTGGGGACCATAGAGGTCATCCACATCATTGGGTGGTGGTGGTGGTGGAGGGACCCCCTAAATCTATATCTTATATCAAAAGGATTAAGACAGGTACCCCTGGACTTTCATTCTTCCTTTAGAACACTTTTGTTTTGTGGGATTTCATATATCTTCTGGCTTCACAGTGCATGGGTAAACCAACAGAATTCTTCCAGAGTTTCAATCCTTTGCAAGTGTCCTTCAATGAAATGTTTAGGATACAATTCCCATGTAAACCTCAAGGCCCAGAGGGTATTTACAGACTATTTACTTGCTCTACATAATAAAATAGGCAAAGCTCTTGTCATATACCAGGAATTAAACTTCCATAACCAGAAGGATATCCTTACAGCTCATATGTAATAAAGTATTATCACTTTCTACAGAAAGACACGTATCAGATGTTTTTACTACTTAACTGAAAACCACGAGTACATCAAATATACTGACAAACCAAGAACCATATCTGGGATTCGAACCCATGATCCACGGTTTCTTGGACTGACTGACTGACTGAGTTTAGTTTTACGCCGTTTTTAGCAATATTCTAGCAATATCACGGCGGGGGACACCAGAAATGGGCTTCACAAATTGTACCCATGTGGGGAATCGAACCCGGTCATTCAGCGTGACGAGCCAACGCTTTAACCACTAGGCTACCCCACCGCCCCCCCGGTTTCTTGGATGCCAAAGGAATGTTACAGAGCAAATTAATGCATCCAAGACAAATGGGCCACCTAAGTCTCTTGTGTGACTGAAAGTAGATATGTCTGTAGCCTATGCCCAAACCATGTCATTCCACTTTTCCTGACTTCTACTAGGGCATTATTTTCTCATATGGGTTGACTCCACCAGACCAAAAACCATTTTACTAGAAACAGGTTAGAAGTCACAGACTGTCCTTGGTAATGCTATCATTCAGATTCGGTATTTCTATTACTTTGCTCTCATGTCTCAGTCCTATCATTAAGCATCAATATATTCAGACAATATAGGCTCTATGATATATCATCACTGACAATGAAAGCATTTCAGTTGGCAATTACAAGAATCCTGTTATACCAGGAATCTGTTTGTGGACAACCAATAGATAAAGTCATCAGGAGAGGACATACCCTCCAGTCTGGTGGAATTTGGAGACTTACACCCTACTTTTTGTTCAATGCCATTAGATATCTTGAGTTCAGTGAAGAAAACATTAATTCTGTTCAGTATCTACCGATATCCTAAATCATCAAAAGCCACCAGTTTACCAATTGACTGATCTGTAGAGCAGTCCATAGTGTGAGGGTTTTGCTCAGGACTGACTGACTGACTGACTGACTGAGTTTGGTTTTACGCCGCTTTTAGCAATATTCCAGCTACATCACGGCGAGGGACACCAGAAATGGGCTTCACACAATGTACCCATGTGGGGATTCGAACCCGGATTTTGCTCAGGAAATGAGCGCTGTCCTAGTTTTCATCAACATATTACTTGTCCTCATGACAACTGCAGATATACACAAGAGAAAAACATCCCAAATCATCAAAAGGGAACAGTTCATCACTGCACTGATCTGCGTAGCAAGTTTCAGGAAAACAAACATTCAATGGTTAAGAATACTTCTCTGGAAACTGACAACAGATGGATGGATGGACAGACAGGCTGATTGCTCCATCATGCATTTTTCAAGCCAGAGGCATAAAAATGTAAATGTAATTACCGAATGTAATATGAAGGTAGAATTCTGACCATAGCTGCAGTTTTATGTTCTAGCTGTCTCAGTCCTATCATTAAGCATCAGTGTATTCAGACAATAAAGGCTCTATGATATATCATCACCGACAACAGAAGACTTCTACTGCATGTCAAAGGAAAGGTTGAAACTCGAATGGTAGACAAGTTCTAACTTAATACTACATCAGGAAGTATATGTTGTGGAGATTTCTGAATATAGGTTCCCCTGCTATGCCATTCATATCTCACATATCCTGTATTTTCAGAGTACCATAGCTTACTACAAAGGTGGTACAGAAAACAAGCTGACTCCTTTAGAAAGCTGACATCAGATTTGCTCTGTAAAGTATGCGTGATACATTTAGATTGGGCAATCAATTTTCACTCAGGTTTCAAGTGCCTATATATATATTCAAACAGAGAATGAGGGGAGGTGAAATTGGGTTTTACGTTGTGCTTGAGAATATTTTGCTCATATGACGACGCGCATGTGTGTGTAAATGTGTATGTGCGGCTGCTTGTACTAGCCCAGACTTAAGCTGGTTTTATAGTGCTAGCTCACTGAGATACCGCAGTAAGGCATGAATACCCCACTCAGACACATTATACTGACTCTGAGCCGACCAGTCCTTGTTGTACCCATTAATGCCGAGAGCCAGGCAGGGACCAACAAGTACCATATTTTAACGTCTTTTGGTATGACACGGTCGGGGATCGAACCCGCGACCTTCCGCTCTCCGAGAGGACGCTCTAACCACTACACCACGGAGGCGGTCTAAACAGAGAAAGAACCATATTGGACCAAAATATCTGGTCTCAAATGAAATTGTACTAAAACAGCTATTGCTAGTTTGGTGGATTCAAGTCTTGATGTCAGCAAAATAACAATGTATTATGTTTCAATGTTCATATGTCAAGTATTGATTGGGATTGCAGTCATTCTGTAATTTGTCAAGTATTGTTTTGTGATCTAAAACCACACTTTTCAAGATTGATTATGTGTGCTTTCAATGGTCTCAGTCCTATCATTAAGCATCAATATAGTCAGACAATATAGGCTCTATGATATATCATCACGGACATTGAAAGCATTTGAAGATTTGTTTCTCAAGAGTGATCACAGATCTATGATATTCCAGACATAGCAATACTAACAATGAAACTGTACCAACAAAAACATGAAACTACTGCAACAAATTGTTTAAGCACAATCTCCATCTAGTTGGCCATTACCAGCATCCTGATACACCAGGGACCTATTTGTGAAGAACCCAATACCAAACAGTCAGCAAGAGACTACACATCCCCCAGTCAGCAAGAGACTACACATCCCCCAGTCAGCAAGAGACTACACATCCCCTAGTCAGCAAGAGACTACACATCCCCCTGTCAGATGTAATTTGCAAAAGGAGTTTGGCTACTTATATCCCACTTTTGGTTCCATGCCACTGAATGAATACCTTCTGTTCAGTAAAGAAAAAATGATTACTGTTCAGTATTTTCAAACATTCCAAAACAAGACTGATCTGTTAAGCGTCCTTAGTTTGGGGGTGTTGCTCTGGAAACTCAAGCATTGTCCTAATTTTTTTTTAAAATAATACTTTGAAAAACTTCAGATATACATAAGATATACACAAGAAAAACTAATCCCAAACCATGTAAAGGCACCATTCATCACTTCACTGATCAGCATAGCAATTTTCCTAAACAAAAATGTTCAATGGTTTAAGACATGCTGGTTGCTACATGACTCAGTTTTCAAACCAGAGGAATGAAAATGAACCTGTAATTCCTGACTGTAGTTACCAGGCAAATGCTGAAATAAAACATTGCTGTAGTCTCAAGTTCTAGTTGTCTCAGTCCTATCATTAAGCATCAATATATTCAGACAATAAAGGCTCTATGATATATCATCAGCGACAACAGAAGAGTTCTACTGCATGTCAAAGGAAAGGTTGAAACTCAAATGGTAGACAACAGAACTCCAGATAAGATTTAGCTCATGTGGGTACTGTACCCACTGTATTTTTTTGGAGTGGGTATTATGAATGTTGAGTGGGTATTTCATTTTCCGTTACCCACTGCTTTCAAATATGTACGTATTTCAGTCATTTTATTCACCAAAGTATTATGTCATTGAGTAAGTTTACTTAACAGGTATGTTCTGCCTTACGTCATACCTAATCAAAACTAACTTAAATATAATGGAACTGATTTCATAAAAAATCACTCATCCTATACTGACAGTACAACACTTGTCCTATCCTAACAGTACAACTTGATAGCAATCGATGTCTTTTTCATTACGCAAGCGATTTTTATAAATATATTCCGTACGCATTTGTTTTAAACTTTTTGCGTATCTAACATTTTAAATGCATAATTGGTACGCAACAATTATTTTTCAACGCGTAATTGGAAATTTTCTATGCATATTTTACCCGGATACGCAGCTTATCTGGGCCTCTGAGACAGGTTCTAAATTAATACTTCATCAGGAAGTATATGTTGTGGAGATTTCTGAATATAGGTTCCTCTGCTATGCTATTCATATCTCACATATCCTGTTGTTTCGGGAGTACCATAGCTTACTACAAAGGTGGTACAGAAATGAAGATGACTCCTTTAGAATTCTGACGTGACTTGACCTGGGAACCATGCATGATACTTTTAGATTCGGCGGTCAAATTTCACTCAGGTTTCAACTTCCTATTTAGGTGTCTGTAAATATTCAAACAGAGAAGAACAAAATTGTCATTTGCATAAAAAGAAATCACTGTGTATTAAGTTTCACTGTTCAAATGTTGAGTATTGATTAGGTCTGTCACCATTCTGTAATTTGTCAGGCATTGTATTGTGCTCTAAAACAACACTTTTCAAGATTGATTATGTACACAGGCTTTCAATGGTCTCAGTCCTATCATTAAGCATCAATGTATTCAGACAATATTGGCTCTATGATATATCATCACCGACACTGAAAGCATTTGAAGGTATGTTTATTTTGAGTCATTTCATATCGATGATATTCAAGACATATCACAATAACAAATGGTTAATACCTGACCAAGAAATACATAAAACTACTGCAACAATAGGACTACAAGCGTAAGCACAATCTCCATTTCAGGTGGCAATTGTAAGAATCATCACATACCAGGAACCTATTTGTGGTCAACGCAAAACCACCATTCATTACTAGACTGGTTCAAGTTTCAGATAAAACTATTCAGTAGTTTAAGGGACCGTTCATAATTTATAATTAATGGCTTGGGGGAAGGGGAGGGGGAGAAAGAGAGAGAAAGAGAAGGAGAAGATGTTGATTTTGAGGGCAGGGTCAGCAATTTTGTACATAAAAATATTTTAAAACAAGCATTGTCACTAAGGTGACATAATCCCCTGCCGCAAATGATCAAATCAAACTTATAAAGTAATGAAAGTTTAAGTTAAATGTCAACAAAAACATGACTAGTCAACCTCTCTTGATATCATATAGCTTTACCTGTTCAAACACACACACATATTTTCAAGACTGACTTTGACCTCGACATGAATGTCATAGTGTATGAAATATGCAAAAATAGTACTAAAGAAATTGCTTATTGAAAAACATTCAACGGAAGTCTTGAAAGTCTATGAAGAAAATCAAGTTAACCGTTCTTGAAATATCTTGCTGACAATTCAGGTTAACATGCTGAAATCTTCAAAGTGTCATCGTGACCCTGAAAATTATGTGAAGGTCACCAAATTTGACTGGGCCCCACGCCTTCCCTAGATGAATCTTGGTGTCACATATGAAGAAACTCCAGTGAATGGTTCTTGAGGTATCTAGCTGACAAGCATAACATGCAGGTTAATATGCTGAAACCTTCAAAGTGTCTCCATGACCTTGAAAATTAAATGAAGGTCACCAAAATTGACTGGGCCCTGCGCATATCTGTGTTAGGGGCAACGCCCCTCTGTGTATTTGAAGGGAATATGAACAGTGAGCAGTACACAGATATTCTCGAGGGACATTTACTTCCATCTGCTCACGTGTTCTATGGAAATTTTTTTTATTTTCCAGCAGGACAACGACCCAAAACATCGTTCAAAGCATTCACAGGCCTGGTTTCGGACCCAAAATATGACATTATTAGATTGGCCAAGCTATAGCCCTGACCTAAATCCAATAGAAAATGTTTGGGGACTTGTGAAGGAAAGTGTCAATAAGAAAAATCTGACAAATATTGCTGAAATGAAAGAAGAGGTGGTCCGATATTGGGACAGCATGCTGTCCTAATATCGGACCACGACTTTCTAACTTCTTTGATCAGTAGTATGCCCCGCCGTATTGAAGCCTGCATTGCTGCCCATGGTGACTTGACAAAATACTAACTGTTCACCTGTCTTTGAATCTGGAGTTATGTTCTGCTAATATTCACATTAATAAGTGAGTAATGAGTGAAATAAATTTTAAAAATTACAATCTTTAAATTCTCAATAATTTCTGGTTGTACTGTACATGCTTCTCCTTAAAAATCATCATCACACTGCCTAGCCATAAATTATGAATGGTCCCTAAGAGTGCTGCTCCAGAAACTGAAAACTGAAACCAGTAATTAGTGACTGCAGTCTCAAGGTAAAATGCTGAAAACAAATATCTGTGGTTTCACGTTCTAGTTGTCTCAGTCCTATCATTAAGCATCAGTATATTCAGTCAATAAAGGCTCTATGATATATCATCACCGACAACATAAGCAATTCACTGCATGTCAAAGATGAGTTTAGAACTAGAACAGTGGCCAATTTCTGGCATGGACGTAAACGTATAACTTTATACAACATGAGAAAGTACATATTGAGGGGAGTTCTGATAGGAATATAGGTACCCCAGCTACCCCTTTAATATCTCACTCAACCTGTTGTTTCAGAGTACCATAACTTACAACCAAGATGGTAAAGACATGAAGCAGGCTCCTTTAGAAAGCTGACATTTGACTTACTCTGACACATTGTCATTGGGCAGTCAAATTTCACTCAGGGTTCCACCGCCTATATAATAGAGCTGTGAAGATATATCGTAGTATCAATAATTGTGATACTTTATCTGACGATAAATACATAGATACGTTTCTTTGTATTGTGATATCTATTGTTGACCATAAAATTGTCACTAGAAATCTATGGATATATTAAAATTTACACTGTTACTTCCAATCAAAAGATACTTTTATAAAGGAATAACTAAAGATAGCATATTGTGACATGCACTGAATGGAATCGTTCCCAGATATTGTGATACATATCTTGATATGTATCGTGAAATTTCTGTATCATCACACCTCCACTATTTATTCAAACTGAGAAGAACCAAATTGGAGCAAAAGATCAGATTTCAATCAAATTTGTACTGAACACGCTATTGCAAGCTTGGTGGATTCAAATCCTAATGTCATTTGCATACAAACAAATCACTGTGTATTACGTTTCACTGTTCAAATGTTGAGTACTGATTGGGTTTGTCGCCATTTTGTAATTTTTCAATTATTGTACTGTGATTTATGAGGACATGGGCAAGACTTATTATAGGCTCCATGATATATCATCACCGACAATGAAAGCGTTTCAACGACAGAAACCTTAATTTGTGTCGACGTGTAACTCAAAACTGTTGAATGATGTAAAAGAATGTAATTTTTAGAGTAAAATTGATATTTTATACTTATCCTGACTCATGCTCTTTTTGCTTGTCTTCTTCTTCTTGCGAACATAGTGGAACACTTGTATCTCCCTAATTGAAGCTCCCTTCAATGTAAAATCACTAATTAGTACTCAGCACGAGTGACCTCCCTTCCACAAGCGCGGGAACGAGGGCGCGCCACCTCCACCCATGTGCCTCACTCTCTCCTCATATACTGAGCCCAACATTTGAATTTACAGGGAAATCCAAAGTGTTATGTGGGGAGGATGGGAGGGCTTACCTCATGAGTCAGGATAAGTATAAAATATCAATTTTACTCTAAAAATTACATATTTTTCCTTATCCTGACTCATGCTCTTTTTGCTTGTAGCATCCGACGGAAAGGGAGGTGGGAATATATAATACTTTGGATTTTAATAATTAGTGATTTGAACTGTGATGATTGTAATAACCCTATGGGAACTTCATAAAGGTACTGAACTGATGACTTCCTGCTGCTAACTTATCAGCTGCCATATAAAGGTTATTACAATGTACTTATTATGATAAAGTATTTATAACATTAATACAATGCTTAAGACTAATAGACTTAAGCTTGTTAATATGCTAGTATAAACTCCTTAGAGTTTGTTAGCTAAATTACTTTAAAATATAAACATAGTACTAAGCTTAAGATATGATTAAACTTAAGCTAATTATATAATAGCAAAACTCTTTTAGAGTTTGTTAGTTAATGTACTTATATGATATAGACATAGTGCTGAGCTTAAGATATGAATAAGCTTTAGCTACCTATATAATAGCAAAACTCTGTAGAGTTTGTTAGCTAATATATTTTTAAAATATGAGTATAGTACTGTGCTTAAGATATAATTAACTTAAGCTACATATATAATAGCCAAAACTCTGTAGAGTTTATTAGCTTATAGATTTATAATGTAACCATAGTACTAAGCTTAAGATAAGATTAGACTTAAGCTAAATGTATATAGCAAAAAACTCCTTAGAGTTTATTAACTAATATACTTTTATGTTATAACCATAGTACTGAGCTTAAGATATAATTAAACTTAAGCTATATATATAATAGCAAAACTCCGTAGAGTTTTGTTAGCTAATACATTTTATAATGTAACCATACTGCTTAAGATATGATGAAACTTAAGCTAATTGTATAATAGCAAAAAACCCTTTAGAGTTTGTTAGCTAAAATACTTATATGATATAAACCTAGTATTGAGTTTATGAAGGAAACCTAAAGCTACATATATAATAGCAAACACTCCGTAGAGTTTGTTAGCTACTATACTTATATGATATAAACATAGTATTGAGCTTTGAAGGAAACCTTAAGCTACATATATAATAGCAAAAACTCCGTAGAGTTTGTTAGCTAATATACTTATATGATATAAACATAGTATTGAGCTTAAGATTTGAAGGAAAACTTAAGCTACATATATAATAGCAAAAACTCCGTAGAGTTTGTTAGCTAATACAAGTTATAATGTAACCATAAAGCTTAAATTATGATGAAACTTAAGCCACATATATAATAGCAAAAAACTCTTTTAGAGTTTTGATAGCTAATATACCTATATGATATAAACATAGTATTGCGCTTAAGATATGAATAAGCTTAAGTTACATATATAATAGCAAAAACTCCGTAGAGTTTGTTAGCTAATACATGTTATAATGTAACCATATTGCTTAAGATATGATGAGACTTAAGCCAATTAGCAAAAACTCTTTAGAGTTTGTTAGCTAATATACTGATATGATATAAACCCCAAACTCTGTAGAGTTTGTTAGCTTATATATTTTTACAATCTGAGTATAGTACTATGCTGAAGATATAATTAAGTTAAGGTAAATATATAATAACCAACTCTGTAGAGTTGTTAACTTATATATTGTATGATGTAATAATCATAGTACTGTGATGATAAAAGAACTTAAGCAAATTATATATAGCATGTAGCTATTTAGTACTGTTATAAGATAAGTAAAATCTGTAAGATTGACTTATCTTCTCCGAGGAACTGTCAACTGTTGTGCGAGGACCATGGGATCGAATTGGTGGATACCTGAGACGTCCTCGGTGATATCTCTCAGATAATGGTTGGCAACCACCATATCGGATCTCCAGAAATTAAACCCTCCATTATTTCAAATAATATTGTGTAGATCAATTGTAGAAGTTAGCGCTCTAATATCATGAGTATTAAAAGCTCATGGAGGGTCGGATTGGGTCCATCCGTCTTGTATGCACGTAGTATGACAGTTCTGATCCAAACGGAGATATAGTACGTGAGATTTCATTCTGCGTAAGTTGATGATAGAGGAAATAATCTGTTGTATTATTCCCTTCTGTTTGTTTCGGTGGAGATAAATTTACAGTGCTCTTGCTGGCCATCGTGATAGAATCATCGTATCATGGAGTCCAAGTATGTCATCCAGGCGTGTTCATAAACCTCACTTGTGAGGTGTTGGAGCACTATATTCAGATCCCCAAGTTGGAGGGTGAAACTTCCGTTTTTAATTCTCCAATCAGAAAGTTTAAGTAGGTTTACTAACCATCTAGTTGTGTTAGTAGCTTGATTATGAAATTCAGCTGTAGTCTGAGACGCTGTGGATTTAGATCCACTTGTATCCCGTCGTCTAGGTTATTCGCTGAGAAGTCCTTGACGATGTAGGTGCACAACCCCGGTGTGTCTGTCCTCATTGAACTTTATGTAAAATTGCCTGACTGCCGTGCCCTCGTCCTAACTTGACAGGGGAGGTCTCTAATCTGAAGAAAGCAGCCCAATCATGAAGGTTCAGATTAACTGGACTGTAAGGAGGCTTGCTCGTTCACTGATATATAGTTTTCACTTGTAACGTAAGTCTTGAACTGTGAACTAAGATCGACCTCTCGCGTGGAGTCGTTGTCCAACGCGTCCAATCAGAACAAGGCATTTTGATTCTGTAGAATACCAGCTGTGATGTCACCGGTGTAGCAGGAAAAAAAACCTTGTATAAAATCTTGCCGTCGTTGATATTAGCATAATCGTCGGTCTTCACCGTAGCTTCCCGAAGTTACCCGAGTGACCACGTGTTTTGAGGGTTAAGGTAAAACGCGCGAAACCTCCGGCGCGAAATACCTCGCTCTGTATATTAATGCTGGGTAGGTTATTTTCCTGGCTGTCGTGAATGTAACTTCAGTTTTGAATATAATTCCGACTTCCTTATATAAAGGTACAATAAACTTGCAAGTTGTCAGCTTGTAGACTGTATACATGAATGTATCGTCATAATTGTAGAATTAAAGCTGAACTTGTACATATTTCTTCTCAGAAACTTTGACGATTATGAGTTATACTCGCTGTAACAAGGCTGCTGTTCAATTTCGATATTGAATTGTCTGCAGATCTGCGTAATGGTCACGCATGTAGATAATCGTATCGTAGTCCGGGATTGCATATTCTAGCAATCTATACGGAAAGGTTGATTTCTGTGAAGATCTATGCAACGTCGTTGATTAATTAATATAGCGACGTTTTGTGTTGTAAATAGCCTGTGCAATTGTCTTCGCGTAGGCTTATAGACGGCATATGGCATACAGTTGATAGACAACTTATGCGATGTCTTGAACGGACTGGACGAAAGTAGCTATATATGACGAGTGGCTAATATATGGAGACCTTGGAGGAGAATTCCTCGGTGGGCGCCGGAGACTTCGCTGAAGCTCTCGAAGTATCCATTCTAGATTTCCTGTGTGAGGTAGACTTGGAGCCACTTAGCCTTCGCGACCTTCAGCGAAGGTATCGAAGTCAGAGCCCCGATCAGTATATATATAATATATGGCTTGCTTGCTGAAGCGACCTCTGTGTTCAACAGGAGTGAGTGAGTGAGTGTTTTGTTTTACCGCGCACTCAGCAATATGTGGGGTCGGTGAAGCTACTCCTCCGTGGCGTCCCTTGTAACTGGTGAGGCTCTAGCTCCTTCGCGGAGGTGGCCTGGGACTTCCTTAGCGAAGCGCCTAGAATTCGATCAATATATGGCGTTAGCTTCATACAGGGTGTGGTTCTTGCTGGTTCTGCATAAGTAGAGCCGAGTAGATCATCCTATCATCTTCAGAAGTCGTGTCACACGAAATCTGGTGATAAGAATCTCATTGATCGTTCTAGATCTATTAATGCCAAGAACATCGCCTCTGGCGTTTGAACTGTTATGGCTTTATGGTAGGCTGTGACCACATACTGTGGCACCGCAGCAAGCAATCGAAGTCGATCGGAGGTAAGGTGATGGCGTCTGCCTCGTCTTCCTTTATCAGGTATGTCTGCGCCGAGTTGCCACTCTTGGAAGGTGAAGAGAGATCTAGGTTGTTTACCATCCAATATCGTATCTCAGCGTCTGAGAAAATGATGCCTCCATCATTTTCTATCCCAGCATCGCTGATGAGATGTTGCTGCTCTTCTGATGGTGGACTGTGTATTTCTATCTCTATGTCGGGTGGATTTCGGGGAGACCTGACTGTAGACTTGTGTGCAGACTTGTGTGGTGACCTGTGAGGCGATCGGCGTGGTGATGTCACGAAGAGATCGGCGCTGTTAACGGCAGCGGAGATCGTGTTGGTGATCTGCGTCTATGGGTTGACCTTCTCGGAGACCTGTGAGGAGAATGTTGATAGCTTCGCGAAGCTCTTGTGTAGTCAGGTGTCCTTCGCGAAGGCCTTCGCGAAGCTTCCTCTGCGTCCGGTCCTGGGGAACGGCGATTTGACCTTCGCGAAGGCTTCCGTGAGGTCTGATGGTCTGAGTCCGCATCTAAGGATGAAGCCGAGGCAGGTGATGATCTATCCCGCCGGCGAAGGCCGCCAGCGAAGGCTGTACATCTGGGTCCTTCGTGGAGGTGGTCTGCGACTTCCTTCAGCGAAGGTGGCTTCGTCGTGGCTGTTACGCTGATGGGGGTGCCTCTGGGGTGTCGTCTGCGTTGGAACCTTCGCGAAGGCTCAGGCCTTGGGCTGGCTGCTTCCCAGTCTGTAGTGGCCCTCCATCATGATCATGATTTGCCGCAACAGTTCATCTGGGATGGTCTGCGGCAATTAGTCGGTGCCCTCTCTGCGATGTTAGCGGCGGGGCCCTCAGGAAGTCGTCTGGCGTCAGTGTAGAGACCTCAGGCTGCATGGCGATCTCTGCTGATGTCACTGTAGCTGTCTCCGGTAAAGCTTCTTGTGGCGTCGTCGGGGATGATGATCGGCTGATCATCGTAGAGGCCCAGTTCAGCGGCTGGAACAATCTCGGTTGAGAAAGTCCTAGTAGACTTCGTTGATTTCCCCTCAGAGGTCGACGCTGCCCTGGGGGTGCGAAGTCTGCGTTGAGTGTTGGTAGCGACGGGACCCTCAGGAAGATCATAGAATATCAGCGTTGGTACATCAGGCTGCATGTTGATCTGCGCTGACATCACTGTTGTCGACATCGGTCATTCTTTTGATGTACATCAGGTATGATGATCGGCTGATCATCATACAGGCCCAAATCTAAATGACGGGAACAATCTCGGCTGAGAAAGTTCAAGTAGACTTCGTTGATTTCCCCTCAGAGGTCGCGTTGAGATGCAGTAGAAACCCTCTAGTCTTCGGCTGCGACGATGGGATGTCTGGGGAAGCAGGACGCTTCTTGGAGGCGGCGGACTACGTCCCATGCCTCTCCACCACTCTAGCGGAACACCAGACGGGAGGGGGGTCTACCAACAGCAGTAGACTGGCGAGGGTTTCAGGTGTATCAGTCATGGCTAGACTCTGCATACGCGACCTATCTGCTGCGGCGTCTCAACGCAAAGTAATTATTTATTAAAGGCAGAAATGGATAAATTAGTACCGCAACTGCAACGTGAATAAAATGAACATGGCGCAGTACAACTAGGGCATATTAAATGCGGATCAGCAGCAGAATAAAAAACGTAATCTGCAACAGAACAGAATTTTTATCAACGTAATCCACTGAAACAAACACGGCGTCCCGTGAATAAACAGTAGAAACACGACTAAATATCAATATATAATTGTTGAAGGATACTAGCTAAACCTCTATAGATGTCTATACGAGGTAACTAACTAAATATAATCAAAGGATATAGTGTGTCGGGAGACACAGGCGCTCTCACGTCCAGCTCACTGGGCGAAGAAGGAGAGAGTGAGGCACATGGGTGGAGGTGGCGCCCTCGTTCCCGCGCTTGTGGAAGGGAGGTCACTCGTGCTGAGTACTAATTAGTGATTTTACATTGAAGGGAGCTTCAATTAGGGAGATACAAGTGTTCCACTATGTTCGCAAGAAGAAGAAGACAAGCAAAAAGAGCATGAGTCAGGATAAGGAAAAATATTAATTGTTTAATTCTGTTGTGAACTGTGGCTAATTAATCAATCATAAAACTTCCGATTGAAATGTTTCAAATATTTGAAACTTTAAAAAAAATTGAAGGGGCAATAAAAGTGAGTATAAGTTCTCAGGAAAGCATTTTCTGCATTCTAACACTGAATGCATTCATGGAATAGTAAATCCCTGAATGGTCAATGTGGACATCGTTAATAAATAGCTGGCGTAAAAAAAGGTTGTGTTTTGCAGTTTTCTTTCATCATCATGAACATCGTCTATGAAACCGTCCACCTCACCTGCACAAGCATCGGCATAAACGTCCTGCCCGAACTGGGCCATGACTCCGATGCCATACGCTGCTGCCTGCCGCACCTCCGTGGACTTGTCTACCAGGGAGTCCAGCATATTCCTCAGGAAGAACTCCTGATACTTGATGGAGATCTGCCAATAAGGAATAGAGTCGGGTCATTACCATGGTAGCTCAATGTGGGATGCGAGTACTCTGGAGATACTCCAGCAATCAACTACCCAGCTCATGGCCGACTTGGTCTGTGGCCTCGATACATTTACCTGCTTTCAAGTCTCAGTCCTATCATTAAGCATCAATATATTCAGACAATAAAGGCTCTATGATATATCATCACTGACAATGAAAGCATGAGACAGATTATGGGACTGCAGAAATTAGTTGACAAAATTTGGCTGTACAAATACCAGTGAATTTGTGAATTGTTTAAATCAATTTTTCTTTCGCTGGAACTTTGTTAATGTTGCTGGAATCAATACAATATTGGGTCTTAATGACAAGAGCTTTGACTTATTGTTCTCAGTGTGCACTAGTGGCTCAATACCACAGTGACAAATCAGCAATACTCAAGCAACCTGTAAATATCTGTGTCTAGACCCGAGTATCCAGTCATCGATATAGTGAACAGCGATCAATGCCTTCAGGGTTCGGGGACAAATTATCAGCCATGTTACCAAACCAGACCACACGATATATCTCGCTGCTGCTTACTTGCTTGAAACCTAATCTTACCCTTAATCCCCACAGGTATACAATGTGAGTCAGTATCAACTTACAGGTCCAGTGTGTTCCAACACATCGTCCCACACACACAGAGCCCACTGTCTGTCCGGCCACGACCGAGCTGGGTTCTGAAACAAACATATCTCTCTGGTGTACTCACTGGTTCCTGAAAGCTGTTTGTTTGTTGTCAATAATGCTTCACTCACCAATATTCAAACACTATGATGGCAGTGTGTACATAATTGGGTCTGTGCTAGAAAAATTAATGATTGACATTATTTACATGAATCTATGCAAATGGGAAGTATATCAAGAATGAACCAATCCAGTGATCCTGACAGTTCGTCCTGTCATTAACTTGCCATTATGCTATGCCCATGGACAGTATAAATACTGCAAGCAACGTGTCTGTTAATTGTTACAGATCTTGCTGCATCCTGCTAAAATTCAATGCAGTTCCTCACCAAGAGTTTGACAAAATGTGGCATGATCTGTTCAAATATCGGCAGAAAGGGCGTCTTTGTGTGTCCCGAAGAAGGAATGGATGATGTCGGATATCTTGCTGAGTATGTACACGTCTTCATCATCCTGCAACCAAGGGAACCATTGATGTTATCTTCTCATGACTACTCAGAATATTCACACCACCACGAGTACTTTACATCTAAACTTTTCTTCCCGTCTTTTTCGCATCATTCAATTCGTGACGAAGTCTGTCTGATTACAGACACCATGTCAGGTGCGGTAATCTACATTTAGTGTTCTATGGGACATTCTGATTTTTCCAGCTATGACAGACTTTGATCAATATTTGAATCTGAAATGGGTAATTCAATCATCGATATTATGCCATGGAATACATTACAACACTTTCAAATAAATTACCAAAACTGATCCATTTGGCCGTCTGACATAAAGGACATAGATTACCAAGTAGTCCCAAAACTTAAAAACACTTGATAGTAACCTAGCAGAAAGGCTTTAAAGCTTTTGTGTCTGATGGGTTGTTTTGCTTAAGAAGGCACACAGTATTATTCAACTGTAAGATGGCGGCCAGCAAATTACTGAGTTTGGTCAAGACAATCTCGCAACAATCTATGCTGTCAATGTACGAAGACACACAACCAATCAAGTTACCAGTTCAGCTGAAGCCTAGCTTCCTCTGACAACAAGCAGAAGTTGCCTGAGTTTTAGGTATTGACTCACCTCATCCAAAAGAGATTCTTCCACTTGTTCATCATAGTCCTCATCCTTCCGCTTCTCTGCAACACACAGTAAACATGCTTATGACAACCATCAATCAACAGTCTTCGTCTCAAAGAATATGGAAGTGAGTTGAGTGTCAAGGAGTTCCTGTCAAGGAGTTGAGTGTCAAAACAGTTCCTGTCAAGGAATCTGTTCTAATCTGGAATCCCTACACACCTGAACACACACTACCACCACACAGGCCACCCTGACCCAAGACCTCACCTTGTCGCTCCTCCTGCCGTGACGAGTGGTCCTTCAGCAGCTTGTCTATAGACTGCACCAGCTGTTTCATGTACTCGTCTGTCAGACAACCCTTGCCCAGCTTCTCCACACACTGAAATAGACCCAGATCAATCTCACAATAAATCACCAAAACAGTATTTCCTGTCATGCACAATGGCATTCTAAATGGCCATGCGTCTGTAATGCTGAGAGATTCATAGAGTCAGTGATAAACATTTTGACGGGGTGCAAAAACAGGTTTCGACCCTTTTGACTTAGTCAAAACATATCCCACTGTCCATGAAATGGACAATGTTGTGTATTCTTTTTATCATTTTAGCCATGCTGCCGAGGAACATTAAAAATATTTCATCCGCGCCACTTCAAAATTTACCCAGTCTAAGTAAACTTAGGTTCAGTATTATTCATTACACTACTATACTGAGTCTTAACAAAACCTAGCTGAAGGTCGTGCCAGCCAACCTTTGAGCGACCTATGACAGTCCAATCAAACGCGAGACGGCCGAACGGATTTAACCAATCAGAGAATGGTTAGTGATTAGGGTTTGGCAGGACTTACAAAATTCCCCGGTCACCGACACTGATCTCACAACAAAGGAAAATCTGCATGAAACACAGATATTTGACCTGCAGTATATACGCTTAGGGCTTTCTGAAGACATGTTTACCATTAGCTAATATTTCTGCAAGCTGACACCCTTGAATATTGACAAAAACGCTGTTTTCAGCAACTGTTTACTCACTGTTGTGGCGCACTCGGGAAGCGATCATATGGAAAATAGCATTCAGAATCGTTCGGCTGCAAACTTTTTTGAGGTAAAAGTTCAAAAGGTATGTATAAATGTCAACGATTTGGTAAGCTGTGTTTGATTGGTCAATTGAAAAGGTTAGCTGCTGCGACCTTCTACTAGGGTTTGTTAGACTCAGCATAAGCAGTGTAACGAGTAATACTGAGCCTAAGTTTACTTAGACTGATATTTACCAAATTAAGCACTATTTTGATCCTCAAGACGTAGTTTTCGGGAATAAAGCAAAACAAAATCTGAACGAAAGCAACAAATTTCACACCGCTGGACAGTGGTGACACATTTCTACATGTGCTGCAAATTAAAACAGCATTCTGAACAAAATTTAGGCTTTTTAAAATAATTGTTAACTGATACACTGGGCTTTCATATCTCAGTGCTATTATTAAGCATCAACAAATCTTCAGAGAAAATGGCTCCATGATATGTCATCACTGACAATGAAAGCATATGTAAATTTCCATCATTATTTAATTATCCTCTACAAATAAAAGACTTATGATATCACCGACGTTTCATAGAACGTTTCTCCAAAAGCTCTGGCTGTATTTGCAGTGTTTGCTAACTGGGATACGATGACATGTGTCAAACCATCCGATCTTATTAGTCCACTCATACAACAAGCATGGGATACTGAAGATCAATTCTAACCCGGACCTTCACGGGTCGGAATTGATGAGAAACAGTGTTTTGTGTGTTTTTCCATTTGGGTCACATGGGTTGAAATATTTAATTGAAATACTATGTGACCAGGCATTTATCACTTGCATATTCTGTACTTTTTACCCAGCAAATGGCAAACTATTATGCACACTTCATGCAAATACACAGCATAAAAGGTGCTCTGCCGAGGGATTTTACTAAGAGAAATGTTTGTATTAACTTTTAACAAAAAAATGTATGTACCTTACTGCAAACACAAACTGAGTGTAGCCATCAAAAAACCTATATCAGTCAGGGTGAGTGAGTGAGTGAGTTAAAATTTTACGTCACATCGGCAATTTTTCGGCCATATAGTGACGAGAAACATTTGGTTTAACTATCAGAAATATCTGTCGCAAAGGACAGTAAAACATTAGCAAGTTATCACAATTTGAATCTAAAAACTAACCATTTCAATTGATAAAAGACTTTATCCAGCCTCATGTAAGAATGTCGAGTTTTGATTGGTTCACGTGACTGATAAAACACCATGTACCCCCCGTCACGATCCGCAAGCAGGGAGTACAAAATCATATCCCGTCTCGCCTCGGTGATCACGCGAAGTGAGAAAACCGTGCATCGCAAAGCCTTTAGTAACGTGCGCTGCATTGAGGTCAATCGATCAGCTGTTGTCAACATAGCAGCAAGTCGATTCAAATGCGTATTGTTTTCTTTTGATTTAGTAAAACAATAAAATACGAGCTATTTACCACCAGTCACCAAAGCCAGACCACCTTACTGGGGATCATGGGGACTTACAGTACTTTGGCTTCCTGCATGAACCCCAGCAGGATTTAAGCCATAACATTGACCACTGGCAGTCGTAGGCAAGCTAGCCATAAATTAAAACATGTCAAAATATGTGAGCATAAAATACTGGTTATCTGTAAAGTACCACAATACCATTTAGACTAACATGCTATAATCAAAGGACAATCTTTTTACAATACTTCAACCCCATTTAATAGCACTGCTATAATAATATGAGTTATCAATTGCGTCAACCATAGTTAAAATACATTCATTGAAAAGCTATTGTACAATCCTATTTCTTTTAAAAAACATAGAATTAAATGAGAATTTACATTGCTAAAAAGATCTTGTAAGTTTGCAACTTTGTAGTAAGTATACCTTATGAGAGAAAATTCTACACAGTGAAGCAAATAGTGCTTAACTGTGATTCTCTCATCACAAGGGATACAAAATGGAGGATCCTCTCCCTTCAACAAATACTCATGGGTAAAACGAGTATGACCAATTCGACATCGTCTCATTACAACTTCATCATGTCTGGATTGACATCCTAAGTAGGTATATCCTAAGGTTTGTTTAATTTCATGAAGTTTGCTTATACCTACTTGGGCGTTCCACTTTGTTTGCATTAAATGTTTAATATACTTTTTTATATAAGGTTCAAAATCAGAATATGGTATCAAGAGTGGAAAAGCTGCAGCATATGCTTTTGTATTGCCAACTATGCCGACATGACTCAGTAACCAACAAAAAACGATGTTGTTCACGCTGTCAGAAGGGTGTCTTCAGTGCAATTTAGTTACATTTTTTTCTCATAATATATAGAATAACACACTAGAACTTACGAATTAGAGGTCCATCGTGACTAAAAGTCATAACACCCTTCATTCACTTAGGACAGACAAGTCATGATTCCTCATGGCTTGTTGGTTACTGTCTACATTCTTTGCAGTGCAATATTCTCCAACTACTGTACTTACCTTTGCTAAAGAGTTGAGATGCTCGGGCAGTACTGTTTGCTCGGGTTCAATCTCAATAGCTTTAAGCAAGTTTGGACAAATAAAGTCCCACATCTGGGCAAGGTATTCTGGTCCACGTATACTGGCACATCCGATCAGGAACGGCAGACTCTCTGACGCAGCGATCCGAACATCTTACACGCTAAGGATCCATATCAAATACATGTTCTACAGTATCATAACTCAAAATCTGTCAAAGAGGTATCCAATGATTTAAATTTCAATCATACTTCATGTTTATGTGATCGAGTGACCTTGACCTAACAGGGGACAATAGTTGATGGATCATGCATCATCAGTTCGTCAAGTTCCAATCAAGCCCCAAAATTTCTCCTTAGGTAAAGAGTACTAATTAAAAGTAGGTCTCTTGAATTAATCAAAAGTGCGTCACTGAAAAATTATGGCAACAGGGCTCAACACCGAGTACATACGTACATTTAATTAAATAATTAATTTACCTGAAACACTGACTACCTAAAGGTGATAACATGTAGGAACATCCCCTAAAAAAACTTAACTATGCCAGACCTGGTATCCGAGGGATCACGTGAGGTAAACAAGGGTAGTTGTCGCAGCTTTGTGTCGACATTTAAAATCATGCCTTCAATTGTCTCAGTCCTATCATTAAGCATCACTATATTCAGACAATATAGGCTCTATGATATATCATCACCGACAATGAAAACAAATGATGGCTGATAACATTAATGAGTCTGTAAAGACACTTGAACATCTTCTAGGGCCAGGTTTCACAACGCGATCATGGCACTTAGATAATCATTACTCCCATACTCTCATATAGAAGTATAATAGTCACAGCACTCAGTCACTTTCAGTAACAGGGTCTTAGACTTCATATATAAGCCCTACATGTACTACCATTAAATATACCGTATATTACCGTCTATAAGCCGAATTTGGAGGATAAAGAAAAGCAGTCTGTAGAAGGGGGTCGGCTTATCTATGAGTTATGCTTCGTCAAACTATTTTCCAGGGGTAAGAAAACAACATTGTATCACTTCGCATGAGCAAACAGAAGACAACTTGTCAGTAAAGACGTCAAAATTTGCAATAAACATCACTAGACAAGATTATTTACCTTTAAAGTTCTAAGTTGTTTTTACTGGGAATTTTATTATTTGCAGGGATTAAGATTACCGTGAATATTTGAGCCGGAAATTGCAATCAGCTGTGCACACGTTTCCCGACGATCAATTTCAAACATGCACAATAAAATAACGGGATGAATTTAAATGTCTTGCTTATTTGACCCCATTCCATGTGCGTACAACTTCCGCTTACCACATTCATGAGGGTCCGTATAACCTTAGTGTTGATTATATATATTTTACATTTATAGAACAAATAAACTAATTAAAATTACGCAATGCTAGGATATATTTGTTTGGGTTGAATAACAGTGTTCTGTATTATATTTTACTGATGACTGTCAGATTTCACACATATTTACCGATGGTACTGTAAACTAGTAGTCCATGGAAAACGAGGTCGTAAGCGGAAGTTGTACGCACATGGAATGGGGTAAAAGAAGCAAGCCAGTTTGTTGACATGTGATCATCCAGCTACAATAAGTATGATGTTTAGCGAAACAAAATATATTATCCATTTTCTGTCAACTACACTTCATTTCGAGGCGTGAGTAGACGCAATATGATTGTGAATTCTTTGAATAATGTGGACAAAGTTATAATTATTGGTAACTGCCAGTTGTCACTGATTTTAAGGGTCAAGTTTGGGGGTCGGCTTATCTATGGGGTCGGCTTATAGATGGTAATATACGTTATATTCTGTCGATCTGATCAATGTTTTTGTTTCTTTTCATGCAGAACTTGGTCTCCAAAATACTCTGGTTTGTCAAATTAGTATATAATCCTGATTGTTCCAGACACAAGCAGCATGAAGCTCCGGCTTGATGAGGAAGGATACCATCGTGAAAGTAGAACTTGAGAAGTGGTACTAGTGTCTTGACAACTTCCTCTGTGTATGGAGCAAATGCCTCATCCAGCTCCCTTGCGTAACACACCAGCATCTGACAGGCTGTTGCCTTCTCTTCCAGGCCTGCTGTCCGAATACCAAAACTTTGCTGCAAGAGAATTCAAGTGGAAATTGAAATCACAAGTCATGAGATTCAAAATGACCCTGTACAAGCCAGCAACTGAAAGCAGCATGACAATGACATGCAGTCACTGTCACAAAGTCTTGCTTGTTAATGTCTTACAGGTGAAGCGACTTGGACCATTTATCAGATATGAGTGTGTTATTGTTTAATATTCCAGGCTGTAGTCAAGACTGGACCAGACAAACCAGTGATTGATATCATGAACAACTATAAACAGTGTCAGGTTATGACTATCAACCAAGTCATCAAGCCTAACAACCAGTTCCCTTGCAGGACAAGCCCAGGCTGTGAGGGGCAATTCAAACAATGAATCCCCTTGGCATCTGGCCTGAAAAAGAGGCTAAATACAAATTGATCTCACCTGATCCCCAAGAGTAACGAACTGCCAGTCCGAGTCATTCTCCATGGCTTTCATGTCTTCACCTGAAACACAGCACATCATCATTTCCCCAGCAAGGCTCATTCCAACCCCATTTTCTGTCTCAACAAAATGGCTGGTCTTATTTGTCACAGAATACACATCCTTTTCTCTCAATACTTTGCATCACTAGTTGGAATGATGTCAAAAGAAACTATAGGCCCCTTCAATTTTGAAGAGGACAGCTCAAAGAAATATTGGGCTGAAAGCATGGCATTACGAGTTCAAATAAAACTTCAAGTTTGTTTTTGTCATTTGTGGCAATTTTGTAAGGACTGACGAAACTGTGAACACGTTTTGTTTTACATTATGATTAATGGATGGTTGCACTGTTATCTGTACATCATGCATGCCCATGTAACAAATACATGATACTAAGACTGACTAAGTGACAAAGTTACGTACTATCAACAACTGCAACCTCAGGTTTAAGAGAGGCTGCCTTGAGCACTGGCCCCATCACAAGTGGCAGGTACTGCTGGAAATCCTTCCCCAATATCTTACACATTCTTGCCCACGCTGAGATCATGTATGATATCTGAAAAGATAAACACAAATGGTCTGCAGTTTTAGACTAGACTAGACTAGAACAATACTTTATTGCCTTTTCAGGAATTTGTGTTACATCAACAGAGCTGCGGTCACATCAGATACAAACACGTAACATATTTACATAAAATCATGAGTTTAGGTATTTTCACATATATTTAAAAGAGTTATGGTACATGGAATAAAGGATGTATGGGCTCTCTTCGTTTTCACAATTGCAACTTAGTAGTGGCGGCGTGTAACGAGGAGGTTGTATTCCGAATTTAAGGTGAGTGAGTTGGGTCATATAATTTTGACAGCTTGAATCATGATGTGCCGATAAATCCTCACCTGTGGGTCATCGTCCGCCATTTCCTCCTGGTCCATTTGTGTCTTCAACAGCAGCTGCATCACATCGTTACAGTCCTGCATAAACTGAAGACCACAAACACACATGTAACATCACCGGATACTACTTGTTCTAAAATCTAGCTATCGGATTGAAAACTTGAACTGGATGGATGTTAAAACAAATTTGACAAGTAAATATCTGATACTGACAATCTTCATTGAGGTTAATAATCCTAAACCAGATATCAATACCTAAACTTTGCTACAATTTGAGCTTATTAAAATAAAAGAAAATGTAAAAAGACAGAATAATCTTAATCAGCTAAAGCAGCCTAAAGCTCTGAGGACACTAGCCCTCTGGACGCAACCAATAAAGTCAGTTCTTGATAAACCACTCACCCTCTCCCTTCCAACAGCCAACCCTATAAGACTGACACACTCAACCAACAAAGTCAGTTCTTGATAAACCACGCACCCTCTCCCTTCCAACAGCCAACCCTATAAGACTGACACACTCAACCAATCAAGTCAGTTCTTGATAAACCACTCACCCTCTCCCTTCCAACAGCCAACCCTATAAGACTGATACACTCAACCAATAAAGTCAGTTCTTGATAAACCACTCACCCTCTCCCTTCCAACAGCCAACCCTATAAGACTGATACACTCAATCAATCAAGTCAGTTCTTGATAAACCACTCACCCTCTCCCTTCCAACAGCCAACCCTATAAGAAGATACTCATACACTCAACCAACCCTCTCCCTTCAAAGTCAGTTCTTGATAAACCACTCACCCTCTCCCTTCCAACAGCCAACCCTATAAGACTGATACACTCAATCAATCAAGTCAGTTCTTGATAAACCACTCACCCTCTCCCTTCCAACAGCCAACCCTATAAGACTGATACACTCAATCAATCAAGTCAGTTCTTGATAAACCACTCACCCTCTCCCTTCCAACAGCCAACCCTATAAGACTGATACACTCAATCAATCAAGTCAGTTCTTGATAAACCACTCACCCTCTCCCTTCCAACAGCCAACCCTATAAGACTGATACACTCAATCAATCAAGTCAGTTCTTGATAAACCACTCACCCTCTCCCTTCCAACAGCCAACCCTATAAGACTGATACACTCAATCAATCAAGTCAGTTCTTGATAAACCACTTCACCCTCTCCTTCCAACAGCCAACCCTATAAGACTGATACACTCAATCAATCAAGTCAGTTCTTGATAAACCACTCACCCCTCTCCCTTCCAACAGCCAACCCTATAAGACTGATACACTCAATCAATCAAGTCAGTTCTTGATAAACCACTCACCCTCTCCCTTCCAACAGCCAACCCTATAAGACTGACACACTCAACCAACAAAGTCAGTTCTTGATAAACCACGCACCCTCTCCCTTCCAACAGCCAACCCTATAAGACTGATACACTCAACCAATCAAGTCAGTTCTTGATAAACCACTCACCCTCTCCTTCCAACAGCCAACCCTATAAGACTCTCTTCCAACAAGCCAACCCTATAAGACTGATACACTCAACCAACAAAGTCAGTTCTTGATAAACCACTCACCCTCTCCTTCCAACAGCCAACCCTATAAGACTGATACACTCAACCAATAAAGTCAGTTCTTGATAAACCACTCACCCTCTCTCTTCCAACAGCCAACCCTATAAGACTGATACACTCCAACCAACAAAGTCAGTTCTTGATAAACCACTCACCCTCTCCTTCCAACAGCCAACCCTATAAGACTGATACACTCAATCAATAAAGTCAGTTCTTGATAAACCACTCACCCTCTCCTTCCAACAGCCAACCCTATAAGACTGATACACTCAACCAATAAAGTCAGTTCTTGATAAACCACTCACCCTCTCCTTCCAACAGCCAACCCTATAAGACTGATACACTCAACCAACAAAGTCAGTTCTTGATAAACCACTCACCCTCTCCCTTCCAACAGCCAACCCTATAAGACTGATACACTCAACCAACAAAGTCAGTTCTTGATAAACCACTCACCCTCTCCCTTCCAACAGCCAACCCTATACTGATACACTGATCAACAACTTCTTGATAAACCAACCCTCTCCTTCCAACAGCCAACCCTATAAGACTGATACACTCAACCAATCCAAGTCAGTTCTTGATAAACCACTCACCCTCTCCTTCCAACAGCCAACCCTATAAGACTGATACACTCAACCAACAAAGTCAGTTCTTGATAAACCACTCACCCTCTCCCTTCCAACAGCCAACCCTATAAGACTGATACACTCAATCAATCAAGTCAGTTCTTGATAAACCACTCACCCTCTCCCTTCCAACAGCCAACCCTATAAGACTGATACACTCAACCAATCAAGTCAGTTCTTGATAAACCACTCACCCTCTCCTTCCAACAGCCAACCCTATAAGACTGATACACTCAACCAATCAAAGTCAGTTCTTGATAAACCACTCACCCTCTCCTTCCAACAGCCAACCCTATAAGACTGACACACTCAACCAACAAAGTCAGTTCTTGATAAACCACTCACCCTCTCCCTTCCAACAGCCAACCCTATAAGACTGATACACTCAACCAACAAAGTCAGTTCTTGATAAACCACTCACCCTCTCCTCCAACAGCCTTCCAACAGCTGATACACTCAACCTATAAGACTTGATAAACACTTCCAACAGCCAACCAACAAAGTCAGTTCTTGATAAACCACTCCAACAGCCACCCTCTCCCTTCCAACAGCACCTCTCCCTAGCCAAGACTGATGACACACTCAACCAACAAAGTCAGTTCTTGATAAACCACTCACCCTCTCCTTCCAACAGCCAACCCTATAAGACTGATACACTCAACCAACAAAGTCAGTTCTTGATAAACCACTCACCCTCTCCTTCCAACAGCCAACCCTATAAGACTGATACACTCAACCAACAAAGTCAGTTCTTGATAAACCACTCACCCTCTCCCTTCCAACAGCCAACCCTATAAGACTGATACACTCAACCAATAAAGTCAGTTCTTGATAAACCACTCACCCTCTCCCTTCCAACAGCCAACCCTATAAGACTGATACACTCAACCAATCAAGTCAGTTCTTGATAAACCACTCACCCTCTCCCTTCCAACAGCCAACCCTATAAGACTGATACACTCAACCAATAAAGTCAGTTCTTGATAAACCACTCACCCTCTCCCTTCCAACAGCCAACCCTATAAGACTGATACACTCAACCAACAAAGTCAGTTCTTGATAAACCACTCACCCTCCCTTCCAACAGCCACCCTATAAGACCACACTCCCAATAAGAGTTCTGATACACTGATACACTCAACCAATAAAGTCAGTTCTTGATAAACCACGCACCCTCTCCCTTCCAACAGCCAACCCTATAAGACTGATACACTCAACCAATAAAGTCAGTTCTTGATAAACCACTCACCCTCTCACTTCCAACAGCCAACCCTATAAGACTGATACACTCAACCAATAAAGTCAGTTCTTGATAAACCACTCACCCTCTCCCTTCCAACAGCCAACCCTATAAGACTGATACACTCAACCAATAAAGTCAGTTCTTGATAAACCACTCACCCTCTCCCTTCCAACAGCCAACCCTATAAGACTGATACACTCAACCAACAAAGTCAGTTCTTGATAAACCACTCACCCTCTCCCTTCCAACAGCCAACCCTATAAGACTGATACACTCAATGGTTTTCCCTCGTAGTAACCGCAACTCCGTTGTCGTGGCGTTCTGAACGATATACTTCAAACACGGCATAAACCTGAAGAAATTAGCAAATATTCTGTTAGAATGTTTTTCCCAGACATGGAGTGTTTTTTATGAAGTTTTACTATGGTTGAAGGTTGACTGAGCAAACGGCCATGCCTCCCATGAACGATAGAGGGCTGAAGGCCAAGGCAATAATAATACAGTGAATATACACAGCTCTCAGTAGTAGTATTTTCCCTGAGAAATGCATTAGGTGATATCTAAAACAGACACCTGTCTCTCAGAAATTTGCATTCAATGTTGACATTAAATATCATGCTTTCATGTCTCAGTCCTATCATTAAGCATCAATATATTCAGACAATAAAGGCTCTATGATGTATCATCACTGACAATGAAAGCAGTGACAAAGTGTAAATGGGGCTGAACTACACCAGTGTTCTGCTCTGGAAACAGTAAACAACTGGAGTGAGCGAGCAAGTTTAATTTCAGTTTTGGCAATATTCCAGCAACATCACGGCGAGGGACACCAGAAATGGGCTTCACACATTATACCCATGTGGGGATTCGAACGCGGGTCTTCGGCGTGACGAGCCAACGCTTTAACCATTAGGCTACCCCACCGCCCCATTCAGATAATAAAATATAGGGTGAGTCAAGTTGACTGAACACTGATCTTCTCACCTATCATAATACTGTAGGAACTTCTCCTCCGCAGTGTCAGCCACAGATGCTAGTGTTGTGACAACTTGTTCTAGTACAAGCTTCGTACCCTTCTCCAACAGCTGAAACAAATGCACAGCCATGTTGACTCCATGTACAAATGCTTTCTTCAAACATTTACACAGCCTTGGCTGAAGTGTCTACTTGCTACCTACAGGTCAACACATTTATTTTTTGTTACTTAACAAAGTGAACACACATTCCTTGGCATATAGAAAAAAGTAACTCTCAACAATATTCATCAAAACAACATATTCCAACATCTATCTCCAGTAGTAGTAAATACATGTTCCAAACAAAATTTCTCAAATTTGTTCGATCTCTGAACATGGACAGAAGTTTATTTTTCACTGGGTGCACAGTGACTATCAAACCAATCTCACTCACTTCTTTCAGCTTGCTGTTGAGAACCTGTTCCAGCTTATTAACGATGACATCAAGGTACGTGACAAGTATATGCTTAGGACAATCTTCGCTGAAGTTCACGAGGGCAGCAGCACCGTGAGCCTGCACACGAGGGTTGGCCTCATCGTCCATGATCTGGAGCAACTCTGATACTATCTGCAAAACAACGATATCTCACGATCATTTGTCAATCATTCTCATTATCTTTGATGAAGATAAAACTACATCTTAGAGTGAATATTGTTTAATGCTGCAGTGATGATGGGACAACTAAATCATTCTTGTGAAACTTTATATAGTTATATTACATTAAATACTTGTCAAAAATACTTGATAAAACAAAAATGTTTGAAACAGGTACATATTCTTACCCGCTGGTGGAACTTTTTCTGAAAGGTTGGGCCAAAGTCTGTACACAACTGACCAATGGCATTACACGCAGCGTACCTCACCCTAGGATGCTGAAACAAAGATGAAATGATGTTTGTGGTTGTACGACACAATATTCTAGCTATACAACAACTGTCTGTTTGGAAGATATCATAGGAAGAGTTACTTTAATTTGAATGAGCGTGTCAGGGTTAACAGAGTTTTTGAACATTATTCCAGTTATATCAATGCATGTCAGCTAAATGAGGGCAAAAAGCCCAAAGAGATGAAGTCTCAGATGTTTACCACTTTCATAAAACCAAGATAGGTTCCTGGTACACACAATGGATATAACTCTGAACAGCAAATTAAGGCATCTTCAACACAGGGCCAATTATATCATCTGATTACATACAGGGTCCTTTGTTTGCGGCATGACAGCATCCATGATGTTCCCCAACATCGTCTCCATCTGTAAATGACAGCCCTCGGCACATGCAGATATCGCCATCAGTGCTGCATGACGGTAGCGCCAGTCCTCTGCAAAGCATAAATCTAATTACTCCAAAGTATAGGGGCGATATGCAACTCATTTGACCTCATTATTTCTAATGTTAATAATCTTTCCACATCAAACACGAGAATTCAAAGGGACACATTCCGAATTCTTCTAAGGGCCCTATGGCTATGATTAGAAGAAGCAGTTGTCACTAAGGTGACATAATCCCCTGCAGCAAGAGATGTCTTGAAAGTCTATGAAGAAAATCCAGTGAACCGTTCTTGAGATCTTGCTGACAATCTTAACATGCTGAAATCTTCAAAGTGTCGCTGTGACCTTGAAAATTACGCGAATGTCTACATACTCAAATGGGCCCTGCACCTTCCCTATATAAAGCTTGGTGTCAAATATGAAGAAAATCCTGAGAATGGTTCTTGATATATCTCGCTGACAAACTTAACATGCAGGTTAACATGCTGAAATCTTCAAAGTGTTGCTGTGACCTTGAAACTTATGAAACAGTGAACGGTTCTTGAGATATCTCGCTGATGAGGGTAAAAAATTAACGTCCCCTTGTGACCATGAAATGAAGGTCAAGGTCACCAAACCTGACAGGGACCTTTCGCAAAAAGAAGAGAGTAACTTCAAGTGAGGTTTACGAGTTTCTTCTCGTCATTGTCAATCACTCACCATGAGCCATCATCTGTGAGATGTTTGTGACAATGTGTGGCAGCATTGTCTTCCCCTCCCAGGGCACATGCCAGTCTGTCCAGAGCACTTTCACCAGCAATAGCATTGCTGAAACAAACCACAAGAATTACAGCAGACCATCAGCAATGAATGAAAAACAAACATGGCAAGATATTGGACATTGGTTCTGGTGATACAATCTCCTGCCTTTGTTTCACTTCAACTTAAAGTCATGTGTGTATATTTGTCAAAGGTCAGTGTCACTTAAGTAATGTTGGATGGGTGGGGGAACCTCTCTCGCGCGGAGTCATGATATATAACTAAAAATAAACAGGTTTCATCTAAACAACCTGTCAATAATTGTTGGACTGTTGATAACCAGATCACAGAAATTTGCATTCCATGTTGACATTAAATATCATGCTTTCATGTCTCAGTCCTATCATTAAGCATCAATATATTCAGACAATAAAGGCTCTATGATGTATCATCACTGACAATGAAAGCAGTGACAAAGTGTAAATGGGGCTGAACTACACCTGTGTTCTGCTCTGGAAACAGTAAACAACTGGAGTGAGCGAGCGTGTTTAATTTCTGTTTTGGCAATATTCCAGCATTATCATGGCAGGGGACACCAGAAATGGGCTTCACACATTGTACCCATATGGGGAATCGAACCTGGGTCTTCGGCATGACGAGTGAATGCTCTAACCCCTAGGGTACCCCACTGCCCCTAAAGCAACTGGAAGTTTCATGTCAATATTTGGTTCTCATTAGAGAATACAGGTTAATGCATGTGAGAAGCATGAATACATCTCAGTGCATAAAATCAGTTTACGGTTAGTGTATAGTAAGTAGGGTTGCAGTCTTTAATCAGCAAATTTCACTTTGCGTGAAGATCTTATGGCAATGTTCTGGTAATTGTATCCCAGGGCTCCAGATAATTTTTCAACATCAGGAGTACGTACTCCTTATTTTTTCAATATAGGAGTACTGGAAAAACTTAAAGAGTACATTTAGAGTACTGAATGGAAATTAGTAATCAGTATTCTTGTGTTTCGTTTGGTATATGCACCACAACATTGCTGCTCTTGTGTAAACAGGTCAATAAACAATAAAACAATACTTTTTCATATAAATACGTCTGTAAATGATTCGTACACCATTGTTGTGGTGCATATCTGCTACGTTTTCAAAAATTATTTCCTATCGTATCGTGCATATTTTTTATCCGTACATACGTCGATACGGCCCTTATCTGGAGCCCTGTGTATGTTTGTCGGATTAATGGACTAGTGTTATAAATGATGCCAGACAGCATTAGTTACTCCATCTATGTAATCATTTCATTCTCATCAAGCAAAAGTAGAAGGATGACTTCACATTTTCAACTCCCGAGGCTAACACATATCGATCAGTATTACAGACCTGAATAATATTTTCTACATTAGTTCAGTGTTCAGTGTATTTGTATCACTGTCGGAGTTCTGCTTGGGGCACTCATCTTGCAAGTGAAGTGAGTAAATCAAGTATCAGGCCTGACCTGTCAGCTTCATCCTCATCTTCATCCTTGTCTTGAACTGACCAATCAGGGTCATTCTCCAGGTCAACCATCAGAGCAAGCACCTGGGGCACTAGAAATGGAACAAAAATTAATTAATATAAAGTTCATGATGTGTGGTCATACAGAATTTCTCTTAAAGGAAAAAGTGCCAACAAACATCGACAATATCTGAAGAGCAAGGAAAATAACTAAAGTGTATAGAATTGATGAACATTTCTATCAATAAGGATTATCTCCTGATGACAGTATTATTCACATCTGGAAACAGTGAGGACACAAATCTGGTAACATAAGGTATGCTGCTCACCCAGTAGAGGAATAAATTTGCTGAACTTCCTGACCATGGCTGGCGCCGTTTCTGAGAGAGTGGTGATGACCTCCAGGCCAAGCTGGCGCCATGAGTCTGGTAAATTGGCATCTGATACAACCTGCAAACAAAACAATCAACACACATTGAGTATTTCTTACTGAATCAACTTGCCTCATCTTTTTTCTCTAAGGCTTTGTTCACGATTGTTTGCATGTGGAGGGTACTCTAAACAAATGCTACTTCAGAACAAATTCGCTATCACAGTAAAAATCATTAACATGAAAAATAATATCTGCAAACACAAATTGTGTCAAACGCATTACCTACTTGAAATTTCAGTCCTTTCAAAACAACTTTGTAATTAAGGTCTTCTCCAGTGAAACATAAGAATTTCAGGCAACGAGTCGGCGAGTGATTGAGTTCAGTTTTATGCCGCACACAGCAATTTTACAGCTATACGGCAAACGGTCTAAATAATCAAGTCTCCACCAGACAATCCAGTGATCAACAGCATCAGCATCGATGTACAAAACTGGGATATGATGACATGTGTCAACCAAGTCGGCAAGGCTGATCACTCGATCCTGTTAGTCGCCTCTTATGACAAGCATGGGTTGCTGAAGACCAGTTCTAACCCAGATCTTCACGGGTGCAAGAAGTCAGCGCAAATTGAGTAAATTGATAAGTGACATCCTTGAAATGACTGACCTTTAGACACAAAGGAATGATGCTCTCCAGCTGGGGACGCAGGTACTTTGGGACGTTCTCTGCCAGTTCGATCATACATTTGAGTAGCGCATCATCCTCCTGTTGGTTCACACTCTCCACAACACCCTGTAGACACAACATGAGAACATCACAATGACCTGTAAACAGAACACTGTAGACAGATAATGGATGACTGAGTATGGGTTTACGCCGCTTTTAGCAATATTCCAGCAGTATCATGGCAGGGGACACCAGAAATGGGCTTCACACATTGTACCTATGTGGGAAATCGAACCCAGGTCTTCGGCGTGACGAGCCAACACTGTAACCATTAGCCTAACCACTGCCCCAAAAGGATAAAGAGTTCATAGTACAACACCCTGTAGACAGATGACAAGCTTACAGCACAACACCCTGTAGACAGATGACAAGCTTACAGCACAACACCCTGTAGACAGATAACTAGAACACCCTTGCAGGGATCTTGCATGGGATCTTTGTTTTCTGTTGCAGCATCAAGCTGGACACATAAGTGTTTCCCACACAATCTAAGGCTCTGACAAGGACCCCATTTCTTTCCTCCCTACAGTTGTTTGAGCTGTATGTACCTAATTGATAAACTTTATGGATAACAACTTCTTTATTACGAGAGTGCGACATTTCGATACAGATTCTTGTACCGTTGTCAAGCAGGAATGTAACATACATTGGTGGCAAAGTATATATACTGAGTGTAACAAAGATAACAAGGTAATTAACACAACAGGGGGGGTTCAGAGGTGATGAAGCCAGTGGGTAGACAATGGGGGAAGGCATAGAAGCCAGAGATGTACAAATGAAAAGGGGGGTAGTTTTGTACTTCCCAGCTTCTAAAATGCCACTCAAAGAAGAAACTGTATGTACCTGCACGACACCAGGCAACAGGTCCCGGAAGTGGTTCAACAAGCCCTGCTCCTTGTCATTGGCATTGAGGAACGCTGTAGTTGCCTTCACTGCTTCAAACCGAACCTGTCAATAAACACAGGATGTTAAGTAAAACATCTTGTTCACTACTTACAGATGAAAGGAAAAGAGCCTGTGTCTATTTTGTGCTTCTTGTAATTTTAACAGCTCAGAAGGGCAATGCATGTACAAATTGTTGTAGGAAACGAGACAGTGCCAAGCCATTCTGCTTATCAAAAAGTGGAAGGGAAGTAACTCTATACCAAAAGAGATAACACTGTCTGATACTATCAAGTGTGTGCCCGTGTCAATTATGGCACAACAAATGAAAATATTTTCACATCTAATCAGTGTTTGCTAGTGTAACAAATAAAAAAGCAATCACTTGAAGTAACATTTGTATCACAACTGATGATGTTTTAACTTTTACCCAATGCCAGAGTTACTTTCTAAGAGTGCCCTACATTACATGAATGTACATACCTGAGTGTGTTCCCGGTCCAGGAGACTCTGTCCCAGCATCTGCTTGATCACCTCAATGTAGTGAGTCTGCTGGTTCCCAAACACTCCTGGCACCACACTGAAGTGGAAATATAAGAAAACTGCAACCATAACCTTTGTTGCAATATATAATCATACATGTCAAGTCATCTTGTTACATAAAGACCCATACAGAATCTTCAAAGGATACTCATTTAAATACAAGATTTCTTATGAGTACTAATGAACAGTTGGACACTGACATGGAAGATTGTCATGGTGAGCTAAATTCTAAAACAAAGCCTGATCAAAATTTGCTGGAAATCTTACAGAATATTGAACCACATGGTCAAAGGAACAATTACGGACTGTGTTACTGCGAATATAAATAACTGGAAAGACATGGCCATCAGGAGTTGTCATTTTGATCTGAAACCTTTATTTGAATGACCAGAATAACTTACGGTTCTTATTTTTTTATTACTTAAATAATATGGTGAGAACCCTGGTTTGAGTGCCTGATCTGACTACACCAAGAGACCTGAGAGTGTATCTACTATACATGTAAATGACACAACATACGTGAATATATGGAGAGCGCTCTCTCTCAAGCCCGGGTCCTGTGAGTTGGCGCACTCAAACAGAAACTTGAGGAAGTCAGGCCACAGCATGTTGTTTTCCTCATCTAAAACAGAACATCAGCACCTTACGGAAATACTGAACATGGGTCAACACTGTGTGAAAAAAACTCAAAGAATTTCAGGTCTGGTCAGCAAGCTAGCTAGCCCTTGAAGTTACTAGTCAGTTTCAGATTTCACTAAAATAAAATTGGTGGTCTATTTTCCCAGAAGTTTGATTCTAAAAAGGTATCAATGCAGAAACCTCAAAAAAAATATTTTGAAGGGGGTCAACTCAGCTCTCGCAATCTTGAGTCATTAGGGCTATCTATTTCATTCTTCAGTTTTGACAACTGCATATATCTACGAAAAGGAAGGTGGGCACCATGAAAAATTTCTGTTGACATTTCAAAGTTTTCTCACCTATCATATTCCTAGCCAGTTCAGCCAGGGCATCGCAGACCTTTTTCCTGACAGGGGGAGTCAACTCTTCTTGGACAGCCAGCAGCATTTCCTTCTTGACAGCATTTTTAAGCTCTTCACTCACTTGAGGCCAAAACTCTTCAAAATTGGACGTGAACAAGCGTCGTAGCAGAACATTTGCCAAGCTCCTTATCTGGAAAAGTGTTCACACATGATTCACCAAGATCCCGCAGGGTAAGCAACAATGTGTGGTCACTGGCTACAGCACCTGTTAGTTTATCCCTCACTAGAACCAGGCCGAATCCAGGTTCTTTGGCTAAAAACATCAACTACTAGAAAGCCAGATCTCTGCAAGCAATCTCTCACCCAATTACTTTGTGACCAACGATACCTAACTTTGTCTGATGTGACCTGTGTACAGGATCATGTGCCAGCACCGTTTAGTTTTGTGGAATGGTGTCAATGAAGATCCTCAAGTAAGTGAAATGTTTCATGCTAGCAACATTGTAGCTAGATAACGTCTGTCTGCATATAATCAAGACTTGGCCAAGCACAACAGACATGAGGAAAGATCGTAAGTAAAAGTCACAGAGAAAGTAGGACAATCCCACTCGAAACCAGCTACATTTAGTTCTGTGGCAAGCATAAGATGCCTGGTTCTTCTGACTGTTTTGAAGCAGCTCTCCAGCCTTTCAACATGATCATTACTACAATTCATTACTTTCTTAATTAATATCAACACTGAAACACATAATTGGCCACTGAATAATAAAATACATTTACAGAATACAGAAATACACACTTTCAACATGAGTTTTTTTTAGAGAGTGACTTTATGTAAACTTGAGCATATTCAATGACTGTGATAAGCTCACCTCAATGGACGTGTCTGTGTTTCGTACAGTGCGGATCAGGAATTCCAGACGACTTTGGATTGGAATACCCTCATATGCTTGCTGAAATGAAAAATAATGTTTTCAAAACTCTGATAACGGTTATCCCCTGTAGTATCAACCACGTTGAGATGAAAAGGGGTTTAACGTCTCCTTCAAGATTATGGCAACATGCTACGACAGGCATGCATATGTCAGCATAGTAACATTACAGCATTACAGTACAATATCCTAACATGAAGTCTCACTACACAATACACCATAAAACTGTTCAACAACAAGCTTGAGCAGATTCTATAGTATTTCTGTTTACTGTAAATAATTCACAGTCTTCGACTTGAGGCATCTGTCCTATAGTCTACAGTAATTCTGTGCAGTCTAATGAGCTCAGCTATTAAGACTCCATTTAGTAACACTAATTTTTATTGAAAATGATGCTGAAAGCTATCTTTGGCCTAGTACACTCCCACTTTTGACACAGTGTTCATAGTGTCATTTAGCATGTACAGTCAATATGTTTCTGACCTTCAATATCCCATCTCCAATCTCTGAAATATTAAAACAAATGCATATCTCATCAACGAAAAAAAATCAGCCGTGGAGACTACACAAGATGATACTTTGTGTTCCAGAATGCCAACATATTACCCACATGGATGAATAACTTTTCTTCCCAAAGCTTTCAATTCAAGTCTTTTCAAGTTATGAACAGTAAACCTTACACTTTAATGTTAACTTGTTAGTTGATCAGTTAGTTTTTGAAGAGTTAATTAGTGATGGGCATTGGTGATAACCCTTTGGTGTTATTTTTTTTAAAAGAGTTTGGAAGTGATTGTCATGTCACAAGTTTTCATTCTGGGATACATATCCAAACGCACACTAGCAGTATCAGTACAACTCTAGTGTTGTTAAATGGCTCTGTGCTCGAGTGTACTTACACTGGTTACAAAATTCAAGCCCCTTAAGATACCTGCTATTGTTCAAAATACCCTACTCTGACACATTACCATGTGATTACAATATGTGTGAGCTGACCAGTCATTGTCTAATCCTCTTACAACCAGGCCAGGGCTGGTAATGCCTGTGAGAATTATGTGGCGAGCGGACTGAAATACTGACCCTCCGCACTCAACACAGACACTCAGTCACTGGACCACCGACAAGTTATGTAAAAACACCAAACAGGCCAAAATAAATGGGAAAATATAGATCCATTTTGAAGAATTCCACACGGTTAAAAAATTGCCTACTGATTTTTAAGGATTTGATTGAGCATGTGAGCTCCTCATTAGAAGACAGCAAGGAAGGGTAGACAGGGTAGGCAGTACACTACCAAGAGGGTAGGCAGTAAACTGAGGCTATGATAGCTTAACTATGGTTTATGACGAGTCAGTAACAGCTGGTGAGAACGGCTTTCAGTTTCAACTCCAAACACTACTGATTAGTCTTGAAAACAGTGATGCCAAGTCGGGCAAGTTTTGTATCAGCTCAAGCACTGACTTAAACCAAAGGGATCATGTAATTCTCTATCGTTATAATTAAGTTCTCTTGAGATGGGAATTTTGTTTCACTGTTTTCAACTTGGAAAACATGTTGATCATTGCAGCATAATAACTGTGATATACAAGGAAATTCATGTCTGAAGTTTGTGATGAGATGATAACACTTAAATATAATAATACAACTTCCCGTTCAACTTTTGCTCACATGTGTCTTCAATGTCTAACTCTGCAGATGCACTTGGAAGGATTTCAAACTACTAAGTGATGACACATACAGCTGCACTCCTTGGCTCATACAGAATATATTTTCTCCCTTTTTCACACATAAATCTGACAATAAAATCCATGGGGTTGGTTTTATTCTTGCTATTAACTGTCCCAAGTAAACAATATTCTACTTTTACACTAACATGTGAGACCAGTTGTATAATTCACAACCACATAAAAATATCCACAACACCAATTAGTAAGCAAAACACAAGTTGCTCCACGAGTTCGGCCTTTTTACGTCATAAGTTCATAATCTAAAACTATTTGAGTATTTGGAACAAAAAGTACACACGGTGATAGTCAAAGATGAACTTCTGAGAGTCAAAGCTCTCTCCTACATGCACACGTGTGTCTGGCTTTATTATGACCACATGGCAGAAGGCTGGAGTCACATGGAGAAGGATCGATGAGACAGAGGCTCACACCACCCAGCGTCTGGTGCCGCGATCTCTTATTTGGGGCAGCTCTGAAGATATTTAATTGGAAGACACATAAACAATCTTCAAAATACATACCTCTGATTGTGTTCTTGTGTTGTTATCAGGGCTCAAAAGAGACTGAAGTAATAAATCGAATTGTGCCAAATCGGCAGCCATTTTTTACTTGGCATGTACTGTAACCCTTGACCTCGCTTGAATTCCCGCGTGAAGATCGAGAAAGAGAGTGCCCTCCCTTGCGTAGATTTCTTCGCACATGTTCATTCTATCGGACGAAAAGCGGCAAATAAACTATGAAAGAAAAATATTGATTGGAATACTTACCTGAATATCTATATTATTTTCATATGTTTATTAGTAGTATGCCGTTTCTTGTGACTAGAATCGCATGCAGTTTCCATTAAAGAGATATTTGAAAAAGAGTATAGTCAGTCGATAAAGCATTTTTTTTAAATATCTCATTTCTCTCCGTGGAGTATGACTGTGAAATTTAAGCGAATGTGTTGTTCGAACCCACTGTCTTAGGATCATGGCATGTTGCGCAGTGGAACTGAAAACTAAACTAAGTAAAATATGAAGTGTCGAAACATGCTATTTGGGGAACTAAACGTGACTGTTGATCAGATGAAATAATCCAAGTAACTTAATGTGACACTTTTAAATTCTATTATCTACAGTATCTAGCTCTATTACAGCGTAAAGTCTATTATCTACAGTATCTAGCTCTATTACAGCGTAAAGTCTATTATCTACAGTATCTAGCTCTGTTGCAGCTAGCTATATGGGACTTTCGATGCACTATTAAATTCTTTATATCAGTCTGTCTACATCCTATTCTGACGAGCTAATAAAACGATTCGTGACGACCTGTCACCTAACTCAAGTAACACCCAAAGTCCAGCCAAACCTGAACTAACCTGACGTCTAAACTCAAGTCAGACCCTATTAAACCCAAGCAGGGAGACTATATAACGGTCTGACCGCACGTTTAAAGTCATGCTCCTCGGTTTGCCGCGAAGCATGGTGCGTTTACGCGATCTGTTCCAACATTTTTGTCTCAAGACCACAACCCCCTCCATGATTGACCTGTGTCAATCATAGACTAAAACCAGTTTGTCTAATAGCTAATCAAAGACATTTCTTCCACTCGATGATGTCCATTCTTTGTTTGCTGGTCTTTTCAGTATAACTCTTTAGTCCTAACATCAAGCAAACGAACGTGGCCCTCTCTCCCTGGATAGATGTTCAATATTCTACCAAGCTGCCAGTTTCCTCGGGGCGCATCGGGAGATATAAGTAAAACACCATCTCCAACTTGTTGATCTTTTTTAGGAGAATACCACTTTCGTCTAGTGTTGAGACTTGGTAACCATTCCCTCCTCCACCGGCACCAAAAGTGAGGCACCAACTCTTGAACTCTTCTCCACCGTTTGATTGAGAGAGAGAGAGAGAGAGAGAGAGAGAGAGAGAGAGAGAGAGAGAGAGAGAGAGAGAGAGAGAGAGAGAGAGAGAGAGATTGAGAGAGAGAGAGAGAGAGAGTGAGAGAGATATTTCGCTCATATGCACAGTGAAGACGGCGTGCATGCATGTGTATGTGCAGCTGCTTGTACTAGCCCAGACTGAAGCTGGTTTTATAGTGCTAGCCCACTGAGATACCATACCACAGTGAAGCATGAATACCCCACTCAGACACATTATACTGACTCCGAGCCGACCAGTCCTTGTTGTACCCAATAATGCCGAGCGCCAGGCAGGGACCAACAAGTACCATATTTTAACGTCTTTTGGTATTGCTTATATTCATAAATTCCGGACAAATTCTAAGACAATTATCAATAAGATTCTTTCGCTCGACACTGTACACTGGACAATCAAGTAAAACGTGGCATTCATCCTCAATTACATTCACACAATTAAAACATTGTCTCTCTTGTAGGGGAATATTGGCATATCTGCCCAGTTCAATATTGATTGGTGCTGTGCCACATAAGTTTGCTAATGCATTTCTTATGTGCTCGTGGGATGCTATGACAGACATAAAATGCTGGAGTAAAACATGTTTGAAAAGTAGAATACAATCTCAGCTTATTACCTCCCTTTCGGGACGGACCTTGTGGCTGTAAAATACTTTCTCTCCACTGTGTGACATGCTTTTGATACAACACAGCTCGTACTTCTGACGAAATAAAATGTATATCAAAACAGTTATTCACAGGGATAAAATGGGCTAGTCCCAATTCCGACAACTTATAGTATGTATGCGGAAGTTTAAATTACGCTTACGGCGGATCGCCCCATCGATCACTCCATAAAAATATTTCTTTGGTAATACGACTAAAATGCAGGGTACATAAACGTTTATAAAATCTTACAGTACTTCCCCACTGGCGTACAACTGGGGGGTATCCATGCCATTTCACCATTGACAGCCTGATTTGGGGCATACTTTTTAAGCCCTAGGAAGAAACGCATAGCACGATTTTGGACAGCATTGATACAAGACATATTATAAGAACCCCATATACATGAGCCATAGTCCAGGATGGACCAAACCATTGTATCATACAATTTGTGAACGTAGCATATTCAATTCCACCAAGCAATTTGTATTTAGATATCAAAAGGCCAAGCGCCCAACTGTCCGAATTAGCTGTAGATTTGGCCATCCTTGCGTAATCTAAATATTCTGTGAGAAGCAAACCTAAGTAACTGTAACTCTCAACAGTTTCTAAAACACTCTCTCCACACATAACTATGATACTTGTTTTTGGTACAGTCTGTGATCTAAAGTGAATTAATTTAGATTTTGCACTATATTAACAGTCATTCTGTTTGAAACACACCAGCTGTGCAAGCAGTCGAGTAGGATATTAAGATCTTCTTCATTCTCAGCCAACAAAATGATATCATCCGCATATGCCAGAATTCCCACTGTATTATTATCTATAGATACACCTATATTGAGAGCGTCTATTGTGCGTAACAAATCATCAATATACAGGTTAAACAGGAGTGGCGAGAGAAAACAGCCTTGTTTCAAACCGCATGTAACATCGAAAAAGGGTGTCAGAAGACCGTTAAGTGGGATACAGCACTGCACATTTCTATACAAGGATAAAAGAGATTTCAGCTTACTGCCATTTATGCCTTTGTTTTTGAGTTTCTCCCACAACACGTTTCGATCTATGCAATCATAGGCCTTTCTAAAACCAATAAAAGCGACACATATATGTAGATTTCTTCATCCCTTTGGGTGTTTCTATAATGGAGGTGACACTATATACATGTTTTGCGTGGATCTACCCTTTCTGAACACGTTCTGTGATTCACTAGCAAGCTGATTATTTTCTGCAAAAGAAGTGAGTCTGTTATTTAGTATACCACAGTTTGTAACAAGAACTTGCAAGGTTGATGCCTCTGTAAGCCCTCAACCCTGCGGTCGTCAGTCGATGATTAGGGTGTGGGTGTTATGACGCTCTTCGCCCACACTGATGGAACTATGCCATAGAGAAAACACTGATTAAAAAGTCTGTGTAAGAACATCAAAGTGTTATCATTCTTCAGTCCTTCTGTTGGGATCTCGTCTAGGCCAGGTGATTTACCTCCCTTTGCAGATAGCGATACTTGCCTCTCCTCATCAATAGATATAGGTTGGTTCAATTCACTATCCGGATCACCCTCAGGATAGGGAGATCGATCAGGTTCACACTAACATTACAATTTAAAAGGTTAGAATACGCTGATTTCCAGGTGTTTAAACAGTCTCCTTATCTGTGCAGATAGACCCGTCTTCCAAACGCATTGGAATCTGTTACTTTCTCTCGTGCCCCACTCCAACCTTACCAATTGTTTTCCAAAATTTACCCGAATTATTTTTACGTAGTTTATCTAGGTTTTGAATTGTTTTAAACTGAAAGTCTCTCTTGGCTTTCTTTACCCGTCTGTCGAAGTATTTACGTTCTGGCTATACACATGTTTAAAAAGTCTCCTCTGTACATCTTTGCATTTACACCACTGCTTCTCAGCTTTACGCATTTCATTCCACAACTCAGATAGTTCATTAGTCCACCATTCCTTTCGACTTCTTCGTCCATGTAAGAGTCCGTATCCAAACCATAGGCCATTTCCAAATGTACGACTCTAGTAGACAAGCATGTAAACAGATAGAGGTATCACTTCGGTCGTTGTTTACTTCTACCTTGAACGGTCAAGAATGGACCAGCATAATCTACTCCAGTCTGTGTGAACCTCCCATTCTCATCTTGGGCAAAGGCACCATAATCAGTTGAACTGGCATTGCCTTATTCAAAAGCCACCGTGCACATTTCAACTCCCATGATCGAATGGCTTCTCTGCCAGAAATTATCAAGTACTTTGTTGAAAGTGAAGCTAATATTTGGTTTGTTCCAGCGATATGCTAACCTTCATCATGATAATGCTTGATAAAAAATTCGTAACCCAGCTGGGTTTTTTTTTTGCAAAATGATTGGAAATTTAGTATTTTGCGGTAAGTATTCAGTATATTCCAAGCGTCCCTTCAACCTCATGAGCCCATTGTCATCTAGCTCAGGATGGAGGCTGGAGATTTTCCACCCTGACGGTAATGGCTTTCTGGATGCCAATGATGAATATTCTTTCGGAAAACATTCCTTCTGCACATTCATGATGATTCGGTATTCAGCGTCACTTATCTCATTTGGTGATAATTCTTCTTCAAGTTTATCATCTTTCGATGCTAGACAGTTGTGCAGAAACCTGTAAACCCATGCATTCACTCGTGTGAGTCTTCTCCACGAGGAGAATCGAGAGGGTTCCAGTCGCCATGAGCCACATGGCACAGTAAAAAAGCTTGCTGATTGAAGCGTATTAAGTTCATCTCTCAGTAAGAAAGAAGGCCCTGACAACCACAAAGAACTAGTAACCAACTGATGACCTGTGGCACCTCGACTAATCAAATCAGCAGGATTTGCTTCACTAGGAGTATGTCTCCACCCTGTTGGCAACGAAATGTTTGAATATTCTGCTGTTATTTCTAATCCAGCATAGCACGTTCATGTTGTCCGACCAGAAGCCGGCGTAATGTCAACATCAAGTGCTTCTCTGTTATTCAATATCAATCGCAGACCTAGGATAGCTGCCATAAGCTGACAGCTTTCAGTGGCGCAACTCTGCTTTTAGCTGCTACTATCCTGCTCAATTTGTCTCCATTTGGGTAAGTAGATACTGCATACACAACTGCTCCATATGCTATTTGCGAGGCATCAACAAAGGTGTGCAAAGTCAGAGATGTCGTATCTTTATGACTGCGTAGACATCTGGCATCTTTCACTGCTTCTAGACCGCTCAAGTCTCCCAGCC
This sequence comes from Haliotis rubra, assembly GCF_003918875.1. NCBI lineage: Eukaryota > Metazoa > Mollusca > Gastropoda > Lepetellida > Haliotidae > Haliotis > Haliotis rubra. The sequence continues at coordinate 3,656,899 of NW_025766225.1, forward strand.
ATTGCTCTAATCTGTGTCTCCAGACCTCATCATCCCACTCCCGTCCCGCCACCCACATCTCTTGCAGGATCATTTTAGCAGTCCAAGGTCCTGCGTGTAATCGCATCATTTAGAGAGAGGTCCTCATGTTTAGCAGAGGCATCGAACACACGAACCTTTGTCGTACTCTTGTCATGACGCAAAATGGAACAGTGGTGAAAATACCATTTTGCTTCACTAATTAGTTCACGAGAATATTCACAACAAGACCTATCATCCCGGCAGAGGCCTCGACACATCAAGATCGGAACAACAAGACCTAGCATCCCGGCAGAGGCCTCGACACATCAAGATCGGAACAACAAGACCTAGCATCCCGGCCGAGGCCTCGACACATCAAGATCGGAACAACAAGACCTAGCATCCCGGCCGAGGCCTCGACACATCAAGATCGGAACAACAAGACCTAGCATCCCGGCAGAGGCCTCGACACATCAAGATCGGAACAACAAGACCTAGCATCCCGGCAGAGGCCTCGACACATCAAGATCGGAACAACAAGACCTAGCATCCCGGCAGAGGCCTCGACACATCAAGATCGGAACAACAAGACCTAGCATCCCGGCCGAGGCCTCGACACATCAAGATCGGAACAACAAGACCTAGCATCGACACCCGGAGGCCTAGCATCCTGGCCGAGGCCTCGACACATCAAGATCGGAACAACAAGACCTAGCATCCCGGCAGAGGCCTCGACACATCAAGATCGGAACAACAAGACCTAGCATCCCGGCAGAGGCCTCGACACATCAAGATCGGAACAACAAGACCTAGCATCCCGGCAGAGGCCTCGACACATCAAGATCGGAACAACAAGACCTAGCATCCCGGCCGAGGCCTCGACACATCAAGATCGGAACAACAAGACCTAGCATCCCGGCCGAGGCCTCGACACATCAAGATCGGAACAACAAGACCTAGCATCCCGGCAGAGGCCTCGATCGGAACAACAAGACCTAGCATCCCGGCAGAGGCCTCGACACATCAAGATCGGAACAACATGACCTAGCATCCCGGCCGAGGCCTCGACACATCAAGATCGGAACAACAACAACAACCACAGATTTCATCATATCATGCTGGAATATAAACGGACCTTACAACAAACTAACTGCTTCATTCCAGGAAGGATCATCTTTTGTTGCTAAATAACACGCAAGTGCATTTATTGAAACATGGGCAAAAAACGAAACAGACTTTGAACATATATTCGATAACTATACATCATACCAGTGTGTAAGAAACAAAACAAAGCCCCGAGGTCGATATAGTGGTGGCATCTAAGTTAATATAAGATCTGATCTTACTGCTCACTTCCGGAGAATATACCCCGAATGGGTGGACAGTTTGTTCTGTATAGTGACTGATGTTCCATGTGTAGGTACTAAAGCTATACCAGGTTTTGTGTACATACAACCTGACAAACCCAATGTTACTTCCAATCTTGAAATTCTAGAAGATCGTTTGTGTTTATTGTCATTTCGTTTTCCACAATGTAGGTTTATTTAATTGAAATAATCGAAGATTGGTCGCAGTGACTAAACGACCAAGCAATCGATCATGTTTTCTCATAATCGAATACAAACAATTCTGGAACACTTGTTTTCATAAACAACATTTTTCACAAGGTTGGTTTTGTCTGTTAAATTTCATAAGCACTACAAGCTCGTTTCAAATCATGATTGAATTTATCTTAAAGTGTCCAAGAAATTTATGTTCCTGATATACTAGTCATCCTTTAAAGAAGTGGAATTTTGCCAAAAACACCCCAAAAGAACTACATATTTTTTCCTTATTTGTATGTGCATTAACAAATTTCATTAATGAGGCTAACTAATTTTTTTCGATGATTGATCAGTTGTAATAAACCAATCATCAATTATGAGATTTTAACCAATTCCCAACACCACTATGTACCTGTTGACAAAGATACCTACAACATTGACAACTTTAGTTCTACACGTTCGTCGAAAGATACAGTCTTAAATAATGTTGGACAGCCATTACTCAGTGTATGTTGTAACCATAATATTCATTTGGTAATGGTCGTTATCCAGGAGATTATCTTGGTGAGTTTACGTTTATTGGCACACAAGGTAATAGTGTTGACGACTATTGTATTGTTTCTTCTGATATATCCCAGCGCCGGGAACGTTGTATTCATAATTTACACATATACAGCCTCGATGTTGATAGTCAACCGGCCCTTTAGAATTTAACTTACAGACAGTTTTGACGACTTCAAGCAACTTGTCAATACTAACTTAAAAGACAGTGTATCATTTCTGCAGGATGTCTTTTATAAATCTCTGGCAACTTTTCCTCAAACACACATATTAATGGGAAAAGTAGCACAATCACTCACACACTCACTCTCACACACACACAGAGAGAGAGAGAGAGAGAGAGAGAGAGAGAGAGAGAGAGAGAGAGAGAGAGAGAGAGAGAGAGAGAGAGAGAGAGAGAGAGAGAGAGAGAGAGAGAGAGAGAGAGAGAGAGAGAGAGAGAGAGTGTAAGGTTTGATAAAGACTGTAAAGTGTTCCAAACACAGATGTTTTCAGGAGAACTAATATAAGGCAGCTCGTGATAAAGATTGCAGATATTTTTGGAAATTAGTTAAAACATTTGGCAACTGTGGATCACAAAAGGTAACAGCATCTCGCCTGACACGTGGTGTGGATAGTTTAAGGATCTTCTCAGCCCTGTTGTATCCAACAATTCTGAGTTTAACCATGAAGTTAAATCGTTTATAGCCAACCATAACATACATACATGTGAAACTTGTGATTGTGATGGCGTTGTGATGGCGTTCTAGGCAGTTAGTTAACGTCGGATGAAATTACAAGTGCACTTAATAAACGTAAAACAAATAAATCTCCAGGCTTAGATGGGATACCTTCGGATTCTATTAAAGCCGTATCGGACGCCTTGTTGCCTTACTTCACATTATTGTTTAACAACATTTTAGAGACGGGTAAATTCCCGGACGAATGGAAAACTAGTTCAATTGTTCCAATATATAAGAAACGAAGCCTTGCTGGCCCTGCCAATTATCGTGGTATTAGTCTCTTGAACATCATGGGAACATTTTATTCAACTTAAGATTAAAGTTGTTTAACAAACGATCATAGTTTCAAATCGCTATTATTGGTTTGTATTACAAGGGGGTAAGCGCAGCATGTGGAACAGTGAAACACATGCACGTGCGGTACGTGATGAGCGTTAACTTAGACCAGCCCAACTTGTTCTCGGTGTTTCATCTAATGTGCTTACCCCCTTGTAATACAAACCAATAAAAGCGATTTGAAACCATGATCGTTTGTTAAACAACTTTTATCGTAAGTTGAATAAAATTCTGAGATTTGAATGTTCAATTGGCAAGGTAAAATTATGAGGATTCGCAATCTTAATTTCGCTTTAATCGATTTACTTTTTTGTTTAGAGTGAGGTGTGGTGAGGTGAAATTGGGTTTATCCTCGTGCTTGAGAATATTTCGCTCATATGACGACGTGCATGCGTATGTATGTGTATATGCGGCTGCTTGTACTAGCCCAGACTTAAGCTGGTTTTATAGTGCTAGCCCACTGAGATACCATGCCGCAGTGAAGCATGAATACCCCACTCAGACACATTATACTGACTCCGAGCCGACCAGTCCTTGTTGTACCCATTAATGCCGAGCGCCAGACAGAGACCAACAAGTACCATATTTTAACGTCTTTTGGTATGATGCGGTCGGGGATCGAACCCGCGACCTTCCGCTCTCCGGGCGGACGCTCTAACCACTACACCACGGAGGCGGTCTTGTTTAGAGTGAAATTCATCGGTACGTTTTCAATGCAAACAGACTATACCTTAATGAGACAAGCGACCTATGCAGGTCCATTTAAGTGGAGTAAGTCTTGCAACTGCATCACCAGGATGTCCAGTAATTTCTCTATATAATTGGTGCAATTCCAGTTGATCAACACCGATAAGCAAATCTACCATGCAAGGCTTTGCTACTTTTGGGAATGGAATATTTTGCAAATGTGCCCATTTGCTACTGTAGCGGCAATAAAATTTCCGAGTCCCGTGCTGGGGTTCGAACCACGGACCTTCTGATCCGAAGTCGGACGCCTTGTCCACATGACCAAAGATGTTAACCCCGTCAGCAAGCTCACAAGGTAAGGATGTCATCTGTGGGATGACTCCACGCCCTGCTACACTACTATGCTTTCGCCAGTCTATCACCTGCAAAGTACCAGTCGCAGCACTAGTTGTCATTGCAGACATCTGGATACCCAGATCACCACTGATACTTTCAAGCTTGAATTCTACTGGTTTTATATCAAACGATTCAGTGTGACCATTAAGAACATTTACAAAGATCTTTTGTGGTTCACCCTGCAAACCCAACTCAGCTGCAATGTCCGCATTGATGTACGACTTCGTGCTTGTATCATCCAGCAAGGCGTTTACTGTTATGCTCTTCGTTCCATTCTTTAATACCACTGGAACTGTGTGAAGGGCTATCAACGTATTGGACATTGGTGGCATTGTTGCATGAGATCTTTCAGGTTGATCATATTTTTGAGATTCTGTATGTTCTACATCATGACCCAACTTAACCACTGGTTCAACCACCTAGGATTCACCTTTGTTTTGTCTTGGTAGTCCCGAGCAGATTTGTCAATGCATTCATTCCGTCTGGATTATGTATTATGTAATAATCTGTTGTGGCTCTTTGCACAACCTTATATATAACATAACCTATTTTGACGACAGCTGTTACCAAGATGATTGCCCCCAAGACAACGAAAGCAAAGTCTCAGTCTTTTGGCTACATTCCATCTACTTTGCAGTTCCAAATCTCATGCTTTCCAGAACATACACCACAAACTATAACATCACTGACAAATGTGCTAGACATTTTCTGTTCGAGGTTTGATCTCTTACCAGGTGCATGTGGTCTCACCTTAGGCAAGTGATTTTGTTCAAAATTGCCTCTGTTCACCCAGCAGAACATGGGTACCCGGTTGGGTAAAGTCATGTGACTATAACCTTCTAACGCCTTACAGGCAGCTTGGGTTATCCGGGGTAATGATAATCAGTGTGTTAGCGCCTTGAGCATGCTTTGTTGCGTGGAGATTAGACCATTATAAGACTTCTCATTATTATTATTATTATTATTATTATTACTCAATCCACGTAGTGCCCCCTTTGCCATCTGAAATTCTGCATCTAACATTATCCATTCGCTGAGAGTCTCTATTGACTCCTGCCTGTCCCTTTTTCAACACCCACTTTTGATATTGTGCCACCATAGGTTCAGTCATCTTTTTTAACAAAGTGACATAAAGGAGACCATTTCCCAACTGCTCTTCCCTATCTGATTCTCTGAGGTTTGCAGCTGCAACATCAAAATAATCAGCGAATTTCTCCAGATCCTCAAAATGACCCTCTCGAATGGGCTGGAAATTACTAATTTCCTCATTTTGGATTGCAATCCGTCGCCGCTTCCCACCTTCTATATTCATTTTGGATTGCAATCCGTCGCCGTTTCCCACCAAAGTTCCTATCAAGACGTTTCAGAGCAACATCATAAGCTACTGAGCTATGACCTAATGACTGAATTGATTTCAAGGCTTTCCCCGACATATATTGGCGTAACTGCAACAACTTATACTCAGGTGTTGCTGGGGACTGATCAATGCAAGTCATAAAGGCAGAGAAACACGCTTTAACAGTTTCCGCACATCATTCCCAGTGGCTTGGTTATCAGACTTAACCGGGCGTTTTGTTTCACTAACATTCAGTGCTAGGCTATCCTCTTCACCTTAGTGCAGTCCTTCTGATATCAAACGTTTATGGTCAGGTACCTCAGGTTGTTGCCTTTACCCAGCATGAGATTGTTGCCGAGATACACCACTTTGTTGCTGAACAATTTGGGATTTCTCACCCTCTTTGAAAAGCCTATGTAACCCCCTACTGGACAAAGAGCTTTTTCTTGATCTGCTATATTCCGATCTGTTTTGTAAATATCCCGATGTGTTTTGTAAATATCTTTTTACAGATTTAAGAACTCTGTTGTTTCCTCTTCTAAACTACAGTGAAACCCGGATAAGAAAAACTCCAATGACAAAAGTTGCTACTTATCCGTCTTGCCACTTATCCGTCTTGCCGCTTGTATAACCTTTCCAAGTAAAGTAAATAGACATCGTATCCCCATTGTATCAAGACAACCTGACCCGTTCATCGGGAACATTTATTAATTTATATGCAGATCAAAAAAATAAAAAATAAATACATAAATACAAATTTGATTCATTTTTAATATGAACATTCATCATTAAAAACCATTTCATATACATGTACATGTGGTATCACCCGTTATTATTTCACGAATTTGAACAGCAAATCGGCATCACACTGTCGTTTCACTATCGGGTTACACTAAAAGTTTGACAAGAATATCACACGGAAAATGAGTTCGTATCAAGTTCGTGATCCAACCTTTCAACATTCTCACGATCTTCCAGTTTAACGTAAACCTTTGAAAGTTCCAACATAACATCTATTGCTTTCACAAAAAGCTCATTCACTTGATCTACCCCATCCCTTACCTTTTTCTGTGATGGCTGATCATCACTTTCTATCAAAGTCATGAGCTTATTCCTAGCTTTGGTACAACTCGATTTGGCTGTTACCTTTTGTTTTAACACACGGACATCTAAATATCAAATGAGTTTTATTCCTTCTATGGTTCTAATGAAAATGTAACAGAAAACCACGTTCTGCTGCCATTGTTGCGCAGTGGAATTGGAATTGAAAACTAAACTATGTAAAATATGAAGTGTCGAAATATGCTATTTGGGGAACTAAACGTGACTCTGTTGATTAAACTGATGAAATAATTCAAACTATAAATATGGGGAACTAAACGTGAATCTTTTTCGACAAATGCTAATGGGGAAAGGAACTTAATGTGGCACCTATAAATTCTATTATCTACAGTATCTAGCTCTATTACAGCGTAAAATCTATTCTCTACACTATCTAGCTCTGTTGTAGTTAGCTATATGGGACTTCTATTTCGATGCACTATTAAATTCTTAATATCAGTCCAGGGAGAATTGAATAGTAGATTATCCCTGACCTACAACCTATTCTGACGAGCTGATAAAACGATTGGTGACGGCCTGTCACCTAACTCAACTAACACCCAAACTCCAGCCAAACCTGAACTAAACTGACGTCTATACTCAAGTCAGACCTTAACCCAAGCAAAACCTGACCACAATTGACCAATTCGATCGTTTTCCCGAGTGGTCCAGAGCACGTGGTCTGACCGCACGTGAAAAGTCATGCTCCTCGGTTTTCCGCGAAGCATGGTGCGTTTTCGCGTTGTGTTCCATCTGTTTTGTCTCCAGACCATGGCACTCTTAATGGACGCAACTCGATCTGCACCTTGATTGGGATAAATTGGCAACATACATTTAACCCGGGACAGACAATTCGCCATTACTGGTCACTCATAAATTACACACAGTACAAGGTACTACTATACCTTGGACCCAGCTGGGGCCTGCGGTCTTTGGACCCCGGCATCTCAGGCTCTCTTGGGGTTGGAAGCATTGCAAATTACACATTTACCACCGTCCTAGAGCTTAGATCACTTTGTGCAAAGGGCGTTGTGATATAAATCTTTGAAACCGTTTCAGTTTTCAGTATAGACTATTTGCTGAACTGTCCTAAATGCTGAGCGATATTAGCATTTCACCTTTCCCCTTCGCATTGGGAAACGGACATTCCAGCTATCTCTATAGCACAAACACCCACATGGATGATGTTTACATGAAGGAACTCTTGAGTTCTAACGTGACACGAAGCCTGTATATGAATTTTATTCATGAGATGTCACATAATCATTACGTGACTAGAAGGATAAACTTCACCAAGAAACATATAGGTCACTTCGACCGTTCATGAATCATAAATGTGTATGTCCGTTGGGATTCCCGGTCTAGAACAGTGCCCAGCAGCCTATAGATGCTGGTCTCCACATGTGGATTCCCGTCTGAAATGCTTATCTCCCCGTTAGAATAGTCCCCAGCAACCTGTGCTTGTCTACACGTGGGGATTCCATGTTAGAATAGTCCCCAGCAATCTACGCTTGTCTCCCTTTTGGGATTCCGGGCTAGAATAGTCCAAAGCAACCTCCGCTTACTAGTATCTCCCTGTTGGGATTCCATGTTAGAAGAGTCCCCAGCAACCTGTGCTTGTCTACACGTGGGGATTCCATGTTAGAATAGTCCCCAGTCTGTTCTGCAGAATTTTCACCATCCCAGTCACCTGGCAACAAGTGAGTGTTAAGGCATTCCAGTCGACAATCAGAAACATTCCAGCCATCCCGAGTCAAGCAAACCTGATGAGTGTTGGTTATTGTGGCAGTGTAACGGTCTGTCACTGAAGGAAACCTATCCTATGTCAAACTTGAAGCCCCATAGATTCGCAACACAGCTTCATGGTGTCCAATGGTTTATTACAGAGATCTGTCGTTGGCCTCGTAAAAACATTGTGAGGTTTTGAATATCGCACATTTTCTCATGTCAAGTTGAACTACAGTCACAAAAAGAATAACACATATAGCTGGCACCGCACTGCATCGCATCCAACATGTGCTTTTTAATACTTCCGATCAAGGGACGCAACTCGCATAACCGCTAATAATATAATAAGTCACAATAAACATGATCCGCTATTAATTCTACCAACATTACAGGCAGTCTGTCAATAATCGATTCCAGACTAGACAATCCAGTGATCAACAACATAAGCATCAATCTAGGCAACTGCCTGATGAGTGTATGAGTAAGTTTGTTTGGCAGTATTCCAGCAATATCAGGGAAAGGAAAACTGGAAATAAGGTTCCTACAAAGTTAGGTAATCAAATCTGGTACTCGATCAGTGTGATGAACAAATGTTTTAACTACTGGGCTACTGCATGTCACATGTTTGCATCCTGCAGCAATATTTCAGCTGTATCACTGTGGACTGTAGGCCATGAGTCCGGGTCACACAATCCTGTGATTAATACTAATATGAACTATCCACACCAGTTTTACCCCAGTCTCTCTCCCCCTACCCCATTCTCCCCCCATTCTTTGCCATGGGTGGTAGCACATTCATTAGACCTGATATTCATTAGACTGATACTCATGACATCAATCACTGGATTGTCAGGTTCAGACTTGATCATACACAGACCCCTGTCATACAGTTACAATATTGCTGTCTGTGGCTATTAACAAAAAGAAAAACAAAAAGTACAAACAAAACCTGCAGCTGTGAGAATATATGACAATTAAATTTGACATTTTCTAAATTCATTTATTTCAGTCTGATTTCATATGAATAAGTCAATATGTACATGTCTTTTACGTTTACAATGATGGAACGATACTCATGTAAAGTCTTAATAAGGAACAATTTGAGCAAATCATGGCTACAAATAATACTGCTGACAAACCTCATACAGTAAACGTTAATAACGAACTGACAGATATAATAAACAGTAGCTGCATATTTTAGTCGAAACATAACAAAACAGATATAACAAACTAAAACATGTGGTCTTTCTGAGTTGGTTAACTGTGATTTAATGTATCATGATCTGACAGTGAGTGAGCTTAGTTTTACGCCGCACTCAGCAATATTCCAGCTATATGGCGGCAGTCTGTAAATAATCGAGTCTGGACCAGACAATCCAGTGATCAACAGCATGAGTATCACCTGCGCAATTGTGAACTGATGACATGTGTCAACCAAGCCAGCAAGGCTGACCACCCGATCCTGTTAGTCGTCTCTTACGACAAGCATGGGTTACCGAAGGTTCATTTTAACCCGGACCTTCACGGGTTGATCTGACAGCCGAAATAATGTCATGGCTTTGATACAAATTTGTACAGTGAATTACTCTGCCATAAACCACTTGGACATTCTTGCCCTTGGCCTTCCGTACAAGAATTTTGGCTTTGACCTGTTTGATTCACGCTTTGTTCAGTTACAGAAACAGTAACAGAAAAGGCAAGAAATTATATTCATGACAAGTTTAAACTATTATGGTGAGAATTTTTGGTATAGATCCTTATACTGTTATGAAACAAGAGTAATGTTAAGCAGCAAAATACAGATTTCCATACATCTATCTTAGACAAATAAATACAATATAAGGGACTGAACATGAACGAGTTCCAGGCACTGTGGTTGGGTAGGGTTTAAAGAGGTGTAGAGCCAGTGAAGTATGTTCAAATGCCTCAAGAACTTGTTGATGTGGTGAGAAGTTGTGCAGTGTAGGGCTGACTGGCTGGCTGAGTATGGTTTTATGCCGTTTTAGCAATATTCCAGCAATACCACGGCGGGGGACACCAGAAATGGGCTTCACAAGTTGTACCCATGTGGGGAATCGGACCCGGGCCTTCGGCATGATTATCGAACGCTTTAACCACTAGGCTACCCCACCGACCCTGCAGTGTAGGGAGATTTGGACTGAAGCTGAATAATGAACCTATATGTTTTGTCCACCCATCCCAAATGTCAGAATAAGATCTCCTATATCAGACCACGTGATCCACTGTCCTATCACAATATTATGTGGCAGAATATGCATCCTGTCAAACAATCTGTAAGTCTGTGTTGTGCTGTATAACATCACTCTTGCTTGACAACTATGTTAAGACCTACATGGAACATAACACATAACAGAATAAGGAAGTTGTCACCCATAATATATTTTGTCTTTGCTGGATTTTTGGCTCAACCTCAGTGCAACCATGCTGTGATGATAGGACAACCGACATGTTAACTGTGCCCTTGTCCAAGTAGGGCTTACTATCGACATACACCATATAGATTGATAATTGTGAACTAAAAATTGAGCAATTATTGATTAATATATCGGACAAGAGATTTTGAGTAAAAATGCCTGAAAGAAATCAACATATTTCACATCACTGGCAGGTGGTGACATATTTATGCATGGAAGATGACCAAAACTATGTCCTGAACATAATTTAGAAGTAGTCCATGAATAAAGGCCTCACTTCATGTATTGTGTAAGCAAAAGTTTCTGTGCACTATAACTGAAGCCAAACTTTTATATATTTATATATCATAATTGATATTTCACATTGATAACTATTAATAATTTTTCCAACTGATGATATTTCTGATTGTCAATCGTTTTAGACAGTCCCATGGCCATGTAAAAATATTCAGGCACTTTCTGGAAATATGATTTTGTGGATTATGCGCGACAGTTTAGATTCATTCACAAAAGTAATCTCGTGGAAACCAGAGATAACACAAGTAAAATGGTACATGCAATAGGACACACACAAATCCAAGGGGCATTATCTGCCACATTAAGATTTCTGACAGGACCGAAAATATAAGAATAACAGGACGATTCTTGGCACATTTCTGTACAGCAAATTGTGTTGTTTTACACAGAAAAACTACCTATCGGTACCGAAAATTATGTGCTTTACCCTATCAGAGACTTTGTATCATTGAGTAATGAAAGCATAGTTCTCATTGGGCAATATTGTCTTAGAGGTTGCTTCCTGTCACTGGTACATTATCAAATTGTCTGTGCTAATTTATGTATGTAAATACATTGTCAAACAATAACAAACATCGTGAATATGCGCTGCAGGAAAAGTGTAATTTTATGTTCAAAATTGTTACTTCACACCATAATGGTTGGCATTTCACCCAATTCTTTTCTTGAACATTAAAAATCCAGTCTTATAATACTAAAATGTACATTCAGTACCTGATGATTCATAAAAAAAAAAAAAAAAAATTAAATCAAAATTAAAAGATGCGATCAAAATAGCTTGATTTACACATCTTAAAAAGTATAATTGTATAAAAATATAATTACTGGGTAATCAATTTCGCCATTTGTAACCAGACACAAGCTTAGTTCCTCTTACGAAGATTGTAACCACGTGAGCTACTTTCAATACTGCTTGATTCTGACTTGGAAATTTTCGTCTGTATAATTGATGTGTATGACCCCTGCGAAGAAGACCCCCCACTAAGTTTTAAGGATGTTGGTCTTCTTGGCGAGAGGGCTTCTCGGAGTTGAACCCAGGACTGCCACAACATGGCCAGTGGAATCACTACCCAGAGGCCGTTAAAGAACACGAGATAAACCCACAGGTAGAGGGCGTTGTCAGTCACCAGGTTGGGGCTGCCTACAAACCAGTCCGGACAGAATGTCATCCAACCTGAAACAATTCATTAAATGTCAGTGAGTTAAGCTGAGGTCAAATGAGATTTTAAGATCACTGTACATATAGAGCCATGTGTGTAGCATGTGTACCTGCATATGCATGTGTGTGTGAGTGTGAGAGTGTGTGCGTGTAATGCGTGCTAGACTAACAGCTAGTCTCTGAAATGAACATATTTTACTGAAAAAGTTCATAGTAAAAAAAAATAATTATAATGAATAGGAGCCCTGAGACTTTCTTCATAGGAAATCTAGACTTGCCACATTTTCTAGACTTGTGTGGGCTTTCTTGGATATATTTGCTTCCAGGGTCTGTAATGGAGACTATGTAATGCATGCATGTGTGCTCTTGTACTGGTATGGTCTAAAGGCAGTTTTACTTTCCAGCTAACCCTTGGAGTTATTATGTTGCATTTGTTTCAGACATTTTTCACTGTCTTTGAGGCCACTTGATACCTATTGGTATAATTTTCTTTTATTTGAGCCTACATGAAAAATCTTCAACTTTTTAAGACACTGAATGCAATAGGAAAGAGAATATATAATCAAGAACCCTGGTACATGTTTCACATACCTCCATAAAGTTCACAGACACAGAGGACTATCTGTACAAAATGGCGGTAGTGCTTGTCTTCCACAATGGCATACACCAGTATCACACATAGCGGGCCGTCTAGGAAGACAGTTAGCATCTCCAGGGATACGATCGTAGGGTCTGACACCAACCAGCGCTTGTCCGCTTTGCCATATTCCTGCCCTGTACAACACACAATGCACAATACCTTCAGTCTCACTTGATACTCTGGAAATCAAACTCTAATCATTTATAAGCACTTACCACAAGGTTAAAAAACAATATAGTTGGTTGTTAAAACAGGTCTAAAAGCTAAGCTATAACAGTGAGTGAGGATGTCTTTCCGTTGATTTTAGCATTATTCAAGCAATATCACAACACCAGAAACGGGCTTCACACATTGTGGCCATCTGAGCAACTGAATCCAGGACAAGTCAACGCTTTAACCACTAGGCTACCCCACCGCCCCTAAGCTATTACAAGAACTATTCTACTCACACAGGAGAGCTGTGAAGTGAGTAGAATTCTCAACCGTTCCAAGGCTGGAGAGGATGACAAATGGTCCTTCCTGGACAACAAAACAAGACACCAATTATACATGGTCAAAACATTGCTGGCCAAAACACAGAGGAAGTATCAGTTTGCACATGCCATATATCTCAAATACTGCACTCAACAAATTCCAGCTATATTACAGTGGACTGTAAATACTAAATAATCAAGTCTGGACCTGACAATCCCATGATTAGAAGAGGTGCTGACCATTTTTTAAAGAACTGTATTTTCAGTAAACTAATAGTAACATTCCTTTTCCTGAGTGGCTTCCCAAAGGGGATTTTCTTGGGGATTACTCAGTGCTCTATTTACCTTTTACTGCTAATACTTACATTACAGCTTTTCTGCAAGTCTACATATTAAACTAAGAATCAGAAATCTTGAATACTTTGAGTCATTTGACAGACAGAAATGTTATTAATGTTGTTTATTTAGTGTAGTGTAGTGTAGTGTAGTGTAGTGTAGTGTAGTGTAGTGTAGTGTAGTGTAGTGTAGTGTAGTGTAGTGTAGTGTAGTGTAGTGTAGTGTAGTGTAGTGTAGTGTAGTGTAGTGTAGTGTAGTGTAGTGTAGTGTTGTAATAATTCAGTGGTCATGTGGACAGTGGTCCTGACAGACACATAACTACTTTTGATGCCCTGTAGTTTAGCCAGCTAAACGTCTTATTCCTACCAAGGTATACATGTCGGTGTATACCTTGGTAGGAACAAGATGTTTAGCTGTATACTAGATGCCCTGTAGGTATGCTCTCTCTATTTTTGTGCTCTCTTGCCACAGTATTTTGGGTTTTCTGCAACTATTCTCTACATTTGCGCATACTGGACGCACAAATGTACATCACTTAGAACACTGTCTGTGGCAGTGAATAGCCAGTCTTTATGATCTGCTGACACAGATTTCATAGGGTGTAAAGGGAAATTTATATGAATGTACCATTGAAAATCAATGATGACATGCATGGTCACGAGTAGAATAGACATGTCCATTTTCTCTAGCTCAACTTATTTTTCTTTGACATAAAATCATCTATAATTGGAATAAAGAAGTTGTCTATCCATAAAAAGTGTTCCCCTTCACCATTCAGCATGTTCACACTTGCCCCCTGAATAGATACAAATCTTGCACTTTTTTCACTGGATTTACAACTATGTACTACGTAAAGATTTGTAAAGAAACTACTTTACCAGCGTGAAGTGAATGATCGCGTCAAACACCAACCAAGAAACGACCCACTTCTCGATAGCTGAAGAAATATTCTTTCTCTTGCACAAACTGTAAGCTGTCACCACACTGATAACGGCATATAATGCGGTCACTAGGAGGGAAATTACGGTTACGGCACTTATTATAGCTGCCATGGTGAAAAACTTAAAAGTACGCAAAGTTTGCAAACCCAGTTAGAACAACTAGCCGCCTTTTGACTGGACTGGGCATCTGTCTATCTAAACTTGTAACGGCGCTTAGGTTATGGCGCGTACCTAGAGTAAAACCGGTTAGTGCGAGAGAACACGTAAAGTTAACAAATAGATGGAGCTCCGTGCAGCGACAACACTAGAGTTAAACTGCATTGATATTGTCCGCAGGAGGTGGCATGCACAGTCTTGAGTTTATATATTTCTTACGCTACGTACTTCTGAAAATGGTTTTTCAGGATTGATGAAAACAACTACTCTTTGTAAAGGATTTATTTAAGTTATTGTTATTCATAAGTGAAGTTAAGCGTCTGAAGAATGGTCATAAATTTCGAAGCTCTCACTGTTAGCTTTGCTTTTATCTGGCAAATGGTAATAGAACGAAATGTTTCATTGGTTCATATATTTACTGATGTTAGTCGAACGTTCATGAAATAAACACTTATATTTGAAATTAACGGTTATGTGATAAAATGGTCAGGTACCTTGTATATGTACGTGCATAATCTGTAGGTGAATGGTGTTTACACACAGGCATTTTCATATTACATGGCTTACTTCATTCTAGACTAACCAAGGCCGTCGTCCAATCAGGGAAAGGCTTTCAGATGACCTCACGAGACAGGACATGAGAAGACGGCCGGCATATTTAGTGAACACGAAATAGCATAAAGGACATCAAAAACAACTCGAAAACATTTATTCTGTATACTGATCAAGATGTCTGCTGACCCTATACCTAAACAAAGAGTTCAACTTTTCAAAAACAAGGGAAAAGATGCAGAGGTGAGGCCTGAAATGCTATTTGAGAAGGTCACATGAAGTAGGAAAACAGCATGGTTTGGCTCTTTTCTAGAAACCACGCCGTATATTTATATGTAATGTGAAAACAATAAGACATGTTGTTTGGGTGTTTCACTTGAACTGTCATATTTACCTGAGTTAGGTTATGTTGTAATGTGTGTAATTTGGTGATGGTTTGTGTCATTAATTTTGTAGAAAAAGGTCATCGACATCTGCTTGACCCTCAAATGATTCATTGAAACGATCACAGTGTTACTACGTTCTTATGATAACCAATCACTAACGAATGTTTTGTTGTCCTTTCTTACGAATCTTTAATCAGGAACAGTGTTAGAGTTAGACACCTTATTAACAGCTGATCAATACTTGAATAATATGAGCTACAGTGAACAAAATTGTGTCCTCATCATTACAGCAACAAGGATTGTTGGTTGTGCCTGATAATAATTAATGCAAAGTTCAGACATGATTAATTGATTGCCTCAGGTATTTGGTGTATATTGTTCATGTCAGCACCTGCCCAGTGTTTACAATTAATATTAGTATTCAAGCTTGTAAGGATCCTCTATTCAACTATTCCCTTGGCCAAGTAGCATTTTGTTTGTATGGAAATGTCTGTCTACAGAAAATGTGTATATAGTATTTGACTTCTATGTAAGGAGTTTGTTCTTGTTGGTTATTCATATCATGGGTGTATTATGTAATATGAAGATTACCTGTGACCTTAATCACAAATTCCACAGAAATTATGTAATTTTCTGGTACACACTCACATCTACCCTTTGCACCATATAATCCTTTGTCACGTTTATGCAGTTATGTGACATTGTGAGTACTGCTCTGTATAAGGCACACTTCTTTTGATTTCGGCTTGAGGCAAGGGAAAGCCCTGAAACGTTGTGTATACAATAAAGTTGACATCCATAATAGTTTGTCTTATTAACAGTCAGCAGTTTTAATTTAGAAAGTTGGCCACCTTCCTTTTCATTGTGAATCACTTTTCCATATATGAATTCCTACATTTATTATGTGAATCATGCACATGTGACTGACACCAACAGGTCAAGGAGCAATGGGTTATTGAGAGCCAAGTTTCCATTTGTATTTCGCATTTGTCAAGTTCACATTTAATTTACAATTCTGGATTATACATTTTCAAGGCCCTTATAATTTCTGCATTAAACACAATTAAAGGTCACATGCAACCAAAAAGAAACAAACATAATTTAAAAAACAATTATCACTTATTCATGACATATAATATACATTGCTGATTATGAAAAAAAACAAATAAACAAAATTTTAAGCGTACAATCGCAAATCAAAAGTGCAATATTTTGTACTTGGGTTTACTTCCCTCGAAACGAAGCACCTGAGATACCGAACGCAGTGTCAGAGCGGGTATCAATTGTATTTTGATGCAGATATTTAACGTGAGTCAGTTCTTGGAACTTAAACAACTGATTGAAAATGTAAATGTTTCTGTCTTGTTCATGCAAGACACATTATGAACTCAGAGGACTGGTGAGATAGGTTTTTTTGCACCAGTACTCTAGACCACCCTTAGCAACACTTTTTTGTCCGAGGGTGGCTTTAAACATAGGATGCTGTTTACATATATGGCAGAGACAAATGTAAGCTTGGTTGGTCACCTTCTCCCTACAAAATGCTTGTTTGGAGAATATTTCTATTTCTTACTTTTTCTGATTCACCATCATGGTTAATAAGGGAGAAGAAGATTGTCATAGCTGTTTTATTTTCTTAAATACACAAGCAGCATCACTAATATGACAAATTATCACTTGAATAGTGACATCAGCAGAGTTACTTGGAATGATGAACTTCTATCACAGTTTTGTTTGTCTTTTATTAAACTTGACATATATTTTTCATTTCATGTACCTTGTGTTCTGCAGCATTGATATGTATTTTAATGGCCATTATGTGTTGCGTTGCCAGATCATGTCGTCGTAACCTCACAGTCCCAGGTGGCAGTGGTTGATTTTTTCTGTCCTTGATTCCCTGTCTATAATAGGCTTATGTTTTCTGAGCATTTGAAGGGATATGGCATCAATAACATTAACCGAGTGTGCCATGGGTCACAAGTCTTAGTCCTGAATGTTTATACCTTGAACCCACCAGGTTGTTTACTGAAAATGTCCTGGGCTTATAAATAGATACGCATTGGTACATCCTGATAAACCTTTTAGTAGAACAATGTTAAAGTTCCTCATATACAAGGGGATGCCCATTTGTTAACTATTAATATTTGGATTAACATTATGCAGGTATCTACTGTGGCCACCATACTCATACCCTTGTTTTCTTCAAGTCCAATTATTGTGGTTGCTGCATGGATAGAGCTTGTATCGTTAGGACAAAATTACAACTTAAAGGAGTATCATAATTTATTATTAGGTTTGTGACTGTGTTCACTTAATGTCTGTGCCATGGGTGCTGAAAGTGAATAAAAATGTGCTGTTGCAGCCAAGGTCAATGTCAGAAGAAAGGTTTAAATGTTTACTGTCAGTATACATCAGGAAGGATGTTGTTGACTTCAATAAAAACATTAAATTAAATTAGGAAATGGTAGTTATGTCATGTGGCAATGTATTTCATATGCTGTTTTTGTTGATTGCAGGAGATGCGAAGGCGGAGGACTGAAGTCACCATAGAGCTGAGAAAAGTGAGTGTTCCATGTATGGTCACATGATCATGAGTTAGAAGTTAGCCAAATTAATTAAATCATGCAAACAAACAATTCCAATTTTGAAAGATAACCGGGATGAAGTGTGGTTTGTTTTTGTTCTTCTTAAAATATATGGACACATATATCCTGATTTTATGGAAGGATAAATGAATGTTTTGTTATCAGACCATGTAGGATTTGAAACTATAATCTATAAATTTCTCATAATCATGAATTCTGTTTTGCAATCATGTTCATTTATGGAAATATTGTTTTTGTGATTATGTTTCTACCTACAGCTTTTGAGTTAGAACATCTGTAAGATACAGTACTCACAAAATTGTACTGAAAGACTTATATTACTATCAACTGTGCTGACAGTAGTATCGCATGTTAACAAATGAGAAAACGATATATATTTAAAGGAGCTTGTGGTTGTAATGTACTGCTAGGTATCAAAGTGTATTTCGATTTAATTGTGATCTGACTGAGAAATTGTTTCTGCAACTGCATAGACAAATGTGTTATCTCAATTGTGTAAATGACATTGCATGTAAAATAAAAAATGGGTATTTATTTGTCTTCATATCTGCTTTTAAAGTTTGAGATTTGATATTGGTTGGATGTTTATCCAGTGTAAAGACTAATTTTCTGTCTATACCTACTGAACCATGTGGATTTACAAAAAGACAAATAGAAATGATACATGTACAGAAGCATGTGGGCAATAATACAATTTTATGTCATTTAATATGTGTGATTTGGTCAAACACAGGGCTCCAGATAAGGGTCGTATCATGTACGGATGATAAATATGCACGATACGGTAGGAAATAATTTAGAAAACGTAGCAGATACGCACCACAACAATGGTGTACAGTCTTAGAATCATTTACAGACGTATTTATCTGAAACAAGTATTGTTTTATTGTTTTTTTACCTGTTTACACAAGAGTAGCAATGTTGTGGTGCATATATGAAACGAAACACAAGATCACATACTCCATTAAATTCCATTCAGTACTCTAAATGTACTCTTAAGTGTTTCCAGTACTCCTATATTGAAAAAATAAGGAGTACGTACTCCTGATGTTGCAAAATTATCTGGAGCCCTGAAACACAACTTTTTTCATAAGATTTCTTTATCTTGTGTGTTAACCACTGTACAACCAGGTAACTTCAGGAGTTTGACACTTTGATTGTCACAAACAGGAAAGTTGAGTGTTTGGTGAGAAGTGTGAATGCAATATCTGATAAGGGTTTTGTTTGATCAATCTTTGACTAATCCTGTTGATATAGCAGGGCCCGATTTAGTGCTTTGTTACTTGCACTGGTGCAACCCAATATTACAAAGTGCAACCTAGTTATTAGTCTAACTTGCACCAGGCGCAAGTCAAGTTTTGAGTGGGTAAACTTCTGAATAAAACATCTGAATAATTCAATAGCATATTTCTGATATTACATATTGCAATAAAAATAGTGCAACTGGAATTTGACTGGTGCAACTAGGCTTTTATCTTAGGTTGCACCTTGTGCAAGTAGGTTAAGATCTCTTAAATCGAGCCCTGTATAGGTAGGCCTAAAATTCTGATTGTCTGGTCCATGTAATAGTTTCCTGGTCTAATACTTCACTCTAGCACATATAAAAATTCCTACTACTACATGATGTCATTTATTGCATTTTCACATTTAGGCCGGTAATCCCAAAATACATCTGAGGTCATGGTCACATGTGAAACGAGGCTCATGTGTGTAGAATATTGTGTTATTCATTGATCAGAAACTGTATTATAAGTGATTGTTAATTCATGTATGAAATAGAAATGGTCTTATAGACATCCTGTCAAGGGGATCTGCATCAAACAAAATACAATCACTACTGATAAAGAATTGCTATTATCACATACAGGATATCGAGAATGTCATTTCTGTTATATAGTTCAGAAGTCTAGATAAGCGTCCCAACTAGGCAAAGGATATTACAGAAACGCTTTGGATAGTTGTCTGACTTGCGTACCCTGACTGACCAGTAAAAACATATGCATAACGGAAAGTAGCTAACTGTCAAATGTTACGAGTGGATCAGGTAGATTATCTAATGAGTTTCACTAGGTAACTGTACACTTTATCGACTACAGAAGAAACAATCGCGCAAACACAGCTAGTTATGTTTGTAACACTCATTTTGATTAGTTCTTCTGAAAATATCATCCAATGAAATCTCTCGTCTTGTTAGAAAGTCTAGACTTACATTGTTTATCAACAGATAGAAATTGCGTGTGCATTCGTCTTCTAAAACATCATCACAAACTTTGTCAAAGTAAGATTTCGGTATTTGTCACTGTTTGAAATCAATCTTTTGAAAAATCTGTCACTGCAAAAGAAATTATTGATGAACTTACTGGAATTTTTTTTAATCAGAGGCTGCTATCGATGGAATTGTTTACCGCTGTTACTCACGCATTGGCAAAGAAACATGACGGCAAAAAACATTTCGAAAAAAACAGGATGCTTGGAAAATTAATTTTCCATGGTTATCTTTCAATAAACAATCTGAGGAAATGAGACTATGCTGCAGTTAACAGAACCAGTTTAAAATGACATTCATGCCGACATGTTTGTATTTCAATTTGGTCAAATAATAACGTAACTTAAAACTTCACATTTTTTGTATTTCTCTTTAAACAACGACCATGTTAATGTCTGAAGTACAAACAACTGGCCACAGTTATCTTTTTAAACATTTTTTAAATTACTGACATAGAAAATATCGGAAAATTTGAGTACCCACTGAAGATCAGTAGTACCCACTTATAACAGACACCATGGGTAAAATACCCAAATTGCAAAAAGCTTATCGAGAGCCCCGTAGTTATGAAATTGTTAAGTTACCCTAAAAGAAACCATTGCAGCTTTTGAAACAATACCAACCAGTCTTAACTTATTTTGAAAATACTCGGTATGTTCCATCTATTGTAGTTATCAATGATTTTCCAAGTTTGTAATAGGGAGCTTTCTTATAGCCCTCATCTCTCTATGACAGTATAATGACTGAACATCTACCAGAAAATGCAGTACCAATGCAAATATGTGTTGTGTGGCCAATCTGACCCCTCAGAATCTGGGCCAGAGTGTCATGGCAAAGTTTCTTTTCCATATAAACTTGTTCATATAATATTGCTGAAAAACATCTTTTTAGTGTTAATATTAAGGCTGATAAGATTCACTCGAGTATTCGGTGAATCCAACCGTAGACCTTCATGAATTCAATTCGTTATTCGTGGTCACCAGTAGTGTTGGAATTGGTTGAAATCTCTCAATTGATGATTGCTTCATTACCAACGAACAATCATCGGAAAAAATTGGTTTGCGTTATTTTTCAGATTTTCCTACCAAGGTTGTTATTGTAGATATGTATAACATGATGCAACTTGCTACTTTAAAGTGATCAGTAATATATCATGAACATAAACTTTCTGGAGTCTTCAAGAAATATTCAGTCATGACTTTTCAGTTAGTGAAGTGAGTTTTCTAAGAATTAAACAAGTTTTCAGGCCCTGACAACTTCGAAGATATGTTCCATCGTCAAGTGTTTCAAACACTAAAACAGCATTTCCAAAATCGTTTGTGTTCGATTATGAGAAAATGTGATCGATTGCTTGGTTGTTTGGTCACTGCGACCAATCTTCGATTATTACAATTAATCGGAACACCACTAGTCACCAGAACCGAATATTAATGAATATTTATGATTTTTTTTAGGGAGTATGTTTTGCTTGAACCCTTATGTCCTTTTTCAAAGTTAGATATGCAAGAATGGAACATGTGCTTGCATTGCAGTAGCGCAAGTCATGTTAGTTTGCCAAGGTCGCACATGGTACTGTCGACTATGACTATACCAAATTGGAGTGTCATGAGATCACTGGTTATTGCTGTGACAAATTAACACTGTCAACATGGGCGTCCATATTGTGCATCAATAACTTAACTACAATATTGTATTCGTGAATAATTATTCACATTCGTTACCCAATATTCGTGATGCATACATTCGCCACATAGTGTATTCATTGCAGCCTTATTGATTATCATCCATGACAATGGAAATGATACAAAAACATAACTTAAATGTGAGATTTGTTTTGTTATCTTTTTGACCCCTCACCTATCATGACAGAAGAATGTAATGAAGTGGAAACATTCTCAGCTGCTGAAAGATTGTAACTGGTAGTTTACAGGTGGGGTCTTGATTACATCAGTTTTTTGTTGAACTCTGTAATAGCTTAAGTCAAAACAACTTAAACCATAGGAATTTTTTATGGGTGAATCCTGATAAACAAAGCAATTGTTTTCTGTGAAGATAAATCCTGAAGAACGAAGTATGGGACGCTACCCTGTTTGAAGATTCATTGAAGATTCAGGCCAGACTGATAGTAAAAAATGGTTAACAAACCTCCGATTGGACTATCTGCTGTTAGAAATATTGTTCAAACTTGGTCAATACAATCTTTCAAGAGCATCAGGCTTCAGGGCCTCCTTTCATGAAGCAACCTTCACTAAGGTTAACCTGAACTCCCATCTTTAACATTGCACTAAGGTTACTTAGTGACTAAAGATCACCTTAGTGCTTTGTGAGGAGGACCAGAACATGTATTGCTATGACTTCATAAAAGTTGCATACACAGGACATTGATAATGACTGGGAGTTCCCCGGATTCATAAACAAGGAAAAGATGTTATCACTTAGGTTAATCACCTTTAAGAGTTGTTACATGGCAAAGTAGGGCACTTCTGTGTTTACAGATATCACAGGCATGTTGCTGCATATTCAGGGCTCAATTGAAATAACTTGTTTATACTTACTTCTGGTGTATGTTGATATAAAAAAGCTGGTGGCACCAGACAGAACCAGATTGGTTCAACACTGTTCTAAATAATTAAATCATAATGAATTCATGACATGAATTCCCTGTAGCCCAGGGATTAGTTATAGAGTGTGGAAGGTAATAAAGCTTACAGGTACTGAGTAGAGATGTTACCATGGTTACATTGACTCACATATTTGGTTAATCAAACTGTATCCCATCATGAATTCAGTTCATTATTTGAAGTCACTAGAATCAAGTATTCATGGACTTTCGTTAAAAGATTGCTTTCACTTGAATTTGTTAGATATTTTCCAAGCATGATAAAGATGGAATATATCCAGAAGAGACTGGTTAATATTCACAACTGGTATGTTTTAGTTTGACAGTAATGTGGTCTGTGGTCATCATGATCAACACATGTCAAATAACTTACTTTGTTATTGTTTCACTGATTATACTGAATAACACAGTAACTGATGATTTGTTATTGTATTCATGAACAAATGTTTGTTTTCATTACCGTATATTTGAGATAAGTATTGTATTCACCTCGTGGATATGTTGCATCCCAAGTATTGAGTGTGTTCAAAGATTACTGTATATAGGTTTTGTAAGGTATAGTCTGTTTGCAGTGGAAATGTACCGATGAATTTCACTTTAAACAAAAAAGTAAATCCACTAAAGTGAGATTAAGATTGCGAATCCTCATAATTTTACCTTGCCAATTGAACATTTAAATCTCAGGATTTTATTCAACTTAGGATAAAAGTTGTTTAACAAACGATCATAGTTTCAAATCGCTATTATTGGTTTGTATTAAAAGGGGGTACGCGCAGTAGTTGGAACAGTGAGACAAATGCACGTGCGTTCCGTGATGAGCGTTAACTACACTACCGTAGAAACCAACCCTTCTTGTCCTCAGGGTTTCATTTAATGTGCATACCCCCTTGTAATACAAGCCAATAATAGCGATTTGAAACTATGATCGTTTGTTAAACAACTTTTCTTTTCAGTTGAATAAAATTCTGAGATTTTTATGTTCAATTGGCAAGGTAAAGTTATGAGGATTTGCAATCTTAATTTCACTTTATTTGATTTACTTTTTTGTTTAAAGTGAAATTCATCGGTACGTTTTCACTGCAAACAGACTATAGTAAGGGTTACTGAGACAAAATTCCGATTTGTTTTATGGGTCGCATGCATTTGGTGTATTTTGAAGAATTTGTAAGGAACATTATGTATAGGTAAATCAACCCCGTATATTGTGCATTGTTGTGAATCATTTAAGATGTTCATCTAGTGACTTCATACAGTGACACATTGTCATTCTTTAATAGATGATTTAATGGCAGCTAATAGGTCTTATGACTATTACCTTGTTTCAGAATAAACGAGATCAGCATGTCCTGAAACGGAGAAATGTCCCTGCTCAAGACAGTACAGATTCTGATGACAATGAAAAACCTACGAGCCAGTCCCTACAAACAATTGTGTTGAATGCTTCGAGTCCAGATACAACTGTTCAACTTAGCGCTGTGCAGGCTGCAAGGTAATCAATCAGCTAAGCTTCAATACTTGATAGTCCCAGGTGGTTAGGCGTTAAGTTGGCATGCTCAACTTGGGGAGTCTCGGTCAGAGTAGGTCATGACTACCTCCTGCTTGTAAACAGCTGACCCGTAATGTATTAGGTAGTCAAGTTCTGGGACTTTGTTGAATATCAATGTACCCTGATTGCAGTGTTGAATGACATGCTGAATGCTTGTGTATAGTTCATTATATGGTACTTTTTGTGAGACTCATTGATGCAGCTGATGATGGGAATATGTTTTCTATAGACAAGCACCAAGGAATAGGCATTCAAATATAATGCCCTTGGCAAGCAAAATCTGCAATGGTTATTTTGTTCAGTTGCCTTTTAAACCACAAATTTGACGCAATGTAAAACTGAACTTTAAGGCCTTTTGTGGCCCTTATTGTCAGTGAAATACTGGTCATCTCTACATCTCATAAGTTATGAGTAGATGTGCGTATAAATATAAAAAAAATAAGTTCTTTACTTGCGAATTTTTACTGATACTTACTGATATTTCTGGTTCTGATAAATCTTGGCAGTGCTTCAGATAATGTTCAACCATATTGAGTACAGTGTTATTAGAACAGACAAGTACCAACATACTTTTTTGAAACCAGTAATTTCCATACTTCTATTGCTTGAAATTCACAAGTAATGATATGTTATTCCACCACCCTCATTCAAGACTTGTGTTGTACATTTGGATTTTTTTTGCTAAATATAGTAAACATAACAAGATTTTAGGATGTTATTATTAGCCAATGGAAATGCACTATTGGGAGGAAATCTTATTTGCTGCTGACATGAAATATGTTCCTGTTGAGGTGGCAAGTAATGCCCAATATGGTTAACAGAAGTTTGACAGTGTTTTGAAAAAAAAAAATAAATAAAAAAAATGTTCTTACGAATAACAGTAGCATGAAAACGCATGATATTCTTTTGCTTTATATAATTTGTTTGGTTGCATTTTGCAGTCAATCCATATTCAACGTTCATATTCAATCCATAGTTTTCATCTGTTCAGTGCGCTGATACATTATCTGTCAGGAGCACTGTATCTGCGCTCTTGGCTCGTCACGCCGAAGACCCGGGTTCGATTCCCCACATGGACACAATATGTGAAGCCCATTTCTGGTGTCCCCCGCCGTGATATTGCTGGAATATTGCTAAAAGCGGCGTAAAACCAAACTCAGTCAGTCAGTCAGTATCTGCGCTCACTCACACCATAGTTAAGACTGGATCTTTCAAGAATGTTCAGGTTTTTTGCTGTTGAGGCAGGTGCTTTTTGTTATCTATGTTTGGCAGTCTGTAATGTCTTTCATTGTTTTCCAGAAAACTTCTCTCAAGTGATCGAAACCCTCCTATTGATGATTTGATAGCCTCTGGAATCTTGCCTATTCTAGTGGACTGTTTGTTGAAAGACGACAAGTAAGTGCTCTCATTAATTCTCTCAATGCTTGTAATGGACGTTATTCTGTTTATGGCTTGGCTGATTTAAGACTTACTGTAGAGTGAACAATCTGAAAGGTGAAATAAGATTTAAGAATTATTTTTGAAATCAGTTGTGTTTTTGTTGACGTATCATGAATTTTTACAACATAATTTTATATTGGAAACTGATTTCTTTTTCAGTCCATCGCTACAGTTTGAGGCTGCATGGGCATTGACTAACATCGCCTCCGCGGAACATCGCAGCAAACACAGGCAGTGGTTGGAGCAGGTATGTGTGTTGGGACACCTACTTCAGGTTTCAAATACCCTGTGAAAATCTAGGTTACAGTTAGTTTTTAGCAGTGCTTGCTCTGATGGTCAGACTAGCTGATTTGGGAGGGAGAGGATCATCAATTTTGTACACATGTACTAGGGGGCTGCCTTTTTTGTCCAAAAAGATATTTAAAATTATGCTTTAAGTTTGGGGAGTGTCATTGATTTTGTACGTGACATGCAAGGGGGTCACTTTGTACATAAATTTTAGGGGGGGTCATTCACATTGTACATGCTCCATAAAAGATGTGTGTGTGTGGTAATTCTATCCATTATGTTAATGCTTGACTCTGCTGTGTATAATTTCAGGAGCAGTGCCACTGTTTCTTCGTCTCCTTCACAGTCAGCATCAAAATGTTTGCGAACAGGCTGTCTGGGCATTAGGAAATATTATAGGTAAGTCACATAACCCCTTTACTTTTATGTTCTGTTGTGCCATAGTTCATGATATTCTGTGAGGTTTATCAGGTCATTAGTACCAGGAATGCATTATGGCTGCACAATATACAGAGTTGTGTCATTACTTCTGAAAACTAAAATGTTGGCAGAGCTACAGATAACTTTTTGGGTCATTGAGTTATGTACTCACTTCTGTTCATATCAATTGGGTATCCCAATTTTCCTTTGAGTAGCCAAATAAATTGTACTCAGGCTCAATTGGGTATTTTGCCATTTTCCATTTTCCATTAATTTTAAAAATATGATAAAGTTTAAATGTTAGTGTTTGTTATTTATGTTTTATCTGTAATATGAGAAACGTGGAGAAAGACTGCAAGTTGTCAAGTTCATGTTCTGAAATAGAACCTCTCAATATACCTCAGTTATTTATCTATCCACCGGTACACAAGCTAAGATTTGACATTTTTGTGTGTACACAGGTAAGATCCCATTGATTGAGAGTATTTATAAAAATTCAAGCGTACTTGTACGCAACAGACTTAACAGGAATTGAGTTTTCACATAAATTATTGCGTAATTTACGCAGATACGCAGCTTATCTGTACCTCTGTGTTGGTGTGCCAAATTTCATCAAACGAAGTTGAGTTTATAATAATTACAATGCGAACAACTCTTTAGTAATTACCATGTGAATCATATACTCTCATCTTGAACAAAACAAACAATCGGCGTAAATCATCTTAATATCCTGAGTGCTGCAATGATGGATTGAATAATCAATTGATCATTCTCCATTTCGTCAGCGACTATCAATGGGCTCATGAGATTAATCGAGATTCAGTTAGAAATTATGCACCAAATAAAACTTTAGAAAGAAATTTGAGTGTTTATTAGTAGTTTGTTTAAACAAACAGAGCAACACAATCCTGTTATTGAATTATTGTTTATCACAACAAGTTGTTTCTCACAGTAAGCATGATTTACATGTCTCGTCCTGTTTCAGGCGATGGTCCCCAGTGCAGAGACTATGTGATAAGTTTAGGGGCTGTCGCCCCTCTTCTCGAGTTCATCAATCCAAATATCCCCCTCCCCTTCCTGCGTAACGTTGCTTGGGTCATAGTGAACTTGTGTAGAAACAAGGAACCACCACCACCTGTAGACACCATTCAAGAGATTCTCCCTGCTCTCTGTCAGCTAATTCACCATACAGACGTAAATGTAAGTACACTCAACTTATAGCCCCATAGTGATATCTTCACCAGCCTCAGAAAAAAACTTGTGTGGTCTTTCCTGAAACCATTGATTGTCTGCAGTAATTTTTTATTGAGCGTAGTTAGTGGAGCTAATGTTCCATACAATGACACTCAGATCTACTAAAAATGATTCAAAGACTCATGTTTGGGCTTTTAATTGTAGACACTGTTTGGCACAGGTTTCTCTGAATATTTCTTTTGAGAATGTTTCAAGAATTTCCACAATGAAGTAACATTTTGATCACCATAGAAACATCCAGACAAAAAGAATTGTAAGGTCAATAAATATTGTACAGGTATTTATGCTTTTCTGAACATTTGATGTTTCTTGGGTAGGCAGCTTCATGTTTCGTTTGTTCAAAGATTTTACTGTAACATATATTGGTTTAAGAATATGAGTCACTTACCCGAGAACCTCAAGATAACATGCAGTTTGAATCTGCCTTTAGAGGGCTAAAAGAGGGCAATGTTGAAAGTGTTATTGGACAGTACCACTTTGTCAGTTAGTGAAAACCAATAAATGAGAATTTCGAGGTTCAGCTCTTATTGTTGAACTTTTTCTTATTTCCTGTTTGTTTCAGATTCTGGTTGACACAGTATGGGCATTGTCATATTTGACAGATGGGGGCAATGACCAGATACAGATGGTTATAGACTCTGGAGTGGTTCCTTTCCTTGTACCACTGCTTAGCCATCAGGATGTTAAAGTTCAGGTGAGACATGTGTTAAAACTGAGCAAATGGGAAATCTGGGTATTATTAGTCTGAGAGTGTATCGCAGGGATGTAATTTAACTGGAACAGCTGCTAGTGTTTGTGTTACATACAGCATAAAATGTTTGAAACTCTGCTAGCCCTTAGAATATTGTTGCCCAAAAAGGATATCTGGCTAGTGCTAATTTTTATCCCACCGGCATGTAATGCGGTGGGATATAGTCGTCGCCTCGTCCGTCTGTCCGTCCGTCTGTAATCATTTTGTTTCCGGAGCATAACTCAAAGACCGTTCGATATTTTTCAACCAAAATTGGTAGATATGTCAAACATAACCTAAGGTGGTGCCTTTTGCTATTTACAGATTATTGTCATTTTTATTTTTCCCGGTTTCCATGGAAACGATTCGGACTTAATCCCAAAAGTGAGGGGTGGGCTTCGTTTCCGGAGCACAACTCAAAAACCTCTCTATATCTTTCAGCAAAACTTGGCAGATATGTGAGGCAGATCTTGAAGTGGTGCCTTTTGCTATTTGCAGATTTTTGTCATTTATTTTTTTCATGATTTCCATGGAAACGATTTGCACTTAGTCTAAAATCAAGCTGGACTTTAAGTAACTGTCAGATGATTTGTTCTTTCAAAGATGTGGGGGCCGGGGGGATATGTCATCTTCTGATGACTCTTGTCTTACCTAGTCATAATATTGGTGACTGGTGAGCAAGAAGTGTGACAGTGATGTTTTATGTTGACAGACTGCAGCATTGAGGGCTGTGGGTAACATCGTCACCGGCACAGATGAACAGACACAGGTGGTGCTAAATTGTGACGCACTGACACACTTTCCTTCACTTTTGTCACATCCGAAAGAAAAAATAAACAAGGTAAGAGGTCACAAACAGATCCCTTAAACTGAGCTGGTAGTGGTACATAGTTAAACACTATGGGTTGCAGGAAGTGTAACATTACAGTGAGGCTGTGATACAGTACCTTTTTATCCCACCGGCATATAATGCGGTGGGATATAGTCATCGCCTAGTCCGTCTGTCCGTCCGTCCGTCCGTCGTCCGTCCGTCCGTCCGTCTCGCCCGTCCGTCCGTCCGTCCGTCCGTAATCATTTTGTTTCCGGACCATAACTCAAAGACCGTTTGATATTTTTTAACCAAAATTGGTAGATATGTCAAACATAACCTAAGGTGGTGCCTTTTGCTATTTACAGATAATTGTCATTTTTATTTTTCTCGGTTTCCATGGAAACGTTTTGGACTTAGTCTTAAAGAAGGGTGGGCTTCGTTTCCGGAGCATAACTCAAGAACCATTCAATATTTTTCAACAAAACTTGGTAGATATATCAAACAGATCCTAAAGTGGTGCCTTTTGCTATTTACAGATTTTTGGCATTTTTATTTTTCCGGTTTCCATGGAAACAATTGGACTTAGTCCCAAAAGTGAGGGGTGGGCTTCGTTTCGAGCATAACTCAAGAACCGTTCAATATTTTTCAACAAAAGTTGGTAGATATATCAAACAGAACCATGAGGGGTGCCTTTTGGTATTTGCAGATTTTGTCATTTTATTTTTCCCGTTTCCATGGAAACATTTTGGACTTAGTCTCAAAAGTAAGGATTGCTTTCGCTTTCCGGAGCATAACTCAAGAACCATTCAATATTTTTCAACAAAACTGGATAGATATATCAAACAGATCCTAAAGTTGTGCCTTTTGCTATTTGCAGATTTTGGCATTTTATTTTTCTTGGTTTCCATGGAAACATTTTGGACTTAGTCTCAAAAGTAAGGATTGCTTTCGCTTCGAGCACAACTCAAAACCGTATAATATTTTTCAACAAAACTTGGTAGATATATCAAACAGATCCTAAAGTTGTGCCTTTTGCTATTTACAGATTTTTGGCATTTTTATTTTTCCGGTTTCCATGGAAATGATTCGACTTAATCCCAAAAGTGAGGGGTGGGCTTCGCTTTCCGAGCATAACTCAAGAACCGTTCAATATTTTTCAACAAGACTTGGTAGATATATCAAACAGAACCTTAAGTGGTGCCTTTTGCTATTTGCAGATTTTTGGTATTTTTATTTTTCCCGGTTTCCATGGAAACGATTCGGACTTAATCCCAAAAGTGAGGGGTGGGCTTCGTTTCCGGAGCATAACTCAAGAACCGTTCAATATTTTTCAACAAAAACTTGGTAGATGTATGAAACAGAACCTTAAGTGGTGCCTTTTGCTATTTGCAGATTTTTGTCATTTTTATTTTTCTTGGTTTCCATGGAAACATTTTGGACTTAGTCTCAAAAAGTAAGGATTGCTTTCGTTTCCGGAGCACAACTCAAAAACCGTATAACATTTTTCAACAAAACTTGGTAGATATATCAAACAGATCCTAAAGTTGTGCCTTTTGCTATTTACAGATTTTTGGCATTTTTATTTTTCCCGGTTTCCATGGAAATGATTCGGACTTAATCCCAAAAGTGAGGGGTGGGCTTCGTTTCCGGAGCATAACTCAAGAACCGTTCAATATTTTTCAACAAGACTTGGTAGATATATCAAACAGAACCTTAAGTGGTGCCTTTTGCTATTTGCAGATTTTTGGTATTTTATTTTTCCCGGTTTCCATGGAAACGATTCGGACTTAATCAAAAAGTGAGGGGTGGGCTTCGTTTCCGAGCATAACTCAAGAACCGCTCAATATTTTTCAACAAAACTTGGTAGATGTATGAAACAGAACCTTAAGTGGTGCCTTTTGCTATTTGCAGATTTTTGTCATTTTTATTTTTCCCGGTTTCCATGGAAACATTTTGGACTTAGTCTCAAAAAGTAAGGATTGCTTTCGTTTCCGGAGCACAACTCAAAAACCGTATAATATTTTTCAACAAAACTTGGTAGATATATCAAACAGATCCTAAAGTTGTGCCTTTTGCTATTTACAGATTTTGGTATTTTATTTTTCCGGTTTCCATGGAAACGATTCGGACTTAATCCCAAAAGTGAGGGTAGGCTTCGTTTCCGGAGCACAACTCAAAACCTCTCTATATCTTTCAGCAAAACTTGGCAGATATGTGAGGCAGATCTTGAAGTGGTGCCTTTGCTATTTGCAGATATTTGTGATTTATTACTTTCTCGGTTTCCATGGAAATGATTCGACTTAGTCTCAAAAGGAAGGGATGGGTTTCGTTTCCGAACACAACTGGAAAACTTCTTAATATCTTTCAGCAAAACTTGGCAGATATGTCAGGCAGATGCCAAAGTGGTGCCTTTGCTATTTGCAGATATTTGTCATTTATTATTTTCTCAGTTTCCATGAAAACAATTTGGACTTAGTCTCAAAAGGGAGGGGTAGGTTTTGTTTCCGGAGCACAACCCGAAAACTTCTTAATATCTTTCAGCAAAACTTGGCAGATATGTGAGGCAGATCCCAAAGTGGTGCCTTTTGCTATTTGCAGATTTTTGTCATTTATTTTTTCCATGATTTCCATGGAAACGATTTGCACTTAGTCTAAAATCAAGCTGGACTTTAAGTAACTGTCAGATGATTTGTTCTTTCAAAGATATGGGGGCCGGGGGGATATGTCATCTTCTGATGACTCTTGTTTCATGAGTTCATAATCTCAGGTTATTTACAACCCTGCATGATTTGTTTTCAGAAGTCAGATAGCAAAAATATTTTCGACGAGAAACGTACAGTTGGGCACTGTGCAGATTCTGTTATTTATAGCCTATCAGGAAATACTATAGAATCTGAAAAAAACTGGTTCTTGAACATTCTGTAAGGATGTGATGTTTCGTCTGTGTTTGTATTTAGTTGTCTAAACACATTTTGTCTGTGTTGCAGGAAGCTGTGTGGTTCTTGTCAAATATCACAGCAGGAAACCAGCAGCAGGTGCAGGCGGTGATAGACGCAGGGCTCATACCCCTCATTATCCACCATTTAAACAGGGTAAGAGATGTTGGATGTCCCCCTGGGCTCCTACTGCTCAGTTAGCACCTGAGTCATACCATTATTCCATGATTATGGGTTTGAATCTCAGATTTAACATGAATAGCTCAGTGTGTTCACTGGGCTGAGTGGTTTTGATTTAAACCATATTGGCCTCAAGTATTACAATTAAGTGAATCTTACATACTGCTGAAATACTGTTCTTAGCAGCATTAAGCTTAACTCTGTCACATTGTACCAACAAAGTGTGCACTTTTGAAAATATTACCAATGTTAAATTTGTGTGATTATTATTGGGTCATGTTACTGAAGGTTTTGTGTTTCTAATATGAAGAACCATAGGCTTGGTTGTAAGTGTCAGTATACCAGAGGGCATTGTCTAATCAGGCGAGCTATTCTCGAAACGTTTGTAGCCCTACAAACTTCTTAAGCCCATTCTTAACACATTGGCTACGATCAAAGTTAAGAATTCTTAGGGCTACGAACTTTTCGAGAATAAGGACCCAGGTCACATTCAGGCAGGTATCTAATGGAAGATGAAGTTGTTTTTTTACCTGAATGGAACGTCAACATTTCTTCACCTGTGAACAAAATTCATTTTGGTCTGGTCTGTTTACTGGTATGAATCCCAGACTGTGTCAAAATCACTTTTGTCCAAAATATAAAGGAATCAGAAAATTAAGGAAATTTGTAAATTATGTTCTGTAACCAGAAAGGAATTAACTTGTTTGCATGCTTTTATTTCAGGGTGAATTTCAAACTCAAAAGGAAGCAGCATGGGCAATAAGCAATTTAACAATAAGTGGTAGGAAAGAACAGGTGAGTTCTTCAGCATACCCTGCTTGGCAAAAGAGGCAACTGGATCAGACTCGCCAAGCTTGTTGATGCATGCAGATTGCATAGATTATCAGGTCCATGGCTGGAATTTGTCTTTGAAAGTTAGGGAGTCATGTACTCATTGTGTTCTGTTGTCCATGTGGTGTTTATGAAACCTCTTGAAACTTTAATCATGTAAATTTATTCTCAGTTCTTATCTAGGATTGGTGTTCATATGAACATTTGACATCAAGATTTGATTTGGAATGATTACCTTTTTAGTTGACGGCTCGTCTGTCCGTCCATAAGCATTTTTTTTTCGCAGCATAACTCAAAAACTGTTCAATATTTTTCAACAAAAATTGGTAGATACAGTGGAAACTGCCTAAGTAAAGACCGCTTAACGAAACAGACCTGATAAGTAACCACTTTTCTTTGGTCCCGGCAAATTCCTTCATTAATTATCACTATTAGAGTCTGGTTAACTAAACTCGGATAAGTAAACAATACTGCTTAACTAAACGTCTTCTCACGGTCCCTGGAAGTAAATTACTTAACAAAAGAGACTGGATAACTAAATTAGCGATCACCACATAATCCGACATGAGGGGCAGTCGTGTCAGTCTCTAGTCAAACAAACATCCTACTTACAGCTCGCTGGCGTCATGCAGTTGACAATACACTGACAACTGGAGGCCAGCCCTGATAAGTTGTTCATTGTTACATATGCAAACTTATTACCCACGTGGTCAACGTATTGGTAGTTGCATACTAATCTCGTACGTCACACGTGTGTCGTATCGCGTTGACCTGTGTCGTAACGACTTGACCTCAGATTCTAACGATTTGATTGGATAACCGATGACCTCTCAATTAGGTCACATTCTGACGTAACTATATTTTCATTCATAACAAACACGTGAATTCATTCATTCTACAACTTAAATGCATTGTGGGAATGTAAGCATCGAGAACGTTGCCGTGTTGCTGTTTAATTGTGAGCCGAACTGAGACATTATACCCGGTCAATAAAAACGTGAACGCAATGTTTCCACCAGTGATGTTAGCCGAATGAAGCAACTGCAAACCAAGAAACGGGTGCTACGGAGTAGTTTACTATAGGAGGCTGTACGAGGCGATGACAACTGACATGCATCGTAGATATATCAAACAGAACCTTAAGTGACGCCGGTTACCAAGGCAGTGACGCCATTTTGGTGTGACGCCATGCAAATATTGTACTACAGTACAAAACTCTTCCCAATAACCCCTTTATGAAACCGGTTTCGCTTGAAACCAAAAATATTAACAGAAATACGCTATTTTGTCAGTTTAATGCATGTAAGACGTGGGTAATAATAACATACACTCGGTCTCATTACATACGAGCACATTATTATTATACGAACTCGTGGTCTTCCTATATGTTATCTGACCTCGCCGCCGGTCAGATACCACAGGAAGGACACTCTTTTCGGGATAATGTATGTAATGAGACCTCGTAGTATTCTCTATATATCCATGCATATGGTTGTCATTTGCAGGTTTTTATAGTTTGGATAAATAAAATACCTGATAAGTTAACAATTTTGGCGAGTCCCTTGAAATTTTACTTATCAGGTTTCCACTGTATATCAAACAGAACCTAAGGTGGTGCCTTTTGCTATTTACAGATTTTTGCCATTTTCATTTTTCTCGGTTTTCCTGGAAACGTTTTGGACTTAGTCTTAAAGTGGGTGGGAGGGTGGGTTTTGTTTCCGAGCATAACTCAAAAAACGTTCAATATTTTCCAACAAAACTTGGTAGATATATCAAACAGAACCTTAAGTGGTGCCTTTTGCTATTAGCAGATTTTTGTCATTTTTGTTTTCCCGGTTTCCATGGAAACGATTTGGACTCGAAAACTTCTTAATATCTTTCAGCAAAACTTGGCAGATATGTGAGTGGTGCCTTTTGCTATTTGCAGATTTTTGGCATTTATATTTTTTATGATTTCCATGGAAACGATTTGGACTTAGTCAAAAAAGACATCAAGCTGTACTTTAAGTAACTGTCAGATGATTTGTTCTTTCAAATATGTGGGGGCTGTGGGGATATGTCATCTTCTGATGACTCTTGTGTTACTCAGGATGCCGTTGTACAATTGCACCCAGGTTGTATTTCATGCATGGTTTGCTTGTTTTGACACTGATGTTTCTTTGTTGTCAGGTATCATATGTAGTACAACAAGGCGTTATACCACCCTTCTGTAATCTTCTTGGGGTCAAGGACACACAAGTTGTCAATGTTGTCCTTGATGGTATCAACAACATCCTGAAGATGGCAGGCGATGACCTGGAATCAATCAACCAGATGATAGAAGAATGTGGTGGTAAAGACACTTGGTGGATTCAGAGTGATCTCCCTTTTTGATAGCGATTAAAAGATGATACAGTTTGTATTAGATTTGAAAATAGATTGGCAATTACTAACTGGTTCCCTTGACATGGGACGTGGCAAGATGTGGGTAATATTTCTGTAATTTGCTGTTTTGTGAAATTCTGTAATGTTTGTGTTGATT
The DNA here is from genome assembly GCF_003918875.1 of Haliotis rubra. Taxonomy (NCBI): domain Eukaryota; kingdom Metazoa; phylum Mollusca; class Gastropoda; order Lepetellida; family Haliotidae; genus Haliotis; species Haliotis rubra. Next base: position 3,693,134 of record NW_025766225.1, read on the forward strand.
AGGAAGAAAAGACCTGGCCCCGATTTCTCGAAACATACTTAAGTTTTTACTCAATTCAAACTGAGTTTGAAACAGCTGGATTTTAATCTCAGCTGCATTTTCTAAATATGAAAGCCCAAACAACTTAATTATTCTATTCACCAAACACAAATTGTCTACTATGTTTGAGTTTAATATCGGTTTTATTTCATTCTGGGAAATGCGTTTTCTCAAATTTGAGTAAAAACTCTAACTTAAGTCAAAACTCAGACTTAAGTTTGTTTCGAGAAATTGGGGCCCGATGAGAAAACTGCAGCAGCTTGTGATGAGATTTGTAAAGAATGCTTTAAGTTCTGTTGGAAATATTTCAGTATTTGTTTACTGTGTTGTGTGTGATCCAGGAAAGTTAATCAAGAATGTTTATGTTTCAGGCTTAGACAAAATTGAAAGTCTACAGAATCACGAAAATGAAGAAATTTACAAACTTGCCTATGAAATTATTGATCACTACTTTTCTGGTGATGTAAGTATACATTTTGGATGTGTTCAGGGTTTGCCAGATTCCAAGAAGCAAAAGTATGGATTGGGATGCTTTGGGATGTGTCATTGCACCCTTGTGAGTGTGGGTCATTGCTCGTAATGCAAAACACTAGATTGTCTGGTCCAGGCATGATTGTTTTCAAACTGATCTGGCTGTTACTTTGCTAAGTTCTGCAACTTGGCAAATAAAGCTGATTTGATAATTGTGTCATGGCATGGTCTAGCCTATTGTACTTCTCTGAATGCTCAGTTACAGCAATACTCATCCTCAGACAAGAGATCCTTCCAGGTGTTATTACAGAATATGGATCAGTATGGTCCATTCTCTCACAAGTTTGGACCCGTGAAGGTCCGGGTTAGAATGTGCCTTCAGTAACCCATGCTTGCTGTAAGAGGCGACTAACGGGATCGGGTGGTCATGCTCGCTGACTTGGTTGACATATGTCACCGGTTCCCAATTGCGCAGATCGATGCTCATGCTGTTGATCACTGGATCGTCTGGTCCAGACTCGATTATTTACAGTCCGCCGCCATATAGCTAGAATATTGCTGAGTGCGGCGTAAAACTAAACTCACTCACTCACTCACTCACTCTCACGAGTTTGAGAACCAAGGGTCACACTGTTTGAACTGACTATACCCCAAGAGTATGGATTTTAAGCCATGGTCTCAATCACAGGTGGATTCACAAATGTGTCTGGCCTTCTCAGACAGACCTGTGAAGATCTGGCTTACTATTGGTCTTCTGTAACCCATGCTTGTTGTAAGAGGCAACTAACAGGATTGGTTGGTCAGTCTCTCTGACGTTCTTAACACATGTCATCGTATCCCAATTGCGTAGATCAATGCTCAAGCTGTTGATCACTGGATTGTCAGGTTCAGACTCAATTAGTTACAGACCACTGCCATAGAGGTGGAATATTGCTGCTTTCAGTGTTAAACAACAAACCAACCTTCTCAGCCACAGATGAGTCCAGCTCTCTTAGCCACAGGTGTGTCCAGCTGACATGTACAGGTGTTTGGTGTGTCCAGCTGGATAATAACGGATTACATCGATAAACAACATTCACAATCACCCCAGTTTTACATCTTCCAACTGCCATATAGCTTGAATATTGCTGAATGCGGCGTTAAACAACAAACAAACATCTTTGTGATGCTGACTCAAGGCAGTTTCTTTTACGAACTGATGTTCCTTGAATTTAATCAAGGTATAATATTTAATCTGAAAGTATGACATTAATTTCTGTACGGTCTTACATTACTGTATCTGTTATAGATCGAAGAGGAGGCTTTACTCCCACAAGCATCAAATGAAGGATACCAGTTCGACCCTAATGCCCAGATTCCATCGGAAGGATTCAAGTTTTGACCACAGCTGAGGACACTAATTAAATTGTTGCCATATTAGAAGTTGTGGAGCCATCTGTGCCACGGCTGTTCCAAGTTGGAGATCATTGCCAGCAGACAAACGTTTCACCCTGGCATTCGAGAACTTGCTTGACCCAGTGTAAGTGATGTGGATGAAGAAATGTTCCGTTTCCATCACATCAACACCCGAAGATTAAGTCGCCAGTGCGGGAATGAGGTCAAAGATGTGTAGGCATATGTGCCCGGAAATTCCAATGAGCCCATCTGGAATCTGGTGACTCCGATGGAAACTCTTAATCTATTTGAATTCCCTTAGAAATATGAGTGAAAGAAAAATGATTTCACGGGGGAGATATTTTCGAGGCATGAATTACGTGCATGACAAGAAATTGTTTGTGGTCCCTACAGACTACGGCAATGAAGGAGCTGCTTAAATATTCATCCTGGACTTGAGATGAAAATATTAAGTTGATCACTGATAATGATTCCTAGAGAATATTTGAATACAACCTAAGACTGCCTACCTAACATACACATTCACCAGATGTAACAAGCTTCCACCAGGCTTAGCTTGTCAACCCTGAACTGAAGGACCTTGTAGTGTGCCAATTAAGTTTGGAGACATTTTGGCAGTAATTGACAACCATGGATAATTTTGCTCAATGCTATTGTATCTCAGTGTTGGAACCTTTTCACTGCAGTGTGGAAACTGTCGATGGTATGCAAGACAAACGAGAAGCATATTCTATGACTGAATTGTCGGAGCCTGTGTTAGGTTATAAGATATTTCTTGAAGCGACACGCTTTCTTCTTGTAGTTCTGCCTCAGTGCACTGAGCCTATGTTTTAAAGTATGTCCACAGTTGCTGATGTCGTCATGACGATGCTTCCACTGCACGTTTGAGGACAGTTTGTAACAGGAGAAGGTGAATCCTACTGGAATCAAATTTTAATCAACTGATTTGATCTGTTGTTTATTTAACATGTATTTAAACATACTCTAGGTATTGTCTCTATCTTTGTAGGTGTGTCTTGTTACATTTCTACTGTGTCTTTTATTTAGTTCATAGTCTGGATATTTTGTTTTTCAGTGATGCCCATATGTAACAAAGTATTAACTTATGAAATTGCATTGTGCCTTAGGACTTTTCTAAATTGGAAGTGTTAAAGTTCATTAATTTTTCTACCAAATTACTTGTATTTAATTACTTGATGTTGTTTTTCTGTCAGGTTTCCACATTATTTGACAAGGACATATCATTCCAGTTTTGTTGATACCAACGGCTACATGGTTAAAATCAAGCTAAGTGGAAAGGTAGTTTGACCTGCATTTCAAGCTATTGAGGGCTTCCATTACACACAAAAAGCTATTTTGTTTGCAGCGATTTGTCAACTATGGTTTTGGACAGCTGAGATTTTTGGAGAATTAGTTTGATATATGAATAAAAATAAGCACCTCTTATGTTGTTTTGTAAAGTGGTTTCTGTTAATTGTAAAATATTAAATCATGTTTGTTTTTAGGGGTGTAGTTGTTGATTTTTATTTGGATGAAAACCAAAGACCAGAATAGGCTGTTACCCACTTAATAGAAACACTTTTGGTTTTTGAAAAAGATTGGTGGAGTAAATCTTAACTGCTGTTTAATTGAAATGTCTTTTTGGGTGGAAAAGTGTAAAGGTCCTCTAATGAAAAAGCATTTGTGCACTCAGTGATAATGTAAAGACGAAGATGCTGTGATATGCTTCTGAAGATGGAACAGAAAGCAGGGTCACAGGATGAAGACAATCTGAGCCTTAGTAATGGGTAGGGCAAACCCTCATTTACTAACAGGATAGTAAGTACCACATGCAAGTGTGAGGCAGATGGTAGGTTAATTATTATCTTTTTATTTAATCTTCATAAGAAGTCCACTTAATTTGTTTCACATTTGGTGGAAATGTCTACAGTTGTCAGTGTTACGGTCTTGTTGACCAAGCATGGCAGATAATCATTCGCTTTTATTAAAGAATGATATCTACAATTTTTCTATGACAAGACTGGGCTAGTAAGAAGTAACAGTATGGCACTGTTCTGTGGTTTTAGTACAACTAAGATGATTTGACAGATAAATATAACTGGATCTGAGTGCTGATTTATGATAATGACACAGCACAGAGTGAGGCTATGCTGTTTAGTGGAGGGTTTCCCCTTAAAATGGCCTGTCCCCTTGTCCCTAATGGCAGTTTGATCAACCAGATAGCAAACTGTCACAGTGAAGATGGTAAAACAACTGTATTGGGTTTTTTGTCCAAAGTGAAATAAATTTCCTTCTGACACTTTTACAGATACAGCAGACATGTTTAGACATTAAAAGGAAAAGCAAATTCCAAATGTATCTTTTGATCATATATTTGTTCATATGTATGCAGAAAATTCAACTGAGGCTTTCATTATGCTTTGCTGATATTAGTCAATTGATAATCATATTTCTGCATACTTAATCGAGTAGATGTATTGATCCTTTCACTCCTATGGACATGAGGATTTATTTTAAAGAAAATTTCTTTTCTTTTAGAATATTATTTTAAAAGGATGTAGAGTGTTTAGATGTTAATCATATGGTCACAACCTAAAAACATGTAAGTGCTCCTTGGGTTTTGTATGGTTCAAACCATACTATAAACAAAGTATTCTTTAAGTTGTGGGATCTTGCAATATCAAATATGAATACCACACACTTTTTCAGGGTTGTTTGGACGTGTTAACTGTAAGATGAAAAAATAACCTTGAGTTATGAGAACATATAGTAGATTTGCTGTCTTTAGTCTGACAGGGAGCTTATTCAGCTAATGCATAAAGAAATATTATTACATCATTAGTGTATCTCTTCACTTGGTCCAGGGATTTGTCTAGGATTTCAAACTGACTCCCAAAAGGGAAAAAGACGTGTTTGTTCGAAAATAGGACTTTCAAAGTCCTTTATTCTGAAATATTCAGGGATATTTAGTATTTCATTCAGTGCAAAAGTGGTATTGGTTCTGTCGACAGTTGCAAGGGACCTCTGTTAAATAAAAAAATAAAACTATAGTTATTATTATACTTGGTAATATAACAGTGTAACATGGCAATATTTTGTTCCTGTTTGGGATTTTTTTAACTGACAATTGCTTCAGACCTGGGGCTGAATATTGACCTTTACGCAGGTCTAGATAAATCCCTGGCCTCTATTTACAAGGTGATAAATGACCGCATTACAAAGCGAGTGATATTGACCGTATTACACAGTGAAAATGAGCAATAGGAAAGGTGCGTTTTTGAAAATTGTTATATGACAAGATTTGTTGAGTCACTTTCCAGTGTAAATATGATGGGAACAATGAATACCATGAGTTGTCCAGAAATACGTCAGAGGACACAATTTGAAGGGTAGAATATGGCATGTTCTGTACACAAAGTCTTATTTTCACGTTGTGAATATGCCTTGTACATTGTGTGCTGTTGTGTCACTTGTCCTCTTTCATAATATATGCCAGGTAGTATGAGACCTATCCTTAACATCAGGGCTGGCATGTTAAGGGAAGTTTCAGTAAAACTGAATCAATATTTTATGAAAAAGATCAAAATGATTGTGTAAATGTACTTAAGATATCTGTCACGCCAAAAGACCAGGATATTTACACATTTAGTTTTTATTCAATATTTTGCCAATGTTTTGTGAAATAGTTGACATGACCAAATTGATGAGCTTTAATTGATTTAGGTTTTTTCTAAATGACTCCTGTGGTAATAGTTTCCTTGGATTCTGTTTATTCTTGAAATGGAAGACCAAGTGGATTGGCTGTTCAGGCTCGGTGACTTGGCGGATTACACATCCTACTCCAGTGGTGTTCGTCGTTGCTCACCATATCAACCATCGGATTGTCGCCTCCAGATTGGGTTGATTTTCAGACAGCTGTCAAATAGCTAAAATATTGTAGAGTGCAGTGTTAAATGGGAAAAAAGTAAACTAATATAAGGAATTCAGATGAATGAATAATTGTCTCTAGCAAATCCTCTCTCCGGTGAACAAGGATTATGTTTACAGTTTTTTCACTATTTAAAGCATATCAATTTGGTCATGCAAGTATTTTCAACAAGGCGAGTTCATATCAGGTTGATGTAAATATATATCATTTTCTCAAACAAATTATTTTACAAGAGAAATGAGATTAAGATATGGGAGCTTTGTCCCAGGTAGATGCCAGCAAGATAATTAAGGATAGGTTATTTTGGCTAGTCTCACCTTATTTTGAGATTGGCTACCCTGTTATGCATAACATGTTTTAACAAGTCCATTATACTGATAGTGATTCAATTTGACCTCTTCTGGTGATTGCCATTGGATCATTTCTGAAATGAGACGCTTGCCTAGCCAGAACAGCTGCTACTGTGTCATTATGTTGAGTTCCCAGCCAAACCTAACTTTGTTAAAATTTATTAATCATTTTATCTTCGAATAAGCTTGAAAGGATTGTTTCCAAACATTACGAACAGCAATTGAACATATCTGAAGTTGTGCATGATTTTCAAGCTTTAGCACTGAAATTGTTATCGAAAAAGTGGTGTTTTTTCACTTTCTTTAGAAAAATTTGTATTTGACATTTTAGGGAATATATAGAAATTAGTCTTCCAAACATCAACAGATATAAGAAATAATGGCATGTGATAAGCCGTATAATGCTTAGTTTGTGTGAGATCTCTGTGAGGCTTTGGCTGAAGCTCCAATATGGCACAGACAGAAGTAGAAGCAGCTTGCTGCCACAAGTGTCCAAGCACGGTCTAAACACCAGAGGCATATTCTCAAACATTGGGGGTCTTTTTGGGGGAGGGCACCAGCTCAAAGCATATATAGTTTTAAACTTGTAAAAATAAATGCTACCAATTTTGTGTATTTCGTGAGCTGTTCTAAACAGTTAATCTTTTATACTGAATTGTTATGCAGAAAAAGTTGAAAACTCACTGCCTTAATATTTTATTTAAAAGAAATACATTGAAATGGTCCAATGTGTATTATGATGCTATTGCGATTCATGTGCCAGGGGAATCTATTGTTGACTTGCTGAGTGAATATATTCAAAGATTTATTTAAAATGCTGTTAATGGACCCGTTTTCTCATTAACCTCTTCGTGAAAACTTGCCCTAGATTGGTCATGCGAGTAAAAATAATATCCCATGTTTCATGTCCGATCCACAATATTGTGCAATCCCAAGTCTGTATAACATAACTGCAGTCATAATTATTGACAATATATATTATGTATTTGTCCAGTGACAAACTAATGTTATCCTTCAGGTTAATCAAATGGTTGCATTAAAGATCAATTGATCGACCACACAAGGTAAAAATATTTGAATATGATGCTGTGTTATGACGGAACTGGCCCTATCTCAGACCAGTTGAAACTGCAAGGGTTAATGGCAGATGGGTTGCTGGCAGTAGAGGGTTATCCCAAGTCAACATGAAGATTCCCCTTGCAATTGAGGCTGTTTAAGACACAGCCAAGCCTGGATGAGCCCATGTTGTTGTGTATATGCAAGAAATACCTTAGGTTCACCTTAACATAGCCTGAATTATTCAGGCCTTGGGAATACAGTACATGACGAAGCACGGTGCTTCAAATTTTAGTTTCTCTTTGTCTGAATATTCAGGTTCACCTATTGAAAACTCTCCAGGACTTGTCTGCTTTGTAATTATTGAACCATGTTGATTTTTGTTTTCAAAAGTGGTTGCCATAGCTACGTTCGAATGATAGTTGCAAAGGCATCCTTGTACATGTTTAACTTGAAAATAAAAATCAAGTATGAAGAAATAAATATTTGTTTCCTTGTTCGAAAATATGCATATACAGGGTTTGCTTGGAGCAGTGCTTGAAGAAAATATATTGACTCTTCTCAGCCGATCTCAAGGTGATGTTTCTACTGTGGGTCTCTGGAACCTGTTGAATTCTTTTCAAAATATGAGAAAACCAATTAGCAACGATCAGCTTCCAAGTCTAAATTGAAAGGAAGAACGTGACACGAACCACATGATTCTTGTAAATATCATACCTTTATGGCACCATTGCTATAAATACTTATCAAATTTTCAACATAGTCGTCTTCATTGGTAACTATCTACTATCAGTTGCGCAAGTGGTCCTGTCAAGGCTCGTGTATACGAAAAGCCGGAACTTGAATTGGATGGATTGGTAATGGGATTTATGGGATCGTCATGGCACTACTGACAAATGAACATCGTTTCAAATGTTGTCTCCTCGAGATATTCATGAACCCACACGCATTGTTGCGAGTGCAGACTAGGGGAGATGCACATGGGATACCAAATTTCCTCAGTGCTTGTCTCTTTCACCAAGATCACGACTCCGGGAAGTACGTTCCCCAGCGAGAGTCCACGAGGGGGACCGGAAGATTTGGAAGAAGGACTGAGGTCTCAGTGTCCGCGATATTGGTTGAGATCCGTACCCAATCGTTCCTCGTGCAAGAGGAGCACAGGGAGATCCGGTCTTCCGACTATTTCACTAGAATGAACAAGAAGCAGACCAGGGCATGTTTGACAAGCGGTTTGACCTGACTGAAATTGCTGGATTAATCAGTCAGACCGACTTAGAAGCACTCCCTGGCGAAGAGATCATGAAGGGAACAGATCGATTGGGGGGTTGAGGGTCATGCATGATCCACAGCCAAGTGATTACCTAACGTACTCCACCGCACGTGCCCGAGAAAGATCTATGTTTTGGGGTCTAAGAGCATATGTGAGGTCACTTATACCTTGAGACCGCCTCCGTGGTGTAGTGGTTAGAGCGTACGCCCGGAGAGCGGAAGGTCGTGGGTTCGATCCCCGACCGCGTCATACCAAAAGACGTTAAAATATGATACTTGTTGGTCCCTGCCTGGCACTCGGCATTAATGGGTACAACAAGGACTGGTCGGCTCGGAGTCAGTATAATGTGTCTGAGTGGGGTATTCATGCTTCACTGCGGCATGCATGGGCGGATCCAGGAATTTTGAAAGGAGGGCTCCGCCAACGCAAAAAAAAAACCCAACCTTCAATGTGATCTTAAGTCATTTTCAAGTGTGTGTGTGTGGTCGAACTGGCATCCGCCACTGGCATGGTATCTCAGTGGGCAAGCACTATAAAACCAGCTTCAGTCTGGGCTAGTACAAGCAGCCGCGCATTCACATACACACGCATGCACGTCGTCATATGAGCGAAATATTCTCAAGCACGACGTTAAACCCAATTTCTCCTCACTTATACCTTGAATTTTGTTCGACTAGCACGGTATACATGCGACCGAGGACCAGATCGGACTTCAGAATACGGTGGTTGTCATCGATTTGGGCTCACATGCGTTATACTCTCCCTTGGCGTCTCTATTGAGGACGGAAACCATTGATAACTTGAAGAAACTGAAGAGGGAGAATAAGTTCCCTCTCCCTCAGTATAATGACGCATCTTCCAGTTATGAGTTTTACGTCACATCGGCATTATTCCAGCCATATAGCGACGAGACTAAGTCTGCATACACACACAGTTTAAGCTCAAAGTTCAAATGAGTTTCTTGAAAATATACTGAGTCAAAAAAGAAACTTCACAAAATGTAATTTGAAAAATAATGAATACTTTTTCTCTACATCTATGTATCCGAAATGGGATCCCTATCTTTCGACTCCAGATAAACGTTAGCAAAACCCACTCAAACCCATCCATTCGTCGTGCAAATGACGTTAGTGCAAAATCAGGTTTTGCACGTGCAGTCGATCACGTGATCTTCGCATCGAAGTTTTCTTCATATGCACGTGTTTGCATTGGCCTCAAGAATTGAAAAAAACACTTTTAAACCAAAGTTCTAACGGTACTTGAAATGCCACGATTGTCAAATGTGCAACGTGAACCTGCCGTTGGCATGTTGCAAGCGGGAAGATCAGTTATTGACGTCGCAAGAGCAATGGGATGCAGCCGTCGTACTGTGTATGACTTGCGAGGTCGTCTACAACAAACTGGCACCACTTCTGATCGCCCAAGGTCGGGTCGTCCACGTGTGACGTCACGAGCAGAAGACCGTCAAATCGTCCTACGTCACCTACGTGACAGATTTCTGCCGGCTACACGAACCAGGGCTGAGATGTTTAGAGGTCGACTGTCCTCACAGACCATTCGAAATCGGTTGCGGGCTGCCAATCTCCATTCTCGACGTCCATATCGTGGGCCAATATTGACGCCGTTTCATCAACGTCAACGTCTGCTGTGGGCCCAACGTCACCTCCGATGGACCCAGAGAGACTGGAATCGAGTCGTCTTTAGCGATGAATCCAGGTTTACCCTCAGATTCGCGGATGGCAGGCATAGAGTCTTGAGACGGTCGTGAACGGTATGCCCAATGTTGTGTACAGGAAGTCGACAGATTCGGGGGCGGAAGTTGCATGGTGTGGGGTGCTTTCTGTGGGAACAACCGTTCCCGACTTCTGGTCATCCGTGGAAACCTCACAGCTGCTGCTTACCGCGACCAGGTGCTCACCCCTGAACTCCTTCCTTTCATGGCGGCTCATGGCCCAGGTCTACAGTTCCAGCATGATAATGCTCGGCCGAATACCGCGATGTTGACACGAAATTTCCTTCAAAACGCTGGAATCAACGTCATGGACTGGCCATCGAGGTCCCCTGACCTTAATCCAATAGAGCACGTTTGGGATGCACTTGGGAGAAGGCTTCGTGGTCTTAGGAACCAACCTCAGAATTTGCAGGAACTTGGCGCTGCCTTGCAAGAGCAATGGCGCAGAATCCCCAACCACGTGTTCACAAGCATCAGTCTGTCGATGCGGAGACGGAGACGGTGTTTGGCAGTGGTGAATGCGCGGGGCGGCCAAACACGATATTGAACTGAGAAATTTCGCATTTTTATTCTTGTGACTTGACATTCTGTATACCCATGTTTTGGAACGGCGGTGTAGCCTAATGGAACTGATTATGGCACTGTCAGTGTATCGAGTACATCACACAGATCTCAGCAATGAAATAATAACTATTTAACCATCTTACCATCTCTTGTTCTTTTATAGTGCCCTGAAGAAAGAATGTGAAGTTTCTTTTTTTGACTCAGTATATATATTTATTCATCACATTATTATTTACAAACATAAATATTTAAATTACATTTGTGACGTCATTTCATTATCTGCTCGCTCCATTCCTGAAAAGTAATGGAGCGAGCAGACAATGAAATGACGTCACCAATGTGTACCATTTTCAAATTAAAGCCTTCATTTTGTCATTTTGACATTTAATGTTGATAACAGAAATATTCCCAATACTTTGAATGTAATTTAAGTACGGTAATATCCTCGTAACTCTCCATTCCTAAAAAATAATGTGCCTCGGCGCCATTATTTTTAAGGAATGGAGAGTTACTCGGACATTTCCCTCTACGTCATAGCACCATATGGAACTTGTGGAACTCTTTACCCTTTGACCTGAAGCTCGCACCTACTCTGGACTCCTTTAAAAGCCATCTCAAAACGCACCTTTTCATTCAGTTCTATGACTCATAAATAGCTCACTCTTACTGTACATATTGTTTTAATTGTAGCGCCATGAGCATGCTTACGAACGTGGATTTGTGCGCACTATAAATAGGCACTATTATTATTATTATTATTCAAAAACAAGCAATTCACATTACATAGTTAGAATTTATGATACAGGGTGCCGTTGTACAAAACAACCTTAGCGCTAAGGTTACCTTAAGTCTATGTTAAGGTATGGGAGTTACGGTCACCTCTCATGACTAGCCAAAGGACCGTTCCTAATTTATGGCCAGGGGGTGATGAAGATTTTTTATGGAGAAGCATGTACAATGTGAATGACACACCAGCCCGAAACTTTATGTATAAAGTAAGTGACCACCCTGCATGTCGTGTACAAATTCTCTCACACACACACACACACACACACACACACACACGCACACGCACACGCACACGCACACACACACACACACACACACACACACGCCGCCCCCTTTGTCAACCCATTGGCTTTATCAGCATATTGCCTAGCCAATTATGTTAATTATATTGTTCTCTTGTTTTCTTTTATACAATACACATATATATATATACTTTGCCTCAACGTCATGTTACCATTCCTGTTTGACAACGGTACAAGAATCTATATCGAAACGTCGCACACTCGTAATAAAGAAATTGGTGTCCAGAAAGTTTGTCTGTTTTGTACTTCCCATCTTCTAAAATGCCACTCAAAGAAGTCAACCATATTCGGTTGGTGCATCTACTGCACCAGCATACCACATTAACACCTTGTACAGTTCCGGGATTACTCAACGTTGTCAGTGTTGCGGTGATTAGTAATGCTGTTGGGTGGCATCACCGATCATTGGGGGGACAACTCATCGTTGTTCATGGTTTGGTTTGGTTTGTTTTTTTATTTTGTTTTCGTTTAACGCCACAGTCAGCAACATTCCAGCTGTATGACCGCGGTCTGTATAAATAAGACAATCGAGTGATCAACATCATGAGCATCGATCAACGCAGTTGTGATACGATGACGTGTCAGCCAAGTCAGCGAGCCTGACCACATGATCCCCTTAATCGTCTCTTATGACAAGCATGGGTTTCTAAGACCCATTCTAACCCGGATCTTCACAGGTGGCAAATTGACAAAAAAATGTTCCACACTCTGTGCAATACCTGGACCAAATATCACACCACATCAGGATATTGGCCAGCTACCCCTTGCACGTGTTGTTACAGATTTAAAGCAGGGTAACCTTGATGTACCCTCATGGACGGCAGTTACTCCAGAATTTAACAGTCATATTTGGAAATATAATGGACTTACAACATTCTGAATGATGAAAGTGTGAACTACAGATTTGAATGATCACACAGTGTACAATTGAATCAAGGACAGTTGACTGTCCGGTATTCGAGCACCATCTTTTTCATCATAAGCGGCTCTAAACTGAAGACAGACAAATTGATACAGTCAATATCGTGTGTGGTCACCCCTGGCTTGTATGCAAGCATGGATACGACGTCTAGCGGATAATGTTAGTCGTCTGATCACATGTGTCGGGATTCTCCGCCATTCTTCCTGTAGGGCCTGTGCCAACGCCTCCCTTGTCTGTATGGGTGGCTGTCGCTTGTTGATTTGTCGTCCAAGGTGGTCCAACAGGTGCTCAATCGGGGACAAGTCGGGAGATCGAGCTGGCCAAGGAAGTAACGGCACATTCTGGGCATTAAGAAAGTCCATACTGATGCGTGCCTTATGAGGTGTGGCGTTGTCTTGTTGGAACATGGTACGTGGGTGATTTTGGATGAATGGCACGACGACTGGTTTTAAGACTTCATTGATGTACCGTGCAGCTGTTAGCTTACCATGAATCACAATAAGATCAGTCTTCATGTCGCCACAAATCCCTCCCCAGACCACCACGCTTCCACCACCATAGTGGTTGGTCTCTTGTACGCAGCAACGTCGTGTACGTTCTCCCCGCCTTCGGTTTACGCGTTGTCTACAGTCTGGTTTAAACACTTGGAAATGGCTTTCATCGGTAAAGAGCACTCTGGACCAGTTTCTTGCCTACCATCGCTCAACAGTTCTCGCCCACCTCAGTCTTTGACGACGATGTTCAGGCGTCAACGTCATAGCCTTCAGCGGTCGATAGGCTCTGATACCATGGTGTCGAAGACGTCTGGCAACGGTCCTTCTGCTGACTGGATGGCCAAGAGCAGTTCGGGCGGATGACGTCACAGTTACGAAGCGGTTCCTCAAGTGAAGCAGTCGTAAATAACGGTCTTCCTGGGGGGTCGTGACCCTCGGACGTCCACTTCTAGGCCTGTCAGACGTGACACCCGTCCGTCTGTAACGGCTCACCAATCTCAGGATTGTTCGCTTTGAACAGTTCATCAACCTTGCAACATGGGACTGCGTCGCTCCCAAATCCAGCATACCAATAGCTCGTTCTCTCTGCTGTGCTGTTAGCCTCAGCATGTTTCCTTTCTACCGTACGATGTGATAATGGAATACATCATTTCTCTAATCATTTTATACCTGAATTCAATACGGCTTTTTACGAAGGGATTTCGCAAAAGTCCCCTGCAAATTTAACATTTTTACACAAATTACATGAATCTCGTCCAATTCAATGCGTAGTGTATGTTGTTTGCGTTCGGGCAAGTTATTTCAACCCGATTTTATTGAAAAAAATACAAAGGTACGTTAAAAAATGAAACATAATTTTGGTGACGTTTCTTTTGCCCGTGGGTTTATGTTGTGCGTACTATCACCTGATATCTCTAGTTACGAATGTTTTTATGTCAAATGCATACAGATCACGTCTGTGCAGTCTGTCATTTTTGTATCTCGTGAAAAAGCATATCCGAACCACATGAAAATGACAACTTACCAGCACGAACAGCACGTGTAATACAGTGCGACCCACGTGATTGGACTGGTTTTCTTTGAGAGAACTGATGACGTGACGCGTTCGCCAGATGCCACAGAAGTGAGAGACAATATAGGTGAAAATGATATTGATAACGGCGTTGAATCATTACAGTTAGCTATTGGTGACTCTTGACTTAAGTACTGGAAGAGTGAGTGAGTGAGTAAGCATTTACTTAAGGTTTTAGTCGTATATAATAAATATAATTAGACTGTATTATAACCTGTCGTGCAGTTCAATAACGACATTCTATTTAAAACTAGTTTGAGAACATGAAAGGCATGAAATATTATTCAACAATAGTGTGAAAATGGGCCATAGATCACAAACACCACAATCAGGCCACCATACCAGGCCCAGCGTTTGTGTGAAGATCATACTACACCTGATTTACCTGTGTAGATGACAAATGGTAAGCTAAAGGTTAGAAACGGAAGGAACGGTGGGGTAGCCTAGTGGTTAAAGCCGCTCGTCACACCGAAGACCCGGGTTCTATTCCCCACATGGGTACAAGGTGTGAAGCCCATGTCTGGTGGCCCCCGCCGTGATATTGCTGGAATATTGGTTAAACAATCTAAGAGAGAATCTGTACGATCTGAAGAATCAAATGGGTCAGATCCGCAAAGCCTTCGTAGCCGTATGTCATTCGTAAGCCTATGACAGTTATGATAACTCGTAACATTACGAACGCTTTGTGGACCGGGACACTGTACTGGAGTAATATTTGCCCGGTAGGTGTAGAGATGTGCTGTTCTGGCTTAAAATATTCTGGGAAAAGGATGTCCTTCAGACTTAGATTTTCTTACGTAATGTACTGTTTGGTTATTCAGAGTTTTAGGCAAGTCATATGACCTGAACTTATGCCCACCTTCAAGAATCTGTATTTGTTGAAAGTGTGATATACTAGTAAACAATTGGTCCTGAGGACCTTCCTCTTTTTGCCGTCAGTCTCTTCTTCCAGTTAGACGTACTCCTACAGACAAACTGCGAGGAGAAATCTCTTTTTTTTGCTTCTGTTTCGTGAGGTTTTCAGAAATCCCTGAACATTTGGAAAAATATTTCAGAGATAGCATTGAATATCTCCAGCCATACACGTACGTGTGGTTAGTGATTTGATCGTCAGCCGGCTTTGTGCACTGCTCAGTACCGGACTTGATGATGTACACATTATACAATTTCACAAACGTATACATTGTACAAAATGTCTTACAACGTTCTTATTTCTGCATACAATGAAGCCTATGTGTACCAGGTCTACAAAGCCATAGGTAAATGTGCCCGTTTTTGATGTTTGCTACTTTTCTACACCAATCTTTAAATATATGCACCGTCCTCTTCATTTCTCTTGAATAAATATCCAAATACATCGTGAACATAAATGCACTTCGTAGTTTTGAATTCTTTGGGAAATTCCCACCTAATGTCTAAAAAAAGAAATCGATTTATATTCGACAACATACAGAAATGTAGCCTTGTTATTCAAAGTAAATATCACCCGTGTTAATGTGAAATTCAATACCAGCAACAGAACCCAATTATATTATTGAAAAGATATCTTTGCAATACACGAGATAAGGTCAGAATATTATTAGCGATACGATTAACCGATGTAATACGTTTGGTATCTGATTAATATGCAATTAAGGGCCACCAGCAGGAACTACTGTTAGTTACACCTGGTTTGTTTGTTTGTTTGTTTGGCGTTTTACGCCGCATTCAGCAGTATTCCAGCTATATGACGACAATCTATAAATTGTCAGATTATTATTATAAGAATGACATTATGTGCTAAGATTTGTACTCTCGAGGGTGTGCAGTAATCATCGTGCATTAGGGGAAAAAATGCATTAAGCTAACCAATGGCTCAAACAGCCGAATACCATTTTTTATGAAACAAAAACACACGACCAAAACTGAGCCAACGAATAAAACCAGAGGTCGGATTTTTCGTCATGACAATCAAATATTTATACAAACAGGTGTCAAAATGCTGTTTGAAAGTTGTAGATTTCACTGCAGGTGTTCGATGGCAATATCACGTGATTCTGTGTATTCGGTATCAGCCAATCAGAGCTTATTTCCGTTGCACGAGATTTATGCAGCGTTCATTTCAGACGACAATTGACGAGAAATTGCAGCTAACATAACGAATACTCAAACATATTCCGAACATAGAACATATTAGTCTAAAGAAGTGTGGATGTAATTCAGTTTAAATTGTGTACGTTTCTGAAGCTTCCCCACACGGAATTAGTGTTTTTGATCTGGGACGTCATCGACAAGAAATGCTGCACGACCTTTTTCGGGACTCAAAGAGAGGTTAGTTCACACCATTTTGTTTCTGTTGGCTTAAGCGTTCGACAAAAGCAATACATATTTCTCTGTGAGTTGGTTTTGATACCATATTGACAGTTATTTCAGTCACGAAACCGCGCGTGTACTTAGGGTTAACACATATCAGTGGTTAACTGTCAACGTTAATGAATTAAAATTGAGGGCAAAGGAGAATAACACATGCACCCATATTGGATTGTGGTTAACTAAACATGAAAGAACCAAGTAATGCTCATTCCATGTTGATGTATCTGATACGGGCATCTGTTTTGGACTTTACTTTTGTACACTTCATTTTTTCAGCCAAATAATATTATGATAACGTAATTTACAGGACGCGTCAAATTAGTAGCACGCATATTATCTACATGTGTACAGTCAATGGACATAAGTATTTGTCACTGTGCATTATTTCCATAGACTTGCATGTTAATTTGGTGCAGCTAGAAAAATTGTCTTGATTTTTTCTTGTTAGTTTGATCTTGTTCATATTTTGCACGTGTTTCATGAATCATCTCAGCTGCAAAGACATAATTTCCGTTTTATTTTCCATTCAGTATTTCGAGAATGACCACACTTTGATTGATGCGTGTCATGATTATGACAATTTTTAACATGGCGGTCTATGGGGAACGAATGTTGTATATGTCAGGGTAGAGTCTCTACTGGTAGAATCTCCGATCCTACTAGTTGAGATTGCAATCGGAGTCTCTACCAGTAGAGACTGATTACATAGAATAACCAATACAATCGCAATCTCTACCAGTAGAAGCTCAAATCTGATCCTACTAGTAGAGATTGCAATCTAAGTGAATATTTAGAAAACAAAATTTATTTTCATATATTGTAGAATGACATCTTCCTTTGAAAAGTGTACACTGTTTGTATGACTTGTTTAAAAACAAAACGAAAATAAAACAGTGTTACTTTGTTTTCATTTATGATTGTTATTGTAAATAAATGTAACTCTAAAATTTAAAAAAATAAAATATCAATGTTTATTTTAGAAAACATCACACTTTATTGTCAGCTATGTCCATCAATAAATGACATTAGCAACATTTAGATCCGTCATAAATGTGACATTAATTGTTATCAATAATCACTGATGTGTGCACTTTTCATAGGAAGATATCGAATATAAACATAAAACAATATGTCACAACAGTGAGCTGGAAACAGTCTAGTGCTATATCTGAATAAAATGCATATTATTGTTCAGCAAGGAAAGTGTCTTTGTTGTTCTACCAGTAGAGACTCCGATCGCAATCTCTACTGGTAGAGACTCCGATCGCAATCTCTTCTGGTAGAATCGGAGATCGCAATCTCTACCCTGACATATATATGTTGCTCATGTAACTACAATGCGGAAAATACTTGAAGGAACATTACATGGAAATTATGTATCTGTGACCAAGATGATTTCCTAACAAACTGCTAAATCTGACAACCAAATAACGGAAACTGTATTAATGAAAATTATTACAGCTACACTAAAATAACATGAAGGTCTGTGATAATTTTGCCAATTGACGAATACTTATGTCCCATGACAGTATGTGTTTATATTCTAGAGCCTGTATAGTGAGGAGCACATGTATATAGCGCCTGTATAGGGTGGAGTATATCTAAAACTGTCTGGGTGAGTGCGTGAGTTAGGTTTAACACCGTTTTTGAACAGTTTTCCAGTCATTTCAAAAGCTTTTTTATGGTAGGAAAGCCCAGGTCTTACACGTTTAGCACTTTGGTGGAACCCACGAGCACGGGTATGGTGCTGACAAGCCTACAAACGTATTGGTTGAGAGGAACGACCAACAACCTGCAGCAAACAGGAATGTCCTTTGTCACTGTGCAATCCTAAATACAGGCAGCCAAGTTTGATATTACGTTTTATCGGTCACCGTCCCATGCTTTAATTAATAACTTATATTCTATATTTTTCAGAATTGTAGTCAATACGGAATCATATTGCTATTTTGTTCTTGTGTTATGTGTTGATAATGACCTTCAACAGGAATGTTCACTCAACACCTATAACTAAACCGTGAAATCAGTAAATAACCCCACACGATCAATGAATAACTAACGACTTATACTGAAATGGATTAAGTTTACAATCATAAAAGACAATATATGGTTGAAAAATATGGCAGAAACAAAATAGTAAACCCTATTAAAAACGTTTGCGCACTCACAAATTTAACGCAGCGCGTGCTGTTTTTGTGTCCAGGAAACTGCGTTGGAATTACAGAAAAGTCCATGTTTACCGGCAGGTATACCGTCCGCACTCGGTATACACAGACACGACGCAAGGCGGCTCACAGAAGGATTCTCGATTAGCACTCGTCTCGTAATAATATAAAAGCACTGACAATTTTCTGGAAAGTACTGCTTGGACAGATCAGAAGTCCGCCTTGACCCAAACAACGCTACGCGCAGTAATCACGAAATGACTATTCTTTTTATGCAAAGATTGACCACATTTCATAAAACAGACAACCTTCCCACACACCCTACCCCAAGTTTCACGATCCTTAACTTTGTTGGCTAAAGCGCTGGGCCCTTAGTTACAATTTAAGTAGCATCTACATTGGATTTACATAAAATTTGATGTTAAAGTATAGGATAATGCATCAGAGGAGGTACCGGTTTTTTCTTCTGTAGAAGTTAAATTGTTCAACATTCAGTAGAAGGTTGTTGGACTAGAATAACATAACTTCAGGATTATAAAGAAGTAATGATATTCAGTTTTTGATGAAACATTTAAATTACAATCTATGAAAATTTCAACTTTTCGCATCTATTTACATATAGCGTCATCATAATTATATTGTTTTATCGAAAACATAGGACAAACTCAGTATTTAGCATCGTTGGAAATCGCAAGTTCTGATATATATTACTGTGCAAATATTATTTTCAGTTGCTCAGGAGTAAAACCACAATTAAACAGAATCAGTTTGTTCCTCAACCAATCAAATGTCTTATTTATACCACAAACAATTAATGTCATGGCAGAACATATGGCCTCATTTTCCCCCACTTTAATCAAGTATGTATCAAGTCCTAAGCTTAACAGATTTAGTTAGAGTGTATACCGTCAATAATATATGTGTTCATTTGGTCTATATGCGTGGACTAATTTTTAAAACTGAAAATCCAAAATTGTGATGAAAGCGAGATTATCTTTTATCTTACCTCACACATAAATGTCGCTTTCTGATTGGCTGAGCAGTCTTCTATTATTTTCAATGTACCCCGCTTACAAGCCAGTAACATTTCAATGTACCCCGCTGTCAATGGCAACTCATTTGGTACTTTGTGGTAGTAATTCTTTATCTCGAATAACATTGAATCACGTACGATGTACGGAAATTACCGATGTTTTGTGAATGCAAATCGATGGAAGGGGGGATAACTCTAAATCTGTTTTTCTTGTCAGCAAAATCTAGCGATGGCTACAAAGAGATTTGTACCCTTGCTTCAAACAATTCAAAATTAACATTAAGGTGTTCGGTAAGATAAATACGTTGTTCACTGGTCCCTCGGGGCCCATGGGTTGATGTACCCTCGGTGTACATCAACCCATCCCCCCCCTCGTGACCAGTGAACAACTTATATTACACAACAATCAACTCATAAGGTTTATTTTCCTTCCAAAACTGTATCTGGGGTTATGCAAGTGACAAACCTTCTTTGTGTTTCTTTGCGGATTCAATATCTGAATGGTGACCGGATAAACCAACCATTTTTATCTGAATGAGCTATATGTTACACTGATATTATAAGTTAAAGATATTGATATTACTGAATGCTTTTGACCTCAATAATTGCTCTGTCGTGGGAAAGGCATTTATTCATGCAGTCATGCATTACTTGTTATCCACGTTATAGAGTAAATACTCTTCTAAATCTATAGTTAATTCGTAATTCCTATATACTTCGTGAAAGTGTTTACCGGTACAATTTTGGTTTACTCTATATTTACCCCCAGGCGTATTTTGACGTTTTTAAATTGATGTTGTGAATCGGTGACTATGGCGCCACATTGTAGACTGACCTTTCCTTTGTGACATCACTCCATAGGGACTAATTCCATGACGTCATATAATCTTATGACGTCATATTTTGTGATTACGTCGTCGGTTGAACCAGTCGGTAAAATCTACTTGAATAGACAGGTAAGTAACCACTGTCTTCTGTCACTACCATCAACCGGATAGAAAATGTCGAACCTAAATTATCTGCGTTCAACGGGTACAAGCCACAAAACTGTACACATTCATTCCACTGATATTATCCAGCCCACAACACCAACGGATCGGAACATGACAACACGTGTGAGTATCGATACCATTGGCCGTCTGAAAGGAAAATAAATCACATTGTTGAAAAAATTTGATGATGAAGCTGTACAATTAATCGAAAAATTCTCTTTTGCTATTATTCCCTCACCATACACTATATTGTATTTTGCTGTTGTCTCCCTCGCCATACGCAGCAACATGGTGCTATTACTCTTATCCCCTCGTAATACATCCCAATATTGTTTTCTGTAATTCTCTTCACTGGAAGAAATCCTGGAATGCTCATTGTGGACAGCAATCATTCTGGTGGTGGGAATAATCCTTTTTTGAGACAACAATCTTTCTGGGTGCCGTTCCACTAACCGATCTTAGGCCGATCGTAGCCAGTCCCGATCCGATCCAAGCTTAGATCGAGACTGTTTCGTGCAAGAGATAGAGAAATGCGAGGAAGTAGTTTTGGAACCAAGTGTAAACGTGGAGAAAAAAATACCTCCAGCAAAATATTAGGGCAGTGAGCACCTTGGCTTCAGGGGCAAGTGCGTGTGAACGCCTCTACCTCGCCACAAGCACATCATTTGATAACGTATCTAGAATCTGTCAGTGGTCTTGAAAAACACGCGGCCTGCCTTAAAATTTAGAATCCCCTACCAAATATAAGCGCACGTGAAATCAAACATATTTGTATCCTTTTGTTTCAGAACATTGTTCACTTCACGATCCGTCCCTATTCTTAACCATGACGTTGCAATATTGTTGTACAAATGTATTACACCGACTCCCTCGGCTGTGTTCCCATGACGCAGACTGGCCTCACATTTGTAAGGCTTCAGTGCAGTGTTTGTTTACATCACAGAAATAGACAAATTCATGTCATGGGGGGTTTTAGGGGACGCTCACGGTGAAATGCTCACTCTTCTTCCTCACATAGAATATGAAAGCCACCATTTTGGTTTCTCTACGATTGATGTTAGCGATTCTAAGTTGATCATGAGCAACTTAGACTTTGGATCTTAACTTTACGATTGACTTGGGTAAGATTGGTTAGTGGAACGGTATGCCGATCGTAACCTGTCCCTTCATTCACTGCAGCCTTTATTGCCTCACTATTCGTCTTCGTCATGGACAGAAAACTCTATTGCTGTATTCCTCTTCATAGTCAGCAATCTGTATTCCTGCAATCTTTCTCGTCTTTCATAACAATCCACATGTCTGTAATCTTCACCCAACACAGCAAATGCTGTTGGTGTAATCTCCCTCTTCATAGGCAATATCAGGGGCGGTGGGGTAGCCTAGTGGTTGAAGCGTTGGCTCGTCACGCCGAAGACCCGAGTTCGATTCCCCACATGGGCACGATGTGTTAAGCCCATTTCTGGTGTCCCCCGCCGTGATATTGCTGGAATATTGCTAAAAGCGGCGTAAAACTAGACTCAGTCAGTCATAGGCAATATCACCAACTATTCCTTTCACCTTCCTCTTCATATATTTCAGTATTCATTGCTGTGTTTGTCCTGTTCGTACCCAGTAATCGTCGTCTTCGTAGACAGCCATCCTAATTATCTTAATCCTCTTTATGAAACACATCAATCTTTAAAAATTATGTCTGAAAGCTGCCTCGAATAGTGTGTAAGCCTCATCATAATCAACAGTCTCTGTAGATATAATGGCTATCTTTGAAGAATTGTGAGACACAAGTCAATGCTGTCAACAGAATGTATGGTCTTCGTAGACGGCAATCCTAATTATCTTAATCTTTATGAAACAAATCAATCCTTATGTCTGGAAACTATAGTCTGTACTCGTCATCATAGTCAGCAGTCTCTGTAGCTGTCTTGGCCATCTTTGAAGAATTGTGACACAAATCAGTGCTGTCAACAGAAAGTATGTGTCCAACCCTATAAAGACCAAACCGACGACCTAGGGTGTCCGTGGTCACGTGGGCTCCATTCCCAGAAAGCCATACGATGTAGGACTTCCATGTGAAGAATGTGATCAGTAGATATAGTGGGTTTATTTTGCTGGTCAGAATGTTCCGAGTAGCAAGGGAAGTATAACCTTCCGCATCTGTGGTGAAGTGTAAGAATGATCTGTGGGTGGTGCTCCTACCCGCTAATACCCCAGTTGCCGTAGAAAGGCAGCTGTACATAGTGGTAGCTGAGGTCGTCGGTGTCCATATTCTTGTCGTATGTATGCACAAGTGTTTTGACAATGGCTGTGGTCAACAGTACTGCGACCTCCTTCACTATAGGCAGTCATTTCCTGTAACTTTACTCGTCATACACAGTAATCTTTAATGCGACAATCTTGACCTTTATATATACTACTCAATTTGGGGAGGAATAATATCTCTATTCCTTTGATCTTCAGTGTCAATATGCTTCAGGTAGCACAGCGTTCACTATTGCCTTTATATCCCTCATCATACACTGCATTCTCTGTTGCTCATATATCCATCATCACCAACAGCATTTTCTATTGCTATTTTCTGCCTTGTCAGACACATTCTAAGTTACTGTATCTCCGTAACGCAAAGCATTCTCTATTGCTGTTATATCCCTCATGCACAGCTTATCTTCTTCAACACACATAAATTCTCTATTGCTCCATTCATTGCAATCTCTTTTCTGTTATTTCTCTGGTCATACAGCGGCCTCTATTGCTGTTATCTCCATGAGCATTCAGTGCAATCTCTATTGCTGTTATTTCTCTGGTCATACACAGCGGCCTCTATTGCTGTTATCTCCATGAGCATTCAGTGCAATCTCTATTGCTGTTATTTCTCTGGTCATACACAGCGATCTCTATTGCTGTGGTCTCATTTTGCTCTTCTCTAACTTCATCACTCTTCTGTATTTGCTGTTAGCGAATCCAAGCACATGTGCGTCAATGATAAGGGTACATTCGTCACCACTGGCCCCTTTCCGTAACCTCCAAGAAGACTTTAATCACTATTCGGCATGTCCCGAAATAACACGGAGTTGGTCACGAATAGATGAGGGTGATTTCGAGATTTTACGTGCGCTTTCCTGCACAATGCGTCTTTCGTACACGGGTCATTTAGTGTGGTAGAATTTGGAACTTAGCATGCGGTGGAAGAACGTGCGCCCCACGTTCTTGCAATTTGAGTTTAAAGCGCCCCAGTACCAAATGACATGCTACTTCAACATATCCAAAAGAGGGAGGACAGCTAGTCGTTGGATTTGAGATGATATCTCAAAAGCAAGTTATCAGTTGTGTGTATTTGTGTTTTAAATCTGTTAAGGTACTCCGATTTGTTCTTGATGGATGCAGAACGAACGTGGGGTTGTTGCGTTGGTCATTTGCCCGTATGATTAACATGATAGCGTTTGTGGAAAATTGTAACCTTTTGGAGGGTGTAAAGAAAAGACTTTAATGATTGTCTGATTCTTTTATATTACTGTATTTTATAATCTGTCACATCAGTATATTTCATATTACTAAGGTTAATCTGTCACAACAGATTTAGTACAATGACATAAAAGAATAATTTTTTCTAGAAATTCTTTTCCTTAGTAAACACCATGTACAGGCATGGCATACATGAAAAAGAGAAAAACAAGAAAGTCCAGTTAAGTGAATGATGTTTATTATTTTGCCAACAAAGAGCAGACAGTCTCTTAATCAGCTATTTGTTGTCATGACAACTGATTTACAATTTGAGGAATATCTTAAGCAGTATATAGTGTGAAAGGTGTGCTGAGCAAGGTCTCAGAGCGACACACAGGTATTAATCAATGGTCATGTTACAAGCAACCACCTTCTTCATTTGACAAAAGCATAACATCACACAAAATGCTTGAAGCTCTCTATACAAGGTTGGGAGTATTCCGTACATACTTATAACATGTGTCCCTAAGTTTATCTACACTGTATCACACAGGCCACAAA
The DNA here is from genome assembly GCF_003918875.1 of Haliotis rubra. Taxonomy (NCBI): domain Eukaryota; kingdom Metazoa; phylum Mollusca; class Gastropoda; order Lepetellida; family Haliotidae; genus Haliotis; species Haliotis rubra. The sequence continues at coordinate 3,718,056 of NW_025766225.1, forward strand.
AAATCATTTGTCGCTCGCTTCTTTATGATTGAATGTCTAACTCTCGTTTGTTATTGGTTTGTCAAGATTAAAGACGTTCAACAAAACAGATTATAAAGTTGTAAAAATTACACACTATCGCAGTTTTTTTTCCAGAGTTACCCCCTTTGTTGTGTATAAATGCCAAAACAATATCTGACCTGGGGATTTGGTTAGATTTTGTAAACGAGAAACAAATAAATACCTTCTTGGCCTCATGAGGATATCACAAAATTTGTCCAGAAAACAAAAGTAAGGTTTTCTGGAGTGTTCGTATCTAGTTCGTGTTTCCATGGTTATCAGGTACATCCAAGGGTTCATTGCCCTTGTGTATACATAGAAAACATTTATACAACAATCTATATGTTAAGATCATATTTACAGTAACAGCTGAATGCGAAACAAATTTAAATGATTGATAAAACATGCCCTGAATACACAAGTACTTCCATTAATGAATATTTCTTAAACCACATGCATGTACACCAAGCTCCACATATATTACAATACACAAACTGTTGTGCAAATTCTTAAAATCATACACTTCATCATTACCACTATATTGCATAAATTGTCAATCTTACCTTTAAAATATTCCGAAACTGATAAATACACTGGTGAAAAATGTTTTAATCTGAATCTTTTACACTAAAAGGAGAGAACATCTCAGGTGCTAAACCAACTCGATAGATTGCAAACATTAACAGGACCTTTTGAACAGCATGCAGGAATTTAAAAGAAACATGAAAATGCATATATCATTATGGACAGCCATGGTTTCATGGGGGTTTCAATGAATAATCATGTTCCAGAAAATAGAAAACCTGTTAACCTGTACATACGCACATCTAAGTTAATGGTTGCATTGACAGAACTTCATCACTCCTATACCTATCCAACTGTTGAAGTGCATGCTGCCACACCCATCATGGAAGTAACACTCAGGCAGTGCTTCATTATCCCTAATCTTGTGAGTAAGGGTATGGTGCAGGTACTGCCAGTGCCACGCCCACTGTGACGACACAGTTGGAGATCAGCAGACCTAACAAAACTACAGAAAAAGATAATAGAAGAGAAACATTTTGATTTCATTCAATCTGTAATACATGTACTAACCCATCTGCTTATTGATAAATTTTGATTTTCCTGACCCTGAAAAACATACACCACATCACTGACATACATAGTTATGCTGCTCCGTTATGGCACCGTTCCTCCCACATTCATGCTGTGATATAAATGGAATACTGTCACAAGTGGTGTGGTGTTAAACCCAACTCACAACCTTCAACCTGGAACGTGAAAATTCAAGGTTGATAACATGTATAAAGGTGATCCATGCAATTTTGTTCTAGTGTATTCAAAGCGAAGCAAGAAAGGCAAGATATTTAGGAGATAATCCTATTGTGTTTACATTTTGGAAGTAATCATAGTTGATTGAACCAACTATAATCACTTCCAAAATGTAAACACAATAGGATTATCTCCATTCTACCATGACATATGCACCATGAATAAAACGCGTTTTAAATAGGCACTCATTACCCTTGCATAGTGTTTTTACAGGCCTAGACTATGACGCTTAGAAACTGGACATTATGACGTTTACATACTCATACCTTCGGTACTTAGAGTTACTTTGGGTGATTGTTCAGTCATTTCATGTTGGAACCAGGCTGGGTCAATATTTTCCTCCATATCCGATCCAAACACATCAAAGAAATCGCCGAGGTCAAACGTAACAGTTTCAGACGACATGTTTGTTTACCTTTGTAAGGGTTAATGAGTGCAAAATATTCCTATGCACAGTGAACTGGCTCTCAGAAGTGGTTATTGAAAAATTTTCACTTGTAATTTTTTAGTAACAGCCAATCAAAAATGAACATACTTAAATGTCATGGTAGAATTGTTTATATTCCAAAAAGAGGCAGGAAAGGGAAGATAATATTGTTCATATTCAGGGTTCATTAATCTCTGATTCTGATGCTAATCACCGGACACAGGTTACACTATCCTTACAAAATGGCCTCCATTTCCAAGCAGATTCAAACAACAGACTTCACAACCTGTCTTGACATTTGTTATCTCCTGTTCTCTTGTGCCATCTAGCTGGTAATCAAGATATGTTGACCCTGTATACTTAATGTCATCATGATATACTTGACACTGGAGCGTATCTTTCAGCTGTTCTTTGTAACGTAATCACTCAATCCTGTATTAAGATCTGAGTAACTTGACTGACACTGTCACAACAAACAGGGGAGTTGTTAGGAAATAACCCGAAGCACATATTTTTCTTGCCACATTTGCACAGGAGAACATGGACCCTACTGAGGTATCACTTGGGCAGTCTCATCAACATTAAATACAAAGTTACCAGAAACCAAAGTGATGACAATAACTGTCCAGGTTGCTATGGAACATGATACCAAGTTGCACTTCTGGAAGAAAGCAGCAACTGTCACACTGGCGGTTGCATATCCACAATACATGCATGTAGTACAGCAATAAAGATGAACAATCAACTCTAGGTGTCACATAATTAGATATGCAAACAAAACCAGCCGTACATGAATTTGTTTATGTGAGGAATGAACCTCCTATATATAAAACATAGTTCAATTTACTTGTTTGCTATCAAATGCCAGTGAAACATATTTGGATAAAAAGCAGTCTACAAACAATACAATCTGGAACAGACATACCAGTTAATTCATGTGTGAGTACCTTTCTGCTGAGGATCTATGTGCAATCAAGTCCATGATCCTGTAAGTTCTCTCTGACCACAAGCAGTTTACTGGGGACATGAGTAAGATAGCGATACATTTTGGAGCCATACCATGAGCATATCTGGGGGGAACATGGCCAGACAATCCAGTGACTATTGCAATGAGCATTGATCCACACAAACACGCAGTAAGAAAAGTATTTGTTAGGAAGGGTCTGATTTTTGTGTGAGGAAAGCCCAACTGACGTAGTGGACATCTACCCCTTGCACTAGCAGGCAGAACATGCCAGCCGTGACAGTCTGAATTACCATTCATAGAGCAATGTCACCTATACATCGGAGAGAACAGGAATGCAGATATAATTTGTTTCCAAAATATTTGCTCCAGGTCAGTTTATGTTATGAATTTCTAGCATCAACTAAGTCAATGTTGCAGAAGAATGGGTTGAGGAGGGACATTGTGGAAAATAAACATGTGTTGACATGAACAGGTCACTAGTCGATGCAACACTAACTGGTGACAAATCAAACAAAATAATATGCAGAAATTCCTGAGCTTCAAACCCACAGTACATGGAATATATTCACAAACATGGACAATGGGTAGAACATAGCATGTACAAAGGTTACTTATTAAAGCTGTGTATTCACTACCTGATTACCATGCGACGCAAGGGAGGGAAGTAATTCTACCACAAGTGACAAGGGTATTAACTCTTACACAAGTGAGAAAAGAATTAACTCTTGCCACTAGTGGGAAGGGAATTAACTCTTGCCACTAGTGGGGAGGGAATTAACTCTCAACAATAGTGAAAAGGGATTTAACTCTTGCCACACAATGGTGACAAGGCAGTTAATTCTTGCCACGCGATATTGACACAGGAATGATGCCTGACAATAGTGAAAGCATGATTTGAAACACATACCGTACCACACTACACATACTAATGACCACTTTTAAAAATTCAATGAAAAACAATTGTGACCTACTACCATCTGGTTATTTTGGTGTTGACATATTTGCCATGGTCTCATTCCAGAAGTGAGGTAACAGCACATTTTGTTACAAGGCTCACAGAATAAAGATGTAGGTCTATCAAAACATATTGCAATCTAATCAATATATCGGACTTAAACTGAATTAAAAAAGACAGGCCTCAAATCCACATGCAATTTTAGAGCGACAAGTGTTTAAGTCCGGACATTGTCTTTGCACTAAAATAGCTTTGTGACATGGGGCACGTGTGTTAAAGTTCAAGGTCAATCTAACAAGCATGCCTGCAGTGTGTAACATAACCAGTGAAATCAACATATGCATCAAAACGTTTAAATCAACAAACAGTAGTCTTGAAAGGATGTGGGATTTCTGTCAGTGAAGATAATGAACAATGCATTCCTCATTACCAAGGATATATAAACAATGCATCACATACAAAAGTATATCTGACAAATGTACATATCTTTACAAATCATATTTGGTGTGAGGACAGTTGGAAGGTCAATATGGGGAGACTTGATTAAAGACATGGAATTTAATCTGTGTTAATCACTTTAATATTATCTGTTTTAGATCTCAACCTGCAAAACAATTATCCATGTAGTTAAAGAACTTGTTATAATTTCAACATAGAGTATCTACATGAGGGAAGAACATATCAAAACTTAAATACAACCACAATGTAAATGTGTCTCACTTGATGTAAATATCCTGTTCTCTTTTGGTTCAGTATGTGTCAATACAGTTAAGCCTTTTAGAAATTGACATTAACATTAGAGACAGTCTTAATTCAAACTGAAACGGTATTTCTACCATGCTTATTATTTCTGAAGCTTACACTCAAATGTTGGAATATTTGTTTTAGACATCAACCCTCTAGAGTCAGTCATTGCTGAAATGCAGACATTTGGTGCTGCATCAGTGCAGACAGGTGCTTGATATTTCATCTACAGCTAAACCAATACACACTGTGTCGTCTAACAAGACTTTCTAACATGGTTAACCCAATTACTAGGTAATACATTACTGTCACATAAATCGTAAAATTATGACACTAAAATAACTTGCATAGTCTCTCACTGGGTGAACCAACCTTGCCATTCTGCCTACACATTCAAAAGCTGTTGCTGTTGGTTCTGCTGGTACTGTTGATGATGGTGTCCTGGGACAGTTGTCCTGTTCTGCCAGTTCCTGCCATCGTCTTGAAATGTCCTGATCGGTTGATGCAATTACACTGTAATGTCTTACTGACCGACAAAACAAGGGTTCTAAAACATTGCAGACTTAGACTGATGTAATCAGACAATGTGGGAACAATGCTTTACAAACAACTGCAATGTCATAATCAGATCAGGACAAAGGAATTGATCATGTGACTTGATATTAGAAGTAATTTGATTGTGATGTCGACACAAACAACCTAATGGAAAAAGAAATTCATTATAATAGGTCATGAGGAAATATTTGAAAACAATGTGAAGAGGAGGTGATTTTATGGTCATTAAAAAAACAACTTACATAATTGTCACTATCATTCGGTACATTCAGACTCAGGTCACAATACATTAGGTGAGACATGAGAGTTGTCGGACAACCGTGTCATCATCAACACCATCGTCATAACTTACTGTCCATCAATGCATATGTTTCTTCTAGATGTTAAACAGTGAAATGTCATGAGCAGCACTGCTGCTGCCAAGCCTAGAAACGAATCAGGGTGGACTGGGATTTTAACCCACAGTGATTTCTGGTACGTCTAAGGGACGCAAATCACTTGTGACCTCCGTAATACTTGAAAACCTATCATTTTTGAGGGAATAATTAAGACAGAAAAAATTCCAATTCATTCTAAGCATCATGCAGACTATGCAATGATGCTGAAACGAAATAATTATCACATTGTTTTAGGTTAATATTACATAAAACATAGCATAGCATGAAGTAAAAAACATCAACAAACATCATTGTGACATCACAATGACCATGTAAATATCAAAATATACTTATTTTCTTAAACCATCTCAACTATCTCCAAAACCGTACACGGAATACAGCACAACTGTCTGCTGAAGACAGTATCCACCAACATCAAACCAATCGGAAACAAAACCTATTGCAAGCTGTGCTGACCTGTGTGCAATACGGAACTTATATTGTTCAGACAAACATCACAGCAAGCACAACATCATCACATGACGTGTCACATGGTTATGGATACTGCTGTTGCTGTCAAATATAGCGGACATAACGGCCCACCCTCAACAGGGCATCATGGACCGATGGTGGAGATGAAACGCAAATGGCGATTGGTTGATTTGGTGATGACATCACAAGGCGAGAGTAGGTTAGCAAGAGCAACCGCCTTCTGCTTCTGCATGGTCTATTGGGGGCTTGAGAGGCTCCAGTTCAATATCTTGTACAAGTCAAGGAATTAAAGAAGGCAGATATGATTCATTTACCCCACAAAGATAAGGCTATCGCTGAAAACAATGTCAATGCATGCCAGTCCTGGAAATTCTACTGGCCTGTAAATAAGCCAAACAGACATTATTTTGGATCTATGCTCAAATGGTTTGTGTCTCACCTCGTACCATCTTAATTTCTGACCAACATGGCTATACTGAATAGTTTACCTACTATTTCAATAATATTACAAGTAGAAATTACCTTTCATTCTGAGACTCACTCAGTCATTTTAACCAGTCACATGAACTATGAAGGTGTCTATATTGTTTGTTCATGCAGGAGTGACTTGTACTATGTTCACAAGTTGAATTTGATCTAAATTCATCAGCATGAGTTGACTTATTGTTGACCTTACCAGTAATGACATCAAATCTGACCAGAAATCCCAAAACCAAATTAAAACTAATATAACTGGTTGTAACCGACTCATCTGGCTGGATACGGCATGGTCTTTCATGTGGACAACACTGACTAAAATCTGTTGAGTTAACATCCGACGCCAAACAACAGCATTGTGAAACGATAGACTCATCATTGCCAAATTTATCTTTCTACCATATTTCTCTTGTTTAAGTCACTATCTGGTTGTCAAACATGATCACAATCAACTTAAAACCAGTACTTAGCCAACAGCACACATCATGTGTCCTTTGATGCATTTTGATCTATGTAATTTGATTTCTAACCCAACAAGCTTGGGGCTTACCATAAAACCAGATTTGACAAAATCAATTGATATCTGTTAAAGTAAGGCAGGATGATGGACAACATGCCATGTGACCTGTTGAGCTAATGAACACATTAATGATAGCTCACTGATGAGATCAGACCTAGGTCAGTTCCTAAAACTCTGTGCTTGGTTCACCTGTTTTATGACACCCATACTAGGACCTTCATATGGAATTCTCACACAGTCTGGAAGTGATGCATGCTACAGGCAGAACAAGACTTGCTACCCTTTCTACAAACACCTTGTATCGTCATTCATAATAAGATAAACTCACACAAATCTGTATTTTTACAACCTCCAGAATAAAAAATGACAGATATTTGAGAGTGATGATTAACGGCTTTTGAAGTTTAGCATTTGCTTAATTCAGCCAGCAGGAAGGATTTCCTACTTCAATGACCAGTGCTAAACCTCACTTAAAAAATATTAACATGGATACAGAGTGAGATCCTCCACAGAAATGACAACAAAAACACTGGTCAGTTTTCCATTTTATTTGATATAAAAGCATGGCAACATACAACGCTACATGCCATTGGACTGCATGCCAGTGCAATATTACCATCATACCACAGTTACACCCCCACATTAATAAGTGTCTGTCGCACAATCTTCCTCCTTTCAAATATTGAGCCAACAGGTTGATACAGATCATACGGAACATATTTCAGATAATCTCAACATGTTGCATCCCTAGCAACTGGGATGATATAACAGTTATAACCAAGGGTTGATAGAAGACTTAATATAGAAAAAATAAAACTTGACATAAAGGACTTCTTTCACATTTCCAGATCACATCTTAAATTAACACCTTTTCCCCCTTGATATAATAATTCACTGCTTTCTGATGCTGCATATTTGTTTGAACATATTTGTTTGAATCAAATCAATTTATAATTTGCACTGGATAACCAACAGAAAAATGTGTTACTTTAAAAAATAATAAAATCTATCGTCCATTAGCCGAGTAAGAAAAGTTTTTGAATGATTTTTCTGAAACCTTCAATCAAATTCCCTTGAAACAAGCATCTTCATGCAATTTGCTTAGAGGTTGTCAGTGCTGCAGACCCTTGCTTAAGTCCGACTTACTTCCATCCTGGGTATATAAACATCAGTAACACCCTACATGCAGAAGAGTTAGTGAAATGATTCAAGACACCAGAACTGTTGTAATGCATGGTTTCATGTCAGCACTATATCTGTATGTATGTGGACTGTAAACAAAGTGGGCAGTGCAGTTTACACTTAGAAACACCCGGGAAAATCTGCCTGAAAGTCACTGAATAAAATCTTCTGGCAGTAGAGAAAACTGACACTTATAATGAATAAGTTAAACCTCATAGCACTAACCACCCATATTGTCTTAGCACAGGCCTCTGTGATAGTGATGAACAGCTATGCGTGCACACCCTATTGGCTCTCACCAGCTGTGACACAGGAATCGGTCAGTGACTTACAACTACGTGTGCACAACCATTAAGAAGCTAGATAGTCGTACCAAATGAGGAACAATAACCTAAGAATGATGAGGCACATTCCAAGACGTCTAGTCTGTTATTGTTTTGCTTTCTGGTATTTACAAACTGTACTCATATTGATGGTATATTGCAGAGTGTGACATGAACAACAAACAAAACAATGTTAGGAATACAAAATAAGCAAAGACAACCTAGGAATCATCAAGCATATCCCAAATCGGTCAGACCCTCGTGTACACAATTTATGCCATGAAATGATTTTAAGTTATTTTGCATGTAAAGATGTGACACACTGTACTGAGACTATACATTTCCCATGTGATAATTAAGATATATATTACTCTGGAATAATTCACAAATTACTACAGCATTATTACCACAAAGCTAGAAATTTACCTCAAATGGTAGAAGTCCAAGAAACTAAAAAGAAGCACAGGTCCTTTACACATATCCATAAACCAAACAGAAGTTGTATTTAGAAGTCATTTGTCTTCTTTTTTAGCCAAGCAAGCAATCAATTTAAACATGCACTAACTACAAGAGCATTTGCTGTTGTAAGCCGTTTGTTGTCTTCTGTAGTTGATGGAGCCATAAATTTAAAAATGTGTTAATAAGTCATGTTTTCTTTGGCTGGACATGCTATTAATTTTGAACATGTACTAAGTATTCCTTCGCATATAACAGACTTTATAAGTCATTTGCTGTCTTCTTTTGCTGAGCATAAAAATAATTTGAGCATGAGCAAGTATTTCTTCGTGAACATTTGTTTCAGTTTCCAATCTAATTCATTTCAATTGACAACGTTCCTATTGGTGCAGTCCAAGGTAGGTAAAAATGACTCATATAAGTTTTTAAAGATAGAGCCTGAATTTAAATTAAAAGTAAGAACACAAATGAAAACAAAACAAACTAGTTTATACGATGTGAGTTTGGCCAATATTTTGTGATATAACAAATCATTGACTTTGTTCGCTCTGCTTTCATTGGGGATAAGAATGCTAATATGCACTGAAAGTAAATCTAAAGACATTTTAGTTGCCATACGGATCAGTGTTGATCACATTTTTCAGTATTAATTGAAAAAGTATCAAGGTGGGAGAATGTCAAACGACATACCGGTAATATGTGATGCAAAATGTGGAAATGTAATAAACAAAAAGGAGCCTTCAACCACCCATCCTCAAATTACTCAGTTACAGCATCTCATCCCAAGTATTATAAGGGGAATGCTATTTTTGAGGGCATTATCATTTGCAGAAGCCCTAGGTCTTCCATTAACTGCCCGACGAAGGAGCGCAGTTGAAAAAGATCGAGGGCTTCTGCAAATGATAATGCCCTTAAAAATAGCATTACCGTTATTATTGCTAAAATACATGGAATTTGTGTTGAAAAGAAAAAGGAAACAATGAAGGAATTTGACTGTAAGTTTACCCAAATCAACTTCTGATGGGGTTGACTGCCCGAATGCAATTACGTCAATTCAATTGACGTCACAACAGAAAGTGACGATATTCGACCTTGGCCTTTGACAAGACCATAGCCTGCAACATGTCAAACTACGTCAGTGTTCGGTTTTGGTCCATCAACAGCCTTAACAGTGCAATTGTTAAGGTTAGCACCAACAAGAAAGCCAATACTACTGCTATTTAAAGCGGGGAATTCTGGTTGCTTTGACTTGTTTGACCCAGAATATCTGCCAGTCGAAAGCCAATTAATGTCGAATGAACCGTTAGCCCACGCACCCACTATGACGTCACTTGACAACAGAACTGATAGTAGCCCGTCGTTAAGGTTGAGCGGTCCAATACCATTTGCAGCGGCCCGCAAATTTCTGATAATGGGAGGGCCGTTTCATGATAATTCCATGTATTTTAGCTATAATGCTTTATAATTTGTTGTTCCAAGTAACAGATGTCTGCATATTATCATCCAAACCTGTAACTTCTGACACACCCTCTTATGAATCACATATATAGCCAACAAACAATAAACACCAGTTGATATAGTTGAGTAAGAGTTATCTGCCCTTCCTATCCTACGTAGCCCCTTGAACCTTTCTGTAACCTGAGATCTTCCAAATTTGATTGATATGTGCAAACACTTGACAAACCATTCTGCACGTATATGTGAATAAGAATTTTATCAAAGAATCCCTTGAATTTTTTAAGGTCTGGTGAAAGCCTTCACTGTTTTCAGTTTTCGTGAAAGCCACACAGTGCTGACAAAGGAATCGTCGCAGCCACTGTATATTCTGTAACATGCTGACTTTATTGACGTGGTCAGACTCAGCTTTTAGTAACAGTCTAGCAATAACATTGCAAGGTACACTGGAAATTGGCGCCAAAATCTGTACCTCATTGGATTCAAAGCGCTTGGCTTTCCACACACCCAAAATAATGTTAACCGTTAACCTCAATGAAAATTATTCATGTGACCAAAACATACCACTGGGTGAATTACCATTATCTGGTGTGCTGACACCACTGCCAAACATTTTAGTATCCTTATTGCAATTACAAAATATACTGCTTTCCTTCATAACTGTTCCTTGATTTTCACCCCAAATACATCAAAAGCTCCATATTATTATAAAAACCTTTAAGTGTTCCACTAATATTAATTTCTGTGAGCTTACTTAGGACAAAATTACAAATACTCAATGACTGATTGGCCCCAAATACTAAAATACAAATCATCTTGTCACTTGTTTCCCGACAAATCCTTCACTAAGTAGTACATAATCATGTATGTTGAACGACAGATTTGTTTGTGGTTATAGGACATCCAGTCTGACTTGCTATATACAGTGATAACATAACCCATATCTACACCCTTACACAAATAATAAGAGGAAAATAAATTAATACATATGAATGAATGCATCACTACCAATACAAACTACATGCAGAGTTAAAGCTTCTCCTGTATCATAAGAGCCACTGTAAATGACTGGAAAAGCAAGACTTTTGCATGTGCCCCCAAACAACATTACACATTCAATGTGTTCCCTCGTCTTGTTCCACTTGGTCCCCTCAGGTTGGAGGTATTATCAGTCCTCTATACAAATGAGGCAAGTATAAACCAGGGCACCATTTCACAAAGTGACTGCAACACTTTGACTGTTTTAAGTCTGTGTCTAGGCATAGGACCATGGTCACTGTGTAACTTTGCTGGTTATCATAAAACTACGACTGTTGTAGAGCAATTGAAAGCTTTGTGGCTCTGAGCCATGGATGACTCAAGGCTTCTAGTCTGTGTACAAGTATCACAGTGATTCTTGATTGGGTTTTTTATCTTGAAGACATCTTATACTATGAAGAACCATTCATCAAAAATGTCATGGCTGTTATCATGGCCAGCCTTGAAAAATGGAATCAAACCCAGTCATGTTAGCTGGAAGAGTGACAAAGTACCAACCGAGCTACTTCTCTGCCTCTATAAGCAAACAAAGTGAACTGTCTACTAACAGACCGAAGAACATCTGTTTTGCTAGTTATCAGGGACCCTCTAACACCCACTTTGATTATTTATCTACTCACGATCCAATGACGTAACAAAATTTACCATAAAAGTCATCATCATGTCCATTTCGCCATTCCTCTAAGTTATAATCATAACCCTCAGAACAGGCTTTCCATTGAATACACAATGGCCTTCCATTGGCTGAAAATGAACAAGAGGCAAATGCTCAACAAAATCAGGCTTTGCACAAGGCATTAATTGCAGTAACATCACTGCCAAACATTTTAGTATCCTTATTGCAATTACAAAATATACTGCTTTCCTTCATAACTGTTCCTTGATTTTCACCCCAAATACATCAAAAGCTCCATATTATTATAAAAACCTTTAAGTGTTCCACTAATATTAATTTCTGTGAGCTTACTTAGGACAAAATTACAAATACTCAATGACTGATTGGCCCCAAATACTAAAATACAAATCATCTTGTCACTTGTTTCCCGACAAATCCTTCACTAAGTAGTACATAATCATGTATGTTGAACGACAGATTTGTTTGTGGTTATAGGACATCCAGTCTGACTTGCTATATACAGTGATAACATAACCCATATCTACACCCTTACACAAATAATAAGAGGAAAATAAATTAATACATATGAATGAATGCATCACTACCAATACAAACTACATGCAGAGTTAAAGCTTCTCCTGTATCATAAGAGCCACTGTAAATGACTGGAAAAGCAAGACTTTTGCATGTGCCCCCAAACAACATTACACATTCAATGTGTTCCCTCGTCTTGTTCCACTTGGTCCCCTCAGGTTGGAGGTATTATCAGTCCTCTATACAAATGAGGCAAGTATAAACCAGGGCACCATTTCACAAAGTGACTGCAACACTTTGACTGTTTTAAGTCTGTGTCTAGGCATAGGACCATGGTCACTGTGTAACTTTGCTGGTTATCATAAAACTACGACTGTTGTAGAGCAATTGAAAGCTTTGTGGCTCTGAGCCATGGATGACTCAAGGCTTCTAGTCTGTGTACAAGTATCACAGTGATTCTTGATTGGGTTTTTTATCTTGAAGACATCTTATACTATGAAGAACCATTCATCAAAAATGTCATGGCTGTTATCATGGCCAGCCTTGAAAAATGGAATCAAACCCAGTCATGTTAGCTGGAAGAGTGACAAAGTACCAACCGAGCTACTTCTCTGCCTCTATAAGCAAACAAAGTGAACTGTCTACTAACAGACCGAAGAACATCTGTTTTGCTAGTTATCAGGGACCCTCTAACACCCACTTTGATTATTTATCTACTCACGATCCAATGACGTAACAAAATTTACCATAAAAGTCATCATCATGTCCATTTCGCCATTCCTCTAAGTTATAATCATAACCCTCAGAACAGGCTTTCCATTGAATACACAATGGCCTTCCATTGGCTGAAAATGAACAAGAGGCAAATGCTCAACAAATCAGGCGCTTTGCACAAGGCATTAATTGCAGTAGGATCTGGAAAGGACTTGAGGCTATCCTCATCTGAGAATGTCCATGCCTTATCAGTACTCAGCCATGAACCATAGAGAGATCTTAGTGCTAAGATGATGGAAAGTCTATGTTGAGCGTCACAAAGTATGGACATGTTCATTGGTCTCTTCAAAGCATACAACTGTACAACAGATAGTGGCAAATTTTGATGTTAAAAATACACACATTCAAAACACATCACTGGCAAACCTGTTAGACAGTGAAGGAGAGCAAGAAATGTGTCATTCAGGTTTAGTTCCAAGAAACAACTGCAAAGTAAGTGAGTGATTGGGCACAAACCCAGGTCTGTGTGCCTGCAAGGTGAACACCCTACCCACTTCCTACCTACAGTGTGGTACATGGCTTTAGTATTATCATGTTGAAGTTATCATTAGGAAAGATAAATAATCACTTAAACATTAAATCTTTCAGTGAAATGAAAATTTGACATGCCTTTTTTAAATTCAATAAAAAGACAAATGATCGTATCTTCAACAAGAAGTTTGGAGAAGTTCAGTTCAAAGATATTGTTTTATGAGGGGCACAAGAGAGTATACAGTTTCAATTTAGACTTGATTTTGTTTAATGATATTATTCCTAAAATATGAGGATTTCATATTTTCTTCAACATTAAAATACAAATTGTACACTACACTACTAACGAATAATGATGACTCTTGCCATACACTTATAATACTCTACAATCAATATTGTTTAACAGTCTTTATGTTTGGAAATGAATGCTGCTATTTCTTGCTTTCCTCCAGTTTGAGCTATGTACAAAAATACAACCAATGATAACAGTTTATACAAAACTGAGTGGCCAATGAAATCAGTGATTCTATGTACAAAAATACAACCAATGGTTACAGCTCATACAAATAGAGTAGCCAATGAGAAACAGCGACACATCTAGCATGCACAGCCTCCTTCTTGTGTCTGAGGCTCGGCCGGCGTCTCCTTCAGTTTCACCTCAGTCACTGGGGAGGGTTAAGGTGTCAAACTCAATCAAATCACAGCAATTAATCAAATAAATTAAATAAAGAAAAGAGTTTCATTAAGTTAATCAAGCACCTAAAAGCCTCTCTATTTCCAGTCTCAGATAAGAAACTTAAACAAACTATCAAAAAGACGTTTTTAGTAATTGTCTACATTGCAGTTATTAACTCGGTATTCCTTCAGACAGGTATCAATAAAAATAACCTCTGATGATGGCCTAGTTTGGACCTTGGTGACACAAAAGCAATGCAAGGTAAAAATTTGAAATGAAGACTGAAAACCCAAGCACCAGGTGACCAGCACAATCTAGGTTGTCGATTACTTGTTTACAGTTCACCGTCCAAGCACAATTGGAAAACCTTGGGTTTTTAGGTACTCTGACCATGTCAGATATAATAAATACTATTTTTTTTATAATTTATCATTACATCAGGTAGAATAGTTGAGTGATAATTTCTTTAAAGATCAATTAATATCTAAAACTACTTTTTTCCAGAATTATTTGAATTCAATAAAAAAAAAGTCAAACACCATATTGCTATATTATGACAAGCAGATAAAGTTCCCTCAGAAATGTACAGAGGTGTACTTTCCAACTGTAACCATGCTTATTATAGCAGCTAGCAGTTAATCAGTACACTACAACCAGCACCTCAGACACAGAGAGGACAGCACAAGAACATTCAAGCAGTGATGTTAGCATGCAGGACGATTGGTGCACAGAGGATCGATGAGGATGATCAAGGTCATGTACTGGTTGGATCACAATCACACTGACAATTACACCAGACATATTAGAAAATAATGGGTCACTGTAAAAAAAGAGGAATTACACGGCCCCTTAATCACCTGGGAAATGTTCTGTGAATTAGGAGTTAGTGAGTTACTGTGTTAGTTGTGAAAGGACTTGTTTTCAGGTACAACGTTACTTATTACACACATTTTGTAACAAAATGAGCAGTAAACTGTGTGGATTGGTTTCCTGAAAGAATGAAGAAACAAGCAACTGGTTTTCAGTTAACAACTTTCAAAGACTTGTGTTGTGTAGTGTCTCTTTCATGGTGTCTAAAGGTAAGGTTTGTCCATCATGCAGGCTTGTTAAGCTGAAGTGAACAGGTTACCATGGCAACAGTCTACAATTTAGGAAGACCCTGTATTAATATACCATGACTATCAGACCTAGACATCCATGAAACCATTATCTGCAAGCATTATATAAAATGAATTCCTTCCCAAATGACACCCCAGAATTACCTCCCTTTGACAATGAATTATCACCTGACACCATAATATGGAATAATAAAGACCATTTGATGCATTGTTCTTTTCTTGCTAAAAGGGCAAGCTGGAAATGTACTCTTGTCAAGTTTGTGAAGTTGCACTGGTTGCTGTTTGTATTTGCCCTGACTAAAGCCTGACAGATAATGCTGTCCATTATCAACCTGAAGAAAGGGGCATGAACTAGCCCAGAAACATCGTGAGAAACAAATAAAGAAGTTGTTACTCATATATTTGTCTTGTATAAGGTAATGCTGTATTCTACCACTGTTACCCCACCATACAGATACAAGGTGACAAGTCCTTGCTTTCTCCCTTTAATGCTGCACGCTAGGCAGGTTACCGACAAGAATGTCTTTCAATGTCTTTTGATATAACAAGACATGAGGGATTAAGTCAGAATCTTCAGTTTACTTGGCATACAGTCTATCCACTACACCACAGATCGCCATGGCCTAGAGGTAACCTTGACAACTATCTAAACATCTGTGGACAGGAGATTTACAAGTTGGTAGCTCAAACACTATAGACATGAATGTTCTGACTGTTAGCACATGAAATTCAGGGCCTAGATTTTCGAGCTCTCTTAGCACTAAGATAGGCGCAAGTTAATGTTAATGTATGGCACTTACGACTATCTTAGCGCTAAGAGAGCTTCGAAAATATAGGCCCAGGACTATGTAGCTCCTTACTGTTTGGGCAACATATTTACAAGTTTGTAGCTCAAGGTTAAGGCATGAGATTCTTTTAGCAGCTCAATGTACTGTCTGTTAAACAAAGCAGCGTTCTCCCTGAGGAAACTGTTTAGGAAATAAAGTTTGCTCTACCCCAATGTGTTTTGTAATAAAGTATAGTTTTGCCCTGAACTATTATAATTAAAGCACGAGGACGGTAGTCTGAGTGCTTTGATGTTATAATAGTTCAGGGTGCCGTTCCACTAACCGATCTTATCTAAGATCAATCTTAGCAAGTTATGCCAATTTTACAATCGTCTTAGCTAAAAGTTACACCCGTTCCACTAACCGATCTTAGGCCGATCGATTCGTAGCCGGTCCCGATCTTACGATCCGATCCAAGCTTAGATCGAGACTCTTTCGTGCGAGAGATAGAGGAATGCGAGGCACGAGTTATCTCCCTTTGCGTAGTCTAGCAAATGATGGAAGTAGTTTACGAACCAACTGAGTGAGTGAGTGAGTTTAGATTTACGCTGCCCTCAGCAATAGTCCATCTATATGGCGCGGTCTGTAATAATCTAGCTAAGATGCATAGCGTTCACTAACATGAGCGTTCATTTTAGTGAACGCTATGTATCTTAGCTATAAATAATCGAAGTCTGGACCAGACAATCCAGTGATCAACAGCATGAGGATCGATCTGCGCGCAGTTGGGAACCGATGACATGTGTCAACCAAGTCAGCGAGCCTGACCACCCGATCCCGTTAGTGGCCTCTTCACGACAGGCATGGGTTATTGAAGTTCAATATTCTAACCTGGGCCTTCACGGGTATTTTTCCAACCAAGTGTAAACGTGGAGAAAAAAAACTAGAGCAAAATATTAGGGTAGTGAGCACCTTGGTTTCAGGTGCAAGTGCGTGAAGCGCTGGGTATCAAGCATAATATAATAATAATAAATGCATATTTATAGTGCCTATTCCACATCCTTGGGCATGCTCAAAGCTGTGTACAGATAATTTACGAGAATATTTACAGCCGAGATTATAATTAAGTAATATACTGAGAACAGGTTTTAAGTCTGGACTTTAAAAATGTCAATTGTGTCAGAGCTTTTAATATGTGCCTGAACCTTGTCAATCAGAATAAACGAGGCGTGACGAGGCTATATATAACGTATGTAGAATCTGTCAGTGGTCTTGAATAACACGCGGCCTGTCTTTAGAATCCCACACCAAATATGCGCAGTGAAATCAAACATATTTGTATCTTTTTGCTTCAGAACATTGTTCACTTCACGGCTGTCCCATGACGTTGCAATATTGTTGTACAAATGTGTTACACCGACTCGCTCGGTTGTGTTCCAATGACGACAGTGGTCAGACTGGCCTGACATTTGTAAGGCTTCAGTGCAGTATTTGTTTACATCACAGAAATATACAAATTCATTTCATGGGGGACTTTAGGGGACGCTCACGGTGAAATGCTCGCTCTTATTTTTCACAAAGAATAGGAAAGTCACCATTTTGGTTTCTCTACGATTGATTTTAGCTATCCTAAGTTGGTCATGAGCAACTTAGACTTTGAATCTTAACTTTACGATTGACTTAGGTAAGATTGGTTAGTGGAACGGTATGCCGATCGTAACGTCACGCTAAGATTGGGATTTTAGGGGTTTACGATTAGCATTGGCCTAAGATCGGTTAGTGGAACTGCACCCAGGGCAAAACTATACTTTATTACAAAACACATTGGGGTAGAGCAAACTTTACATCTTTTCTAAGATGCTAAATTTAATACTTTCTAAGGATAATTACGATTAATTTAAGGCAGAAAACAAACGACTGTGTCGCTGACCTAAATTAAGAATCCTCGCACAGGGTTAACTGGCGCGCTGTTCTATTGATGTGTCTGCCCCCCTACGATAACACGAACGTTACCAGAAAAAAACAAATGATAACAGTTTGATGACGGTTTACGTTCGGATTAAATATCTTCTCTGAATTATCTTAATTACATCTGTCATTAACGTGAAACCATATGGGGCAATATGAACGCCGTGATTTCTACTACCAACGTAAGTTTAGATCAGTACATCCAGATGAAGCTGAGTAGTCAAGTGACATTCCATGATTGCATTGTGGGAATGTAAACATTGCGGACGTTACCGTGTCGCTGAAAACTTGTGAGTCGAATTGAGACATTTTAACCGTCGTAAAACATAAACGTAATGTTTCCACCAGTGATGTTAGCTGCGTGAAGCAACTGCAAACCAAGAAACGGGATGCAACGGAGTAGTTTACTGTAGGAGGCCGTACGAGGCGATGACAACTGACATGTATCGTGACGTCGCTTACATTGTGACGTAATGTAAAATGGTTCGATTACGAGGGGGCACACTAAAATGGCGTAGTGACGGGATAACATCATTCAATTGTTACGTCATCAAAAAACTATACCTTTATTGTCTGATAATGTATTTTTTTTTCGATTGTTCTAACCGCTAGGCATCTTAGAAAATACCACAAGATCACCACCTCACTTCAGTTTTTAACAAAGTGCCCTTCAAAACTTAAGCACTGAACCATAAGATGTGTTGTGGAATGAGACACCATTACAAGACACTTGTACACACATGTATATACACAGGACACCACCACACCCTCAACGATAAGCCTGGGACTGGAAATAGGAGCTCCATGAAGTTACTGCCATTCAATATGGCAAAATAAAAACAGCTTAAACAGTCAACCACAAATACTTCACATGAACTACCATATGTGACATATTGTGAGGCAAGCTGATGCTGCAGTTGTATTGTGTCTGAAGATACAAAGTATTTACTTCCAGACATTGCTCTTTGAAAGGCAAAAATCACTTGAGGACACAATGACAACTTCCACAACAGATTCTCTATCGGACTGACCATTTTAATATTCTAGGGGCCTGAGACTGTGTGGAGGCTAGGTATGTTTTTTCAGTTACAAATGCAAAATCCCATATTTTCATATTTAAACAAGCCTAAACATTGTTTTGTTGAAAAGTTGTAGCAACAATGTAAATTTCTGTGACAATTTCATTTTTCCCCATCAGTATTAAGTAATACAAATAAATTTCAAGCATTTACAAGCAGACCCTTCCCTACCCTTGAAGATCAAATGGTCAGTCCTATGACACTGTCTGTTCTTTGACATGTCACACATGATATGTAAATCAAGCTGTATAATTCTTACCTCAATGTGACCAGGCCCTTGTTGAACTTGTTCTTTCAAAACGTTACGTACAAAGTTCTAAAATGGCTTACTCGCTGCTTTTCAAAATACAGATTGAGAATGGAAATGGGTTTGTGATTGTGAATTATTCAACACATTGCAAGTGATTTCATATCATTTGATTGGCTCGTCAAGCAATTATTTTGGCGAATACACATCAATGAATATATTTCCATAAACATGTCAAACAGACATAAATTAGGCCACTCCCAACAGAGTAAAACCAAGTCCACCACGCTAGAGTCAAATACACAGTACCCCACAGGGCCACCAGGCCTGTCACACTTGGAGGAAATCCAGCATGGGTTTCCAAACATCCCAACAAAAACCAGATCATTAACCCTTTCAACACCGCAGGTCGCTTTGCCGCCACAACGCTATGAGTCCCCAGACACCGGAGGCCGCATTTGCCGCCAGGCAGTAGTCACGCCAAAATGAGACATAATTTTAGGAACCTACCTGACTTATGATTCATATATTAAATCTATCACATTTCACAATGTCTGAAAACACTTATTAAATTTCAATTTATCATATATTATCAGCAGAATTAAAATTATAAACTATTTTTCGCAATGTTATTGAAAACAACGATTCTCGACACATGCTTCGCAGCTGGTCTACAATAACATTGTGAAAGAGCAAAGTAACGATGTTTCGAGGAATTCATTAAATAAATTGAATAAACTAATGAATAAAATCAACAACAACATTCATAAAAGTTGTCAAACGCATATATAAAATTACTATTTCCATCTTTTGTGCGATCATGTAATGCAAGTCAAGTCACTGACGAAGTGACATCTCGCTCACTTCAATCTTCACCGACACGCATGTTTAATGCTAAAAATATATACATGAAGCATTTTGTCACAGGTCATAACCTAGCACGATACGTCCAATAAGTTCCATAATTTACGACAGGTAGCGCATTTCTTGCTTAATATGTTCAGAATAGCATTATTTTACCCAAAACTTTGTCTAAATCTGAAGGTTTTCGCATTTAGGACGGTATCCATTGCCGTAATATGATTGGCTGCCTTAGGTCACGGTCTGATTTTGACCAATCACTTAACCCTTATAGCAGACTGTATAAAAGCCGCCATTAGAAACCAATCTTTATCCAATAAAATCGCTTCTTACAACTGTGAAAATACTCTTGGCAAGGGTACAGTGATATTGTTGATGTTCAGAGCTTTAACGATGCCCGACATCAAACGATTCACCGCATGTTATGCATAATTAAGCTTTCAAAACGGAGGTATTTTCCGTTGTTATGTCATGTTACCGAGCGGAAAGCCACAGATATCGGGAAATAGGCTTACCATACATATTATTTAAGAAATCTTTTATAATAATTTTCTGATGACGAAAAATGAAAATATAAAAGAAAAAGGCACGGGCATGTTATCACATGTCACAAATGGAAAAAAATCGCCATAGTTTTTGCTTCTTTCGTGGTTTATCTGGACGTTATAAATGTAAGCTTGCATTTTCATTCAAAAATACATTTATTTAAGTTGTAGTTGTATTATTTGAATAATATTATAAAAATAAACTTCATATTTATCAACAGTAGGATTAGATCTTTAAATGGTGTATGGGATGTAGTAGCAATAACGCTTTTACAAGCTTATAATTTCCTTCATAATCATAGGCTTCATCTATGACCTCAGGGTCTCTGGGAACTCGTGTCATGGCAGTAAATGCCTCTGGTTGACTGGTGTTGAAAGAGTTAATGAAAACAAGTGTTCCAGAATTGTTTGTGTTCGATTATGAGAAATTATGATCGATTGCTTAGTCGTTTAGTCACTACGATCAATCTTCGATTATTTCAATTAATCGGAACACCACTAGGCTCAACATACTGTACCCCTTGTAGGGATTGAATCCTTGGCCTTCAGGATGATGAGCAAACACTTTAATCACAAGGCCACCACACCAACCCATCTATGGGAGAGGCTGGCTCCTACTTACTTGTTTGACATTATACCCGGCCTTGGCGCTGGTTTCTATAAACATGACATTTAACTCTTTTGCTTTCCTCTCCCCTTCCTCTGTTGTCACTTGTCTGAAACAAAGCAGCAAGGGTGAGTTATGACTTCAACAAGGGAAGTAACTCTAGTGAGTGAGTGAGTTAAAATTTACCGTCACCTTGGCAATATTTCAGCCATATAGTGACGAGGAAGTAACTCTAAGCATAACATGTCACATGTTGAGTATGTAGGAAAATCAAGAGATGAATACTCCTAATCAATGTTCTTGATATGCAGCAAATTTCCGTAAAAAGTGGAATGTTAAATTTCCGAATTCATGTTCCAAGAACAGATTTGTAGAGATTGCTGAGGTAGCATTTGTGACAATCCAAAAGGTGAGGTGAGGTGAAATTGGGTTTTACGTCGTACTTGAGAATATTTCGCTCATATGATGACGTGCATGCGTGTGTATGTGTATGTGCGGCTGCTTGACTAGCCCAGACTTAAGCTGGTTTCATAGTGCTAGCTCACTGAGATACCATGCCGTAGTGAAGCATGAATACCCCACTCAGACACATTATACTGACTCCGAGCCGACCAGTCCTTGTTGTACCCATTAATGCCGAGGGCCAGGCAGAGATCAACAAGTACCATATTTTAACGTCTTTTGGTATGACGCGACCGGGATCGAACCCGCGACCTTCCACTCTCCGGGCGGATGCTCTAACCACTACACCACGGAGGCGGTCCAATCCAAAAGGGTTTTCTTCAACACCACAACTGTTTAGGAACATCCTACATCAGTAATGCAGCTGTACAACCTCTTCCTGACTGTCACAAGAGGTTCAATCACAAGATACAAGTTATGGTAACCTATACCAATCAAATCAACATTTGTACCACATACAACATTTGGCTTGCTCTGTTGACATTAAATGTCCTGCCATTGTGCCCTAAACTCAAGTTATAAATTGACTCTCAATATACAAACCTCTTATCTGACAGATCTGTTTTATTTCCTACGAGCATTATAATGACATCACTCCCTCTCTCTGTCCGCACATCATCAATCCATTTGGATGTTTGGTGGAAGGAATTTGCATCTGAAACATTAGGTACACGTTAGCTGAAACATTAAGGATAAGTTAGCTTGTGACCCTTTGCTGTTACTTTAAAAAACATTCTTGTGACGACTCTGATAAACATCTGAGGCTGGTAAATGATCGATATTTTGCATGTCAAAAACCACTGGAATACCATTGGAAAGTCTTAGTCTTACACTATCAGAGCATGAAAACAAAAATCAGGTCACAAACCATCATCATGATGATCTGTATGTACTCACTTGTAATATCATACACAACTACTGCTACAGAGGAATCTCGAATGTAACTAGGGATGAGACTTCTAAACCTCTCCTGCCCTGCCGTGTCCCACAGCTGTAGCCGGATCTGGACAACAGAAAACATAACTGTGCCTTAGTATGTCATTCATCAATGCAATCAGCAGTATTACCGCTTCATGATGGCAGTCTGCAAATAAAAATGGTCTGGAACAGACAATCCAGTGATTGACATCATGAGCAATTGTGTTACATTGCAGTGCTGAATATTGTTACTGATACCATACTGTTGGTGTATATTAAGTTATTATTGTTCATGTATATATTTACAAGAAATGACTTCATTAATTTATTCCACTCATCAAGGTATAAATGATGGTGGTGGTGGAATTGGGTTTAACGTCATGCTTGAGAATATTTCCTCATATGACGACGTACATGCGTGTGTATGTGTATGTGCAGCTGCTTGTACTAGCCCAGACTGAAGCTGGTTTTATAGTGCTAGCCCACTGTGATACCATGCCGCAGTGAAGCATGAATACCCCACTCAGACACATCATACTGACTCTGAGTCGACCAGTCCTGGTTGTACCCATTAATGCCGAACGCGGTCAGGTATAAATGAAAACCTAGGTGTGCATACCATGCAAATAACAGTAGGTGAATTCTTAAACATATGGATAAGAGCTATAAACTCCAATGTTTGTGTCAAAAGACAACAAGAGATTATCTTTCAAGTTTTTGTCATCCAAAAATCATTCCAACCAGTTTTTCTCCTCACAAACTGTAATACCCAGTGTCTTCAACATAAATAATAATCTAACAAGCTACAGTGGCAGACATCTTAGTGATGTTATTTGACTGGCAAAGAATGAAATCACAATGGTCTGCAAAGTAATCCAACTTCATTGTAGCGACATCATCTAGAAATATTGCCCCATCTCATCTCATCCAAGCGTATCTCCCCTGGAAGCCAGTTTTGATAAATTACCTTCCTCCATCACCCTGGTACAAATTGAGCTGATATTAACTGAAGTAGCGATCTGTCTAGTTTACTAAGATAGTGAAATGAGAAAGTGTATACCGGTAAGTCAAATAAGCATTACTCTGTGGATGACCTTTGTGTGAACTCGGCCATTGCTGGACATTGATTTTTTGGTTAAAAACATGAACTACACTGCCAAATGTCCTTAAGTCTACGCTGGTGATAGAGGAACATAAAGCATATAAACCTGTGAAGGAATGACGACAACAATCACATTGTCATGCTACATTCAAAACACCATCGCAATACACTACCAGAATCTGGAACCTCTGTTACCATTCTAATCCCTGGTTCTTTCAACATTGCAATGTTTCCTTGAACATGACAACCCTGTCTTGATGTCATATTACATGAAATATACATGTTACAATGGTTACTTTCTTGAACATTTTTTGCATCATGTATAGTTTCTTGATGTAATTCAGTGGGAGAGTGGGAGGGTCGGTGAGTGAGTGAGTTAGAATGGCTCAAGGAATCTATGACATGTTCTTTACTGTTGCAGCTCTATCAATGCTGTCCCTAAACAGGTCCACTCAAACCAGTGGTTGATAGTATAACCACCATCAGTCAATCATACAATACACATAACATATTAGCCATCATTTATGAGATGACTGACGCACTGGATATTTATCAGGGGGTTCATATTTTTTTTGTAAACAGCCACTTGCCACAGGGCAAGTGACTATAAGAAAGTAACTTGTCCTGACTAATTTTCCACTTGCCCTGATTTTATGACATAATTATGATGATGTAATTATGAAAGAAGAAATCAACATGGTATTTGATGTTAATGTTTACTGGACTATTTATTGAAAAGTGATAAATAGCAAAGAAAGGTAACTCCACTTTATTATCATTGCAAAATGAAATAGCTACATTTGAGCAGATATGAAATTAAATCCAACTTTATTTGCGGTTTGAAACCATAAGTGGAAATTATCTAGTAGCCCACGGACAAGTAAGATACCATTATTTGATTGCCCAAAATGAAAACTGACTTGTCCCGGGCATCGGGCGATTGGATTTTTGAACCCCTGTTTATATGTCCTTATCTGAGAGTATACAAACTTCCAGGCACATCACAGCAGCCTGTTCAAGTCTGGGACAGACAAACCAGTCTCAGGGTCTGTACACCCGCTCTAATTAGTTGACAAACATTGAGGCCTGACACTGAAGTTCCAACAGGGCTGCTGTATGGAGAAAGCAGCTGTCCCCCTAAGTTTGACCAGCACTACATATCAGTGACAAAAACACCCTCTCATCTACATGACTGTAGGCAAGCATACTCACCGTTCTGTCTTCCAAGTACATTGTCTTTGACAGGAAGTCTATACCTATGGTCGCCTGCGGAAACAGAGAGAGACAGAAATCAATACTTCATGCATAAAACAATCAGTGATGCACACAAACTGATAGCCAGGAATACTGGCTGGCTACTTATAAATCAGGTGCATTTGTTGCAGGAGAACTCTCTCTAACACTGAAAATAACATAACACTTGAGCTACAGGGTTTCAGGTCTTTTAGGACGTGGATATTCACTGTGCTTAAAATCTCTTGAAGATGAATATTAATTTTCTAGGATACAGACTCAAACTGTCCTCAAGATTTCTTTAAATGTGTTGGTGTAGAGCATTTCCTGGAGAAATCTAAACCATTTGAATCCAACAACTGTGCAAATGACATATCATCTGTGTAAAGGGAAACAAAAACACACCAAAACATTAGATTTCTCTGTTGTCAGTCAGTTACTATGTGAATTACAGCGGGTAGTCAGTCAATCAGCAAATGTACAAATGTTGTGCTGGCATGAAAGGAAATCTCCTGAAACTGTAGTTTGTAAAGTAACAGCAATATCATTCAAGCTAAGGCACTTCGCCTCCTAGTCTGTCATACAGACCCTCAAACAAATTTATCCAAGAAAACCCATGTTAGTCCAGAATATGTGGCAAGTCTCGATTACCACAATTAGGAAAATGAAGAAGGTCTGCGAGCTCCTTTATCATATTTTATGATTATAAGTTAGGAACTATTTTTTTCAAGGTGTACCATGTACTTGACACATGTATGTGTACTTCGGACAAACCTTTACTACGCTTAATGAGTAATTACACATTTCAAACCTTTTTGACATGCAAGTCTTTTAATCCATGGAATAGCTGACATCTTAGAATGAATTTCTTGTTTACAATCAACCTGATGACAGACAACTGACTTTCTGATTTGTAAAACATGAATTTATGAATACTGACTGACATTTCCTGATGACTTTCAAATAAACTAAAGAAAAATTTGTATGTTGCCTTGTACACGCGTTTGACATGAAGTATTTTAAGTTTCGTGACATAAGAATTGTAAGTCTAGTATACATTTCTCATTCAACTAAACCCTTCAATGATACTTGACACTATTACAATACTGAGAAAGAATCTAATTTCATCATTAATTTCTTCAAAAATTACAGAAGAAAAATGATAATGTCAAGGACATTTCTTATGCTATTCCTGTACAGCACAAATGTCGCAAGTTCATTTACTACACCAGTAAAATGTTCTGCTACATGTTTCGCTGACTTCAATATCAGTGATGGAATTCAGGGCCAGCAAGCCAGCCTCCACCAGTTTTGTTAATGTTAAAAGTATGCCCCGTAGAATTTCCAACATTTGTGGGTACTGCAATATGTTAAGTAAGTAAGCGAGTATGGCTCTATGCTGCTTTTAGCAATATCCCAGCAATATCAAGTGGGGGACACTAGAAATGGACTTCACACATTGTATTGTGTAATTGAACCCGGGTCTTCGATGTGATGAGCAAATGCTTTAACCACAAGGCTACCCCACCGCCACTAGGTAGTCTACCTTATTATTAGCAATACAATATTGGTTGTCATGGTTTCTGAAACAGATATAGCAATAGAGATTTCACTAGCAATACAACCGTGGTTGTCATGGTTTCT
Organism: Haliotis rubra; assembly: GCF_003918875.1. Classification (NCBI taxonomy): domain Eukaryota; kingdom Metazoa; phylum Mollusca; class Gastropoda; order Lepetellida; family Haliotidae; genus Haliotis; species Haliotis rubra. The sequence goes on from NW_025766225.1 coordinate 3,745,017, forward strand.
GAAATATATATGTCTGTAAAAGACTAGGTACAGTCTACCCTATCATTAGCACCACAACTACGGTTGTCATGGATTCAGAAAAAGATATAGCAAGAGATTTTTAAGTCTACCCTATCACTAGCCATACAACCGTGGTTGTCATGGTTTCAGAAACAGATCTAGCAAGGTAATCATTTGAATCCTCACAATGATGTAAGTAAACAAAACTGACGAGTCAACTATATTTTCAAACCTCACTTAAGCAACAAGATCAATAATTTATTGACTTGAACCTTGAGAAGCAACAAAACAGCTTCATGCCCAAACTCTTGAATTATTCAATATGGGCAAAAATCCATCTCTACAAGAGACAATGTCTGAATCATTATTCATAAGAATACAGAATATATTGAATCATACATTCACAGCAAGAGTAACAGATAGCAAATGTATAAATACCAGCCAATACAACATTTTCTGACTGCAATTGACCTCGCCAGTTGTACTTTAAAGATCATTTCTTTCTCTCTGAAACTGCCCAATAGTATTAGTAAAGCATCATCATCACCAATACGCCTTGCCATGTCTACTGAATATGTTCTCGTAAGGACTAGTTGACTAAAAATATTGCTGAGCAATAAACATGGTATTGGGCTGTTGTGTTCTGCATAAATTTACACATCTCCATACATGTTCCTTGCTACTAATGACTCCATAAATACGATTAAGTTTGTCATTAACAAGAATTATATCCACTTGAATGATATTGCTGAAAACCCTGAGGCTAAATATGATATAAAATTAACATGTCTTTCAGCTAATATTGGAAATTTGTTAGAATCTAATCAGTGGTCGTTGGTAACAAACAGCTTTTTCTGGCCGATCAATAATGGCTAATACTTGTCCATGTAATGTTCTGTTTCCAAAAACAAAATGTCAAGGTATGTGTCTTTTTCATGACTTCACAAAATAATTAAACTTTCGCATTATCACAGCAAGTTATAACCCATTATCTTACCTTCAGGTAAAATACTTGAACTTCATTGGTCAATGACCCTTTAACAAGTTTCCGTGTCACCCCTCCCAGGAGGGTGACAACGGCAAAAAATATTACCCGCTGCCAAGGTAACCGCAAAATTCTCCGCCCAGAAGCTGTATCGTGAATAATCGTATGACGTCATAATATGATGCATGCAGTGCACGGAGTTGGAAAACCATTCAATTAGCTGTTTTTGAGTTCACTATATACACATTTATTTTACTGACTTTCACTGATTTATTAAAACAATTTTATACATTGAATCGTTTGCACTCAACTTAAATATAATTCACTGTTTTTATTGCAGTTTTAAGCTTGTCAGAATATGTTTAACTGATTTTAAAAATCCAGCCGAGAGGCAGATGCCATTTTGTTTACATGTCATATTGTCGGTAGCGATCTTAAAAAAAAAATTAAAAACAATATATATAAAAGGATATTTTGTATATTTAACATGGCGGTAAGATAAATACGTTGGAATACTTATATTATGGCAACTCTCAATCCTGATAGTGACTTTTATTGCATTAGGGATACACATATTCGATCATTGAAACTTAATATCCTCAACTGAATTTACTATCCTTAATGGAAATTTACTGTCCTTAATGGAAACTTACAATCTGTCAAGGAAACTTACGACTGATCAAGGAAACTGACAAGCTTAAAAATTTATTATGTCCAGAGAAACCACGAATGGAGCAAAAAATGCGGCAAGTTTTTCCATTTGTAACATGTCATAATATCCCCATAGCTTTTTCTTCTATATTTTCATTTTTACGTAATCGGAAAATTATTTTAAAACAGATTTCTCAAATAATATGTATGGTCGTCTATTTCCCGATATCAGTGCCTTTCCGCTCGGTAACGTGATACAACAGCAGGAAATACCTCGGTTTTCGAAGCTTCGTATGAATAACATGCGAGGTGATTCGTTTGATGGCGGGTATCGTTCGAAAGCTCTGAGCATCAAGAATATCACTGTACCCTTACCAAGAGTATTTTCACAGTTGTAAGAAGTGATTTTATTGGATAAAAATTGGTTTCTAATGACGCTTTTTCGCCACAGTCTGATATAAGGAGCGTGATTGGTCACGTGACCTAAGGCAGCCAATCATACTACAGCAATGGACACCGTCCCCGTAAACGAAAACTAATGTTTCAGACGAAAGTTTTGGGTAAAATCACGCTATTCTGAATGTGTTACGCAATAAATCACCACCTATACGTAAATTATGGAACTTAGTGGACGCATTGTGCTAGGTTATGACCTGTGACAAAAATGCTTCATGCATATATTTTAGCATTAAACATCTTTTCTGAGCGTGAAGTTCGAGGCGACGAAAGTCCAGATGTCACTTGAATTACATTTCACGATAGCTCAAAAAGATGGAAATAGTAAGTTATAATGTACATTTGACAACATTTATGAGTACTGTTGTGGATTTTATTCATCAGTTTATTCAGTTTGTTTAATTATTTTCTTGAAACATCGTTACTTTGCTCTTTGAAAACTTTGTTGTGGACCCGTTGCCGAAGCATGTGTCCGAGAATTGCTTTTTTCAATAACATTGCGAAAAATAGTTTATAATTATAATCCTGTCAATAATATATGGTCATTTGAAATTTAATAAGTGTTTTCAGACATTGTGAAAAGTGACATATTTGATAAAAGAATCATATGTTAGTTAGGTTCCTAAAATTAAAGATCATTTTGATGCGACTACTGCCTGGCCGGTTTACCGGCCTACGGTATCTGGGGACTCGTGACGTCTACCGGCCTACGGTGTTGAATGGGTTAATAAAAACTTTCAGGTTTCAGGTAATAGTCAGTGAGTATGGTTTTACGCCGCTTTTAGCAATATTCCAGCAATATCACAGCGGGGGACACCAGAAATGGGCTTCACACATTGTACCCATGTGGGGAATCGAGCCAGGGTCTTCAGCATCACGAGCTGACGCTTTAACCACCAGGCTACCGCCCTTCAGGTAATAACAGGTTACTTTCTACAGCTGATAACACAGCCATGTTTCGGATGCTCTCCACACAAACAGGGCGGTGCCTGTAGTCAGATCGCTGGACAGTGTATCTGTTGTGTTGCTAATTACCCTGGCCCATGCTTGCCACATAAGCAGTTTGTGCTCTCTGAGCAGGCCTAACCTGTTGGCATCATTGATTCGTGCTACTCAGTGTCTAGACAACCAGGTCTTTGCCACACAAGCAGAAAACATCAAACTTTCATGAACTGACCTTGCCATATTGTATAAGCTGGACAAATCAGAATGGTTCAGGAAGAGTGTGACCTGTCCATTCCAGAATGACCTGTCATTATCCAGAGATTAGTGGAGACAGCAGGGTAATGCTTCAGCCAGTACATCAGGTGGCAGAGGGGCAGATTACGTCCAACGAAGTGCATTCGGTTTATGAGACTGCTATGGACAAGGTGACCGTGTCCTGACAACGCTTTCAGTATTCCAAGCCATCTCAAGACGTCAGGAAAAACTGGTTCCTCCAGGCATTACAACTTTTGGTCCTTTTATTTGTCCTTTCCAAACATGGTTTCAATTTGGTAATACACTACTACAAGACACTGAAGAAGCACTATTTTCACATATGATTATTGTGAATGTTTCTGAGACAATGCTCTCAGTGTTCCAAGCCATCTCAAGACAACAGGAATCACTCGTGCCAAGGAAATACAGCTGTGTGTCCTTTTAATACATTTTGTTAATTCTATTATTCACTACCAAAAATAACTCAAAGAAGAAGTGATTTTTTCAAACATTATTTGTCAATTTTTTCCACAACAGTCTCCGTGATCCCAGCAATCTTGAGTCTCGAATAATCTCTAGTTCACCAACACCACATAGGTATGGTCACATAAAATACAATCATACATTCTCTAGCTTCCTTTCAGAAACACAGTTCAGTTCACTGACTGGTTGGTCGATAATGTACAGCTGTGGGTATGTTTTCACTACTAGGCTTGAAATCAGTAATAGCGTTGTAGGAATCAATTTGACGAACTTGAAAGGACTTGCACCATGTGCATGTTAGCACCGAACCAAACCAGACTGCATCCCAGTCCCATACATTTATCAAAGGTAAAACTTAAGCTGGTCTGCTGCCAATCACACAATAATTAATGAATCATTGCAGTAAAACGTTACTGGAACATGAGCACATAATCTTGACTTACCCACAAGTGGTTGATGTCAAGCCTAAGAACATTATAAGTAACACAGGGACTAGCGATGCAGTATGGCAAATGAGCTTTGGACGTATTGAGTGCATTCAATGATCGATTTCGTGAGTTCACAAGTACAGGTTAGTCAGACACAAATTTGAAAGATTTTGACATTCACTTGGTGCGAGTAGACATAATTATTAGGTTATTGTCTTCCATGTTTTATCTAGCTAAATCGATCCGTTTAGGTCACTGTGAAAAAATGTCCTTCAGCAAGTGAACCTGGGTTGGAAACTGGCATAATAAGCCTGCTTGCCAGAATCAGTTACCAAATGTTAATGGTATCAAGTGCTCGTTGAGCATCACGATTATTCGGGGGCGTCTCTATCTCTATGGGCAAGATGCATTGTATATGAATTCTACTGCTGGTGTCTACAGTACAAGCAGCACCCTCACAGCAATATCCATCTGCTACTAGATTTTACAGTCTGCAAAAACACAACAATAACCTGGCGAGTTTAACTCTGACTTTCTGCTACTTAATTCTAATGTCAGCAACAACATAGCAATATCCTGGTGTACTGTGGGCAATGTAAGCTGATACACTGGTACTCAATGAGTGGTTGACAGAGTCAGAAACAATCCACATTGCTGGCATATGAGGACAGACTGTTAAATATAGGGTTTGTGGTTCTTGGTAGGAATTCATCTAAGAACAATTCAACAAACCCATCAATAACATTTCCTGCAAATTGGTCTCGATTAGACAATCAGATTTCCACCAATTCCCACCTCGATGTCAGCAGACAGACACCGAATGTTGATATAAAGGTGATCAACTCTCACACCCTTCAAGATCTACAACCAACATCGGCTGAACCTATTTCACAGTCAAACACACTCTACAACATTACCGTTACTTAATGTTGCCAACATCCATCAGATAACAATCAATGGCATCCTAGCAGTTCAATTTCTGTTGACACTACAGCTTTACGACCACTCAAACAAACAGTCCATACCGACAGGGAACACAAGGACTACACTGCATGTTCTGGAGGAAATGAGTTGTTCCAGGTCTCTGGTGGTACCAGTTCACAGAGGGACAGGATTATTTATTTCATATTTGTCTTTGAGGATAGAACTCAATGCCAAACACAACCTTGATTACTGCCATTTCTTATCATTAAAAAATAGAACAAGACAGTCAGATCATGCCTTGTCTTTTTAGAAATCTGCAGGTAAAAAACTAACTGATATTGCTATTAGAAATCATCCACAAAACTTTGTCCTTGACACTGCTTACAAACTGCACTAACCACGGCTCTTGTGATATCACAGAATGAATGAATCTACCAGAGCTGAAATTGAATGATTCATTCACCAATTTCTTCAACAAGGAAATTCCATACTTTATTGGATCAAGATGCACTGCGCGCAAGAACAACACGCAATAGTTCACAGAGTGAATATTTCATAAAAGCACAAGCAACTATAATGCTGGTCCAACAAGACGATCACTATTGACATAACAAATACTGAACAAATGCAGTACAAACACAGAGTGGAACTTGCCCTAATAGCGCGCCAATGGTGAGACACCATCTTCAGGTTGCTATGACTCATAAGGAAACAGCCAGACAGGGCTTGGAAACATTGTGAGAACACGCAGAATAGGGTCTTGTTTAACAAGAACAGCAATCAGCATTAACTGACTTACAATAGCCAGGTTCAGGAGACCCAAAGAATGAATTTCAAGAGTACTGTACAGGGTGTTTAGATAATTATTTCTATTTATATGTTGTTTATATTTCTTGAAGAATTTATTGTCACTTATGCCAATCTTAATATTATTGAAAAATGTATGATCCCCACAATCTATCTCATCTTCTCATGTGTTAACTTGATAATGTATCCTATGTATGTGCTTCCAGTGTCTAGACTAATCTGCCGCTGCCGCTGCTGCTGCTCACTTGGTGAGGCAGAGTCTGGGATGGATCATTGATCGTGTGGACAGTGGTCATGATTGATGGATGACAGACACCCATGACAGCTCTTAAAGAAAAAACCCTCAACAAATAAAATTGTTTTTCTGCTTACATAACAGTGATTTTGAAGCCTATAAAAATCAGTAGGACAAATGTCCTGAGTGGGTGTCTGGCTATAGGCCATTGACCTAAAGCTCTTCTTAACATTTTTTTAAATCCCAATGCCATCATATAACTAAATTGTTAATGACATTTAATGTTGCAACTTGGATTCTAGATATACAGCAAACTTAAAAGATCTAATCCCACTGTTGATAAATATGAAATTTATTTTTCTAATATTTTTCAAATAATACAACTACAACTTAAATAAATTGATTTTCTAATGAAAATGCAAGCATTTATAATGTCCGGGAGATATCACAAAAGAAGCAAAAACTATGGCGATTGTTTTCCATTTGTGACATGTCATAACATCCCCGTGCCTTTTTTTAAATATTTTTATTTTTACGTAATCAGAAAATGATTATATAAAGATTTCTTAAATAATGTGTATGGTCGCCTATTTCCCGATATCAGTGGCTTTCCGCTTTCAAAGTTTTCAAAGCTTCGTATGAATAACATGCAAGGCGAATCATTTGATGGCGGGTATCGTTCGACAGCTCTGAACATCAACAATATCACTATACCCTTGCTGAGAGTATTTTCACAGTTGTAAGAAGCGATTTTATTGGATAAAGATTGGTTTCTATTGACGCTTTTTTGCCACAGTCTGCTATAAGGGTCGTGATTGGTTAAAATCAGACACGTGACATGAGGCAGCCAATCATATTATGGCAATGAAAAACGTCCTCGTAAATGAAGACTTTTATATTTAGACGAAAGTTTTGGGTAAAATAATGCTATTCTGAACATATTAAGCAAGAAATCGCTATCTATACGTAAATTATGGGATTTATTAGACGTATGGTGCTAGGTTATGACCTGTGACAAAAATGCTTCATGCATATATTTTCGCATTAAACATCGTGTCCAAGCGTGAAGATTGAGGCGGTGAAAGCCGAGATGTCACTTGTCAGTGACTTGACTTACATTACATGATTGCACAAAAAGATGGAAATAGTAATTTTATATGTACGTTTGACAACTTTTATGAATGCTATTGTCGATTTTATTCACTAGTTTATTCAATGTATATAATGATTTCCTTGAAACATTTTTACATTGGGGTGGGGTCGGGAAAACCCGTTTCTGATTGTCCAATGCTTAAAATAGCAGCCAATCGCGCAATCCATTACATGTACATTTGGCAGCTTATTGTGATAAAAATGGATGCGTAAATACATACACGCCGCGGAAACATGATCAAGATTTCGTGGTTTTTGATGAATTTGTAAATGATAAGGTTCGTAATTTATTAGGTCCAATATGTGAAAATAACATTAACATTAAATTAGTAAGAAAGTAGTCTGTCATTTGAAAATGTTATCGGACTATGACCGAAGGCCGATGACAATCTGAAACCATGCATAATATTTGTTCCAATCTTCAGAAGCTGAATGCCTTTTATTTACCCAAAAGTTGCAAACAGTGCACTGACACTAAGTGACTCAAGCAGGAAATTCTGTAACTGATCGCTCTGCAACTTGTGAATGTCTTTATCTAAAAGAATTATCACTGTATTAGTCAGTTCTATATCAATTGGTTATTTATATTTTTCTTTTGGTGTTTAGAGCACCTTACTCAGCAATATACCAGCTACATGACAGGTGTGTAAAAAAATCTAGTCTGGATCACACAATCAAGCGACCAGCATCATGAGCATCAATCGACGCAATTGGCGTCATACAATGAAGTCAATCAACCTCACCAATGCTGATCACATAAGCTTGTTACAACTAACATTGTTGCATCTTAGAGGTGAGGTGAGGTGAAATTGGGTTTAACGTCGTGCTTGAGAATATTTCGCTCATATGACGACGTGCATGTGTGTGTATGTGTATGTGCGGTTGCTTGTACTAGCCCAGACTTAAGCTGGTTTTATAGTGCTAGCTCACTGAGATACCATGTCGCAGTGAAGCATGAATACCCCACTCAGACACCTTTTACTGACTCCGGGCTGACCAGTCCTTGTTGTACCCATTAATGCCGGGCGCCAGGCAGGGACCAACAAGTACCATATTTTAACGTCTTTTGGTATGACGCGGTCGGGGATCAAACCCGCAACCTTCCGCTCTCCGGGCGGACGCTCTAACCACTACACCACGGAGGCGGTCTGTTGCATCTTAGAAGAAATGGTGGTTGCTTCACAGGTCATCCATCCAACTGTCAGTTACACCAGCTATCACCAGTCACACATTAGCCATTTGCTAAACCTGAGAAATCTCAAGTGATTATATTTTCGGTGCAGCTGATCCAATCTTACTATGAAAGTTGTGTGGGTTTTGCCAGATACATTTGATTTGTCATCCTTGAGTTATGGCTACAAGTGCATCAACAAAGATTTTCTTAGATCTTAACCTTTCTTGTTCTATTCATTACGAGATAACACATTAGCTGGCACTGACAACAGTCCATGGGCGTGCATTACGATTACCCTATTGGCATAATTGATGGCACAAGACTAATGGTGTTTGCTTAATGCAGTTCAGGCTATTTATAGCTACTGGAAAACCAAACAGGTTCAATAACAAGCTGTGTATAACAGGTAGAATTTATCTGACTTTTGTGTCCCAGTCAGGACGATTGCCTCCGTGTTGTGGTTAGAACGTCCGCCCGGAGAGTTGAAGGTCGCGGGTTTGATCCCCGGTCGCAGCATACCAAAAGACGTTGAAATATGGTACTTGTTGGTCCCTGCCTGGCGATTGATGGGTACATCAAGGACTGGTCGGCTCAGAGTCAGTATAATGTGTCTGAGTGGGGTATTCATGCTTCACTGCGGCATGATATCTCAGTGGGCTAGCACTATAAAACCAGCTTAAGTCTGGGCTAGTACAAGCAGTCGCACATACACATACACACGAATGAACGTTGTCATATGAGTGAAATATTCTCAAGCACGATGTTAAACCCAAATTCACCTCACCCAGTCAGGAAACAATATTTCCTTCTTTTCTGCTACAATTCTCCACATTGATGTGTACTGGATGCCTGTTTAATCACTGTACCAAACCCTGAGCAATACAGACCCATCTAAAGATGAACCTATTTCAAACTGCTGATGTGAAACATGCACAGAGAAGAGCAACATCAAAGATTTCATCACACAAAGCTTTGACTACTGACCAGAGGAGAATTATCAAGAATCAGAGCTGATTAAGACATGTTCCAGTTTCTTGTGCTCTCTAAGTATGGTTGTGTCAAAATCAAACTTTTCATCTGCAATATTTCTGGTATCTTTCAGTCAGTTTAACAAGGGACATAATGAGCTTTGCTTATGCTTATGAGACAGGAAACAGGCTTAGAGGTCAATACCTTTTTCACAAGTCGGTAAATCCATCTATAGATCTGCTACAGATTTGCCATCTGCCTGAAGGCAAAGTGGCAGTGCACCAATTTTTCCACATATTAACTTGTTACAAAACATAAAAAGATAAGAACACTTCATCTAACATGCCATGATAATATCTCATCATGATCTCATCAATGAATGAGTGATTGCATATTGCTCATCTCTCTATCAACTATTCCCACTAGCTCAAGGCAGTATGAGGTGGAATTGGGTTTAACGTCGTGCTTGAGAAAAGTTCGCTCATATGACAACACGCACGCGTGTGTATGTGTATATGCGGCTGCTTGTACTAGCCCAGACTGAAGCTGGTTTTATAGTGCTAGCCCACTGAGATACCATGCCGCAGTGAAGCATGAATACCCCACTCAGACACATTATACTGACTCTGAGCCGACCAGTCCTTGTTGTACCCATTAATGCCGAGCGCCAGGCTAGGACCAACAAGTAGCATATTTTAACGTCTTTTGGTATGACGCAGTCGGGGATCGAACCCGTGACCTACCGCACTCCGGGCGGACGCTCTAACCACTACACCACGGAGGCGGTCTAAGGCAATATGAACAACCATCTGCAAGTAGCATGACACAGACAAGTTATCTTATAGTTTGAGCAGCTCATAGATAAGCATGGTCTGCCAGGGATATAATCTGCACTGCAAGTAACCTAATCTGCAAAATACTTATGCCATCAAAGAACTAATTCATCACATTTAAACCATCAGGGAACCTAATCCACTAGCAACCTAATCTGTCTGGGACCTAAACAGGGACCTAAACCACCAGTCACCCTATCCATTAGGGACCGTAATCCAGTAATTGTCAGGAACCTAATCCACCATGGACCTTAGCAGTCAGGAACCTAATCCACCAGGGACCTTAGCAGTCAGGAACCTAATCCACCAGGAACCTAATCCTCTCATTCTCAAGTCCTAATCTGTAAAGAACTCAGCCATCCGGGACCTTAGCAGTCAGGAACCTAATCCACCATGGACCTTAGCAGTCAGGAACCTAATCCACCAGGGACCTACGCCTCTCAAGTCCTAATCTGTCAAGGAACTCAGCCATGAGGAACCTTATCTGTCAGGGACAAAGCCTTATCAGACCTATGATGTCAAGTACCTGATCTGCCACAGAACTCAGTTTCAAGGGAACTGATCATCCTGGGAAATCAGCTTTAATTAAGGGACCTGGGTCTCCTTTCATGAAGCAACATTTACTAAGGTTAATCTCCCATTCTTTAACATTGCACTAAGGTTACCCTAGTGACTTATAATCACCTTAGTGCTTTGTGAACGGAGGCCCTGAACCATAAGTAGCATAAGCTATTGAGGACCTTAAGCTCTAACAGAACTTATCCATGAGCTACCTAATCATCCGCATTAGGAACCTATGAGGACAGTGATTCTTCCATCATCGTGTAAATATGCTTGTTTGCAAGAATGCAACAGCATGTCCTGACCAAAACATGTTCATGACTTTCAAACTTTACATGTGTGAGTGAGTGAGTTTGATTTTACGCCACTTTTAGCAATATTCCAACAATATCACGGCGGGGGACACCAGAAATGGGCTTCACACATTGTACCCCTGTGGGGAATAGAACTCGGGCCTTTGGCGTGACGAGCGAACGCTGTACCCACTAGGCTACCCCACCGCTCCCAAACTTTACATGTGTAACTACAAAATCTGTAAAAGGGAACATCTTCCCACTTAAATAGACCCTAGTTGACAACTGTGCATTACTTAGAGTATTTGAATAGCATCTAGAAGTGTATCACATCTCGTGTTACTTGTGCTGATAAAAACACGAACATGATACACTGACATTGACAAATGTATTTTCTATTCACATGTGCCACAGGGCACTTCCAAAGGTGTTTGAGTATGCTGTTATTTGCACCATGAAGAAAAAATATTTATGATCCATTGTGATACTTGCTCAATGACTTCACCATTAGAGGTACAAAAAGGGGTTGCACTTTTAAACTTCCTCCTATTCTTTGAACTCAAACATTTAGTTTCATAATCTCCAGGTGTATTTTTCATACATTATATTGCACATTACTTTTGTGGAAGAATATGTTTGTCTGTTTGACTCAGCAACAGTCCAGTTGCATTATGCCAATCTGTAAAAAATCGAGTCTTTACCAGACAATTTAGCGGTTTACATCATGAACATCAATCTAAGCCATTGGTAGAAACTGACATACATCAACCATGCCAGTGTCAGTCTCAGCACAATCACAGTATAACTTCCTGAAGGCCAATTCTAACTGATGTTCATGGGTCTGAAAGAACTTTACAACTGGCATGGTTTAAAAAACATCATCATAACATACACCAATATTTCTACAACATAATGGCTTGTACTTGTGCCCATCAGGTATCATATTTCAACTGTGCCATTGTAATTCAACTGCTCCAGTGGCATCAGGAATATCAGAGCCTGATTGTGTCTGACCACGTTTCCCAGAGACAGTGTATCATGATACAACATAGCCCTACGATTTTAAACAAACAAGACCAACTCCAGATCTAATCTATATTGCACCATGTTCCTCAGCCAAAGAGTTCATTAATCAGTACCAGACCCGGTGGTGTCCTGCTATCTTCTCCAACAGCTAACGGTGAAAATGACCACTTTGATCAGACAAATTATAACATCAATACACAGTGGCCAACTAGAGCTATATTCAGCTAAGTATCCATGGTAATCATGGCATTAAGAACACAAAGAGTCCTAATAATGGATAACTAATGTTCTTACAAGGGATTCAAATCAACCTGACAATAAGACTTTTATATAAGAGGGCTTAGTGAGCTACCTGTGCCAGCCCCATTTTCAACTCTATCAAAGTTTGGCCAAGGCCATAAGATGAGGTTGATAACGAAAAGCAAAAATATAACGAGCGCAACACATCTCATCAAGCAACATTAAGACAACACTGAGCAGATGCTTTCAAAGGAATTAAAAAGTACAATTTCAGATAACATGACTTAACAAAAATGACTTTGTACAAAACTCACAAAAGTGTCAAGACAAAAAGTAGTCCCTGGAGGTAAATATTTTTCAAGAAAACCACTCCACAGTTTCCCCTTAACCCTTTCAACACCGCAGGCCGCTTAAGCGTTATGAGTCCCCAGACACCGGAGGCCGCTTAAGCGGCCAGGCAGTAGTCACGTCAAAATGAGACATAATTTTAGGAACTTACCTGACTTCTGATTCATATATTAAATCCATCACATTTCACAATGTCTGGAAACACTTATTAAATTTCAAATGATCATATATTATCGGCAGAATTAAAATTATTAACTATTTTTCGCAATGTAATTGAAAACAACGATTCTCGGACACATGCTTCGGGAGCGGGTCCACAATAACATTGTCAAAGAGCAAAGTAACGATGTTTCGAGGAAATGATTAAATAAATAGAATAAACTAATGAATAAAATCAACAACAGCATTCATAAAAGTTGTCAAACGTACATATAAAATTACTTTTTCCATCTTTTTGTGCGATCATGTAATGCAAGTCAAGTCACTGACAAGTGACATCTCGCTCGCCGCCTCAATCTTCACATTTCGGACCACGATGTTTAATGCGAAAATATATGCATGAAGCATTTTTGTCACAGGTCATAACCTAGCACGATACGTCCAATAAGTCCCATAATTTACGTATATGTAGCGATTTCTTGCTTAATATGTTCAGAATAGCATTATTTTACCCAAAACTTTCGTCTAAATCTAAAAGTTTTCGTTTACGAGGACGGTATCCATTGCCGTAATATGATTGGCTGCCTTAGGTCACATGTCTAATTTTGACCAATCACGACCCTTATAGCAGACTGTAGCGAAAAAGCGTCATTAGAAACCAATTTTTATCCAATAAAATCGCTTCTTACAACTGTGAAAATACTCTCGGCAAGGATTCAGTGATGTTGTTGATGTTCAGAGCTTTCGAGCGATACCGGCATCAAGCGATTAAGCCTCCCACGTTATTCATAATGAAGCTTCGAAAACGGAGGTATTTTCCGTTGTTATGTCATGTTACCGGCGAAAGCGACAGATATCGGGAAATAGGCTGACCATACATATTATTTAAGAAATCTTTTTATAATAATTTTCTGATTACGTAAAGTGAAAATATAAAAGAAAAAGGCACGGGCATGTTATGACATGTCACAAATGGAAAAAAATCGCCTTAGTTTTTGCTTCTTTCGTGGTTTATCTGGACGTTATAAATGTAAGCTTGCATTTTCATTCAAAATAATTTTATTTAAGTTGTAGTTGTATTATTTGAATAATATTATAAAAATAAACTTCATATTTATCAACAGTAGGATTAGATCTTTTAAATGGTGTATGAGATGTAGTAGCGATAACGTTTTACAAGCTTATAATTTCCTTCATAAACATAGGCTTCATCATGACCTTAGAGTCTCTGGGAACTCGGTGTCATGGCAGTAAATGCCTCTGGTTGACTGGTGTTGAAAGAGTTAAGGTTATATGAGCTGTTCTTAATGGGGAGAGATCTGTAGAATGTGGCTGAGTGATCAAGCTGAGGCCATACTGCTTCTGTTGAAGCAATTTGGTGAAAAATAAGCATGCACATGCAAGGAAATCACAATTATGACACGGCTAGCTTTTACTACTCCATGCGAAAATAAACATATACAGAGTGCTAACAACACGGCAACTTGAGCATAACGGACTACAACACAGCTCATGAGTAATGTACACTAACCGCCTGCAAATCCAACAATTGTAGCATGGTTGAAAATGAAGGCAAAAATATTAGAATTATGGGTGAAAATATAAAAAGCACAAGAAACATTGCATTTTGAAAAAAAATCCATAAGCTGTAAGATGTGTAGCGCACTCAAGAGGTCTTTTGCTTGACAATTTGTGAAAGTTTTCACTTGGTGACACTATCTTGACTCATCTGCATTGTCAGATCTTGACAAATGACATTGTTTTTGCTGAATCCAAAAGGACCCTTGCAATAGGAAAAACTATTTGGACATGACTGAAAATGTTTTTGGAAAACTAAAATATGAGTCTGCTATCTGGTATTTGTGGAACAGAAACTATCCAGACATCACCAATGGAGGACTGACTGACTTTGGTTTTACGCTGCTTTTAGCAATATTCCAGCAACATCACGGCTGGGGACACCAGAAATGGGCTTCACACATTGCACCCATGTGGGGACCAAAGGAGGAGTGAGTGATTATGGTTTTATGCAGCTTTCAGCATTATTCCAGCAATAATATGGCAGGGGACACCAGAAATTGGCTTTAAAGATTCTATCCATGTGGCTTATCTATTCTTGTTCTTCAGCATGACGAGCGGATGCCTTAACCATTAGGCTACCTCACTGCCCCCACCAAAGGAAGAAGTTGTGAGTAAAAAAATGACTTCACACCACTTTCATTTGGCAAGATTAAGACTGGGAGACACCAGAAAAGGTTTTTTAAACAATGTGCCTGGACCACATCAAACCTGGACCTTCGCGGTTACAAGTGAAACCATATCACCAGGCTATCCCTACACCCTGGACAAAGGAACAAAATATATACAGAAGGTGACCCAATTCAAAATATCCTTTTAGCACAATATACAAATATAATCAGCTTGAATGCTTGTCGGGTTTTTTGAAAACACTATTCTAATGCGTTCTGTGTTTGGCCTAAACTAGACAGTAGAAAGTGTGATGGTACTAGGTTTGAAATTACTCTAATTTGTGGCTCTGTTGTCAGACCCAGTCAGGCCATTCCATTCCTCCATTCACAGATCAATATTAGAGTGTCAGTAGATGTCCCTGATAGTCTTATTATACAAGGTTATAGATGTGAGATATTCCTGACATCCTTCCCTTTCCTGAAATACAACACTGACGCAGCCACCGACCCTCCCATGTACATATTTCTGTGATGAGCATATGTCAGTGACCACTCCACGTCTAATGAGATCAGGTGTCACACACATGTCAGTGTCATTAGCCATGATGTGGTACATAAAACCCAGTGGCATGATACAAATATGTTACCATGGTATATTATAGTTATACAACAGCAGACAGAGAAATATATATAGATCAGACAGAAGAATGTTAAATCCAAGTATCTTCTGGAACAAATGAGAATCCTGCAACTTACAATAGCAGTGTAGGAAAGATAGCCCGTCCCAACGTCCGAGACAGGTGAATTTTGTGGAGGACGGGTTAAAAAAATATCTAGTCCGTCCTCATGTCGGGTCAATTTTAGCAAACCAATGACATATATATAATGATTATAACCTTTTTGAATATTTACTGCCGAAGGTGTTTTATTTATATTTGGAGGACAGGCTAGATTTTGGCACGACTGTTAAAACATTTGACCTGCCAGTCCTGTGGACAGGCTAGATTTTCTACATCTTTCCTACACTGACAATACACTACAAAACTGTCACAAGCATTCAGAAAATGGTTTTAGTACAAGAAAATCAGCCTACAGCAATAACGGGGGCACGAACAACTGACCAGGATTTGAAACTATATTAATGTCATAAGGCCCCTCAATTTCTTATGCGAATTCTCGTAAAATACTACAGTCATAATTTTATGAATCTTGACAGGACTTTATCATTACCCAAATAAATAAAAATCATCAGGACACTTTGGGTGACCATCGGAGAGTGTCCTAGAAGGTAGGGCTGGCTAAAAAGATCGACAAATATTGTCAATTGGAAAAATTATTAAAGATAATTGAAATGAAAACAGTGTCATCAATAATATCACACATAAACTTTTGTGATAGAATAAAGTTTTATTACTCACACAATACACAAAGTTAGGTCTTTATCATGGGCTGCTTCTAAATTATGCTCAGGACGATGTTTTTGTTAGTAGCCCATGTATAAACATGTCACCCTTACCAGTGAGATGAAACATATTCATTGCTATCAGATATTTTTTGCCATTTGTGCTTAAAATCACTTCTCCCATATTTATTGATGATCGATATTTCCGATTGTAGATCATAGAGATCGGTAATCGTTAACTCTACATGTATATCGATAGTCATCCCTACGAGAAAGCGAACTTATCTGAAACCCTGTACACCTAATTTTAAACTCTGCAAATTCAGTGTGTGTGTGTTTGTTAATTAAGATGAGATGGCAGTTAACTTTCTCCCTCCTCCCCAAAAAAAACCCCACACACAACAACATTGTTTTGGACTATTCCTCCTTGAAAGTGCATCTGTTGTAATACTCAGGAATAACTGTCATAGCCAGAAGGTTGAAATATAATGCCAAAGAGTTTCCAAGAGATTGGCAGAGTGCTTAAGTCAAGTTTAAGTGTATTGATCCAAATGTTTACTATGAATGCTTTGGACAGCCCATTGTTGATTACCTGATCAAACTGACTTCCATCCAAGCAAAATATCTCAAGGTATGTTAAGTTCTACTAAAACTTTCAGTTCCAAAATTTCTCACTGATGCTTCGAAAAACACTCATCAATACCTTTCAGCAGGTCTGATAAAACAAACCCATAAATTCTGACCATGCTGAAGTGCGCAGGATGCTCAAAGCAAAACACATTTTTCAGCCTGACAGAAAAGGAAAAACAACCAAGTTGCTCTTTTCACATGTAAAAGAAACGTCTCTAAACCATCACATTAAACAAAAGCTTTATCCAATGCAAGTCCAAAATAGTTCTTCCAGAGGGCACTTCACACTTGTCTATTTCCAACAACCTTGGCCCTGACATAAGAGATACTTTTACAGACATAGTTTGTCGACCAATTGCTCAATAGCAGTGGCAGTGCAGTTTCAGAACGGCACCTTCAGTCGTTGCAGATCCGCCAACCCAGTGTGCACTGCAGCGATCCAACACAAGAAAATCAATCGATGGGAAGATGAGTGGCGATGAAGCCAAGTCATTTTCAAGCATTGCCTGAGGTTTTTTGAAGACAAGTTCCGAATCAATGATTATCCTCTAACAGACTGCCACATTTACTGTACAAATACGTTCCCTTGTTTCCTTCTAACTGGGAGTGGGCTGGGATGCTATTTTTCCATGGTCAGCATGCTGTGAACCACATTTATGTAACAACACAGCAGTTTTAGGAAAAACCTGAACCAAACCCACTTAATATGTAACCCCAATATGTTAAAACTGACAGTGAGCGGGTGAGTTTAATTTTACACCTTTTTTAGCAATATTCCAGCAATATCATGACGGGGGACACCAGAAATGGGCTTCACACATTTTGCCCATGTGGGGAATCGAACCCGCGTCTTCGGTGTGACGAGCGAACGCCTTAACCACTACGTTACCCCACTGCCTCTAAAACTGACAGAACAGGCATCATGACAGGGTGAAGTGAACCTAAGCTCAGTAGATCCTGTCACATATAGGGGATATAAATTTGTATGCTCATAAGGAATATTGTTGTCTTGTAGACAATTTGTTCACATCAGTTATGAGAAGTGAGAAGTAGAATGCTTAAACTTATACAAGAGCGACAATGATAAGCATGAGAAAGTACGAGAGTTAGTTCTACATGACTTTGAACAGTGTTTCAGATATATAACAGGGTGTCACCTAAATACTGGAGGAAAGCTGAAAGTGATGCTGATCTCAGATACACACAACTTTGGTGTACCTCACAAGCACAGGTAAGAAGATGACAAAGCTAGGAATTTACACTGAGATTCAACCCACAATCACAGGTTCTGTATGTGAGGACAAATGACGCAACAGAAACATCTTTACTTTCCACTTTTTCAAAGTTCAGCAAGATCATGATTGTGCAAAAGCCAGGAAGGAAATCAAATCCTTGCCAGTGATTGGCCAATTTTTTGTGCTGAAATGACTCACACCATCGAGAGCAATGCCCCCAACACTTTCGCATATATCTTCTGAGAATGGTTAGGTACAAACTGCATGGATGATATGGTAAGCATACACAGACACTTGATATAAGTGGACAGTGAGTGAGTGAGGGAGTTTAGTTTTACCCCGCACTCAGCAATATTCCAGCTATATGGCGGCAGTCTGTAAATACTCGAGTCTGGACCAGACAATCCAGTGATCACAGCATGAGCATCAACCTGTGCTGGGAACTGATGACATGTGTCAACCAAGCCAGCGAGCCTGACCACCTGATCCCGTCTTACAACAAGCATGGGTTACTGAAGGTTCATTATAACCCGGACCTCACGGGTATAAGTGGACAGGGAAGACAGACTTGACACCAAGTTCACATCATTCCACTTTCAGCCAATAAATATCTGTACAAAACTGCACTCAAATTCTATTATGGGCTTGGAAATTACTCTATTCTGATAGGTCAATTAGAGGTATCAAATTACAATAACTACCAGTGATTATCACTATCAAACTATTATGACTGGGATTGAAAAGTTCATTTGTAGTGTTTCATGACAATACTTCAGCGACAAGACAATGTTTCTGCTTCATGTAAGATGAAGACACTGAAGTGATGCTGCTCAGTGATGTTAGCCACTCCATGAACATCACCAGCATGCAGCTGACCAAGCATTGAAACTGGGCTGAACCAATGATAAATGGCATCACTGCTAAACAAGACAATTAAAACTGCACTGACTTTTGCCAACAGACCATAAATGTACTTGATATGCTTTAGCTGTAGAACTATATAGGGTGTCTAATATATGAGACTTTGGTTGGGACTTGTTACATAAATTTCAAAACATACAATAACTTCCACTAAGAGTTCAGAAGAGAACAACAAATATCCTGTTGTCGCTGCATCCCGATATTATTGTTCTTACACCAGACTTGCTTTAGGTTATGTCATTAGCTCCACTTTGAACATCATGATTCAATATCTATTTTCACATATTTACAGAGAGTGGGAGATATTTCGTCGTAATCACCAATCAAGACTCTTACCTGATATGTGTTGTCAAAACTGTCATACATGAACCTTGTGATAAGTGACGTCTTTCCCACTGAAACATAGTAAAGGTAAAGCTAAAGATATTTTTATAACATTCTTTATGTCAAAAAACACCTCACTCCATGCTTATCACATACACCATTCCTTAGGGAGGGTATCCGATTCACTGGCCAAACTGGTCTAGGTGGGCAAACAGCTACCACAGCACCAGCTCCCTATGAGAGTTAGTCACAGAGTTATCTAATAACTGCCCATTGATAACTTACCAGTAGCTAGAATGTAGATATTGTATCAGTAGAAAACAACATTCTCATCTTAGAGCCTTCATGATCCCCTGTCAACATGGCTAAATTTGGCAGCTAACACTCTTTTTAGTACCTTGTCCTACTAATGCAAGGGTCCAGTGGACCCCAAAATAATTACATTTAAAACAAAAACTTGGAATTTCAAGTGAAAAAATTGGTACAGTTAATAAATTGTGTGTCCCTCAGCATGCAAAGTATATATTCTCTGTGTGTGTATGTTTGTGAGAAGTGGACTCAAATTTCTGGATGGAATAGGCTGCTTCTAACATTAAACTGCAAATAATGTCAATGTAAATAACAAAATGACTTCACCAATATGATAAAAAATGATAAGTTGATTTGTTGATGATAATAAACATATTTTTCAGCTTCATCAGGCCAAAAAACGAGAGTAGAGCAAGTATTTATTACCCTCTCTACCTAATTTTGGCATTCTGCATCGCTACAACCATAGAAATGCCAAATAATCATGTTTATGATTTAGTTTGCTATCTACTACAACTTAGTACAAGGCAAATCTTGTATCATGATAACTGGATGGTGTTATCATGTAGTACATTGTATTCTAATATTCTGAATGACTATTGTTTATCTTTTCCACAGCTGTCTGCAATATTCCAGCAATATCATTGCAGCCTACAAATAATCTTGCCTGTGTACTGTGTGTAGGCCAAACCAGTGGCTGATGTAATGCACACTGTCTCATGCCATCAAGGTAGGGTAACCATGGTAACATGGAACTGTGATGTGACCAAAATTACACTTGTCTCTAAGCATGCCTACAACTGATCCCTTGAGGGTTCATATATTTCAGTAATTCTTACGAACATGCATTTCCTCTTTCTTGAAAAGGCTCATTTCCACAATAGATGACATGTCACCCTCTACATCAGTGAGTGATGTAAGTCCATGATATACAGTGAATACATGTTAATTGGCTGCCAGTCTGGTACCAAATACATTGTACAGACTAATGTTGCTTCCTGGAAATGTCATCAATAATGGTCCCCTTTTCTCACTTCCCCTGGGACATGGATGTGAAGCAGCTGACGTCCCCCATGGCCACATAGCCCCATCTTAACAACTTCTCTATTCAAATTTTAGCTTCCGCATTTCTCCATCACGTTCATGGTCAATGAATCAAAAATGGTTTCAGTTTAAATTCCAGACATTATATATAGCCAGTCATTAAGCCCTACAGTGAGAGTATTACAGACATAATTCTTCACTTATGGACTCAGTACTGCAACAAAGATTTAGCTGAATATTAGGCTAGGGATATTACCAGGTAGTCTGTCATACAGACCCTGAAACAAATTTATCCAAGAAAGCCCATGGAAGTCTGGCAAGTCTAGATTTCCACAGTTTCTGAAAATGAAGAAAGTCTCTAGGCTCCTTTTCATTATATTTTATGATTATAATTTAGGAACTGCTTTTTTTCTGCAAAATATGTTCATTACAGAGATTAGATGTTAGTCTAATTTATACCAGGGTATTGTGATATCAATAAATTTGTATATTGATACAGTATTGAGACAAATTTATGAACATTGATTCTCTTTTAATAATTCATTAAAGACAATCGACATTTATTAAAATCACAAATTCAAAGGATCAGCTGAATTAAAATATTTAGGATTAAATAGAATAATTGCTTGTGTACATACATAGACAAATTGTATCTATGCACATACAAAATAACCATATGCCACTTTCAGCAATATTCCTGTTATCATGTGTTTAACATTGGTAAATGTTGTCTCATCATTCAAGTTACTGTAACTATGGTGACTGCACTTTGCATTCAGGGCAATGAACCACAGCATTTCAGTTCTTAATATATAAGTAACCATATTGTCAGTAGAATAACAAAAAAAATTAAATTTAAAATTAGGAATGAAACAAATAAACGCAATAAGTCTTGCTCAAGGTATCCGCCACTGGGTGATTGTGAAGTAAAAGTAAAAGTCATGTCAACTGAGATTAGCCCAGTAAGCTAATGAAAGAGAATGGGATTACAGTAAAATGTATACATACAATGCTGAGAGCTAATTTCAGATTCGCAAACTTTTTTGGCACAGACAACAGACTCATCCGACCCCTCTGTTAGCATGGTTAAAGTGATCTCAACTATTATATTCCTGAGTCAAAGCTAACGTATGTTATATTTGGGATTACACTTTCTTAGTAAATATGTCGTTGTGTATTTCATAGCTTTCGGTCGTGGGAGCCGTGCCAAATAACACTTATCAGAGGGGTACACAAAGTCCGCAGACTAGACTACCAGTTGTCTGACTTCCTTTTTTGTGGAAGCCACGGTGGCTGAGCGGTCTAGGCGTCTGACTTTGTGTGCTGGGGATTAGGTGCCTAACTCTGAGGGCGTGGGTTCGAATCCTGGATGGGACTCAACCCCCCAAAAGTACTAGAATCTGTACTTTACTAAGAAAGTATAATCCCAAATATAACATACGTTACATTTGACCACTTTCTAAAATATGGTGTTGTGTATTTCTGAGTCAAGGCATCCTACATTGTACATGCATGTACTGGGACTGTAACGATTCACTCGCATATTCATGAATCAAACTGTATCCCTTCAAGAATTCAATTCATTATTCGTACTCACTACAATTGAATATGCATTCATAAAATGTCATAAAAATGAGTGTTTATCAAAATGAGATATGAAAAATGAAATATGTCCAAGCCATGATGGAAAACTGTCAACACCCTCATATATCATGTACATTGAATTGACTATAATGTGATCACAGGTCATTGTTGTGAGAAATTATCACCGTCGATATGATCAAAACAAGTCAAGAATTCTATTTTGATATTGTTTCATAATGAATTAGAATACTACATCTACTGTGTCTACTTGCTATTGTACTGTAACCAGATATTCATGATATGTATCACATTTGCCTCACAGTGGATTCGCTGCAGACTGAGTATATACACCAACAAAATCCATTGTGATAAAACACAAGGCATCAAACAGATAAACCAATAGCGGTATTAACAGGTAATGTTCTACCAAGCTAGATATTATCTGTTGCTGATTAGTACTCAGTAGTTTGTAAACAGATAAAAATAGAAGAGAATAACCAAAACACTGACAACTAGAACATGTACATGTAAGATCATTCTCCCATAATACTAATGAAAATCAAACAAACTCTAGATAACAGGAACCCATTGAATCAACTTAATTTTACATCTGCATTTTTCAACGGGTCAACACAGTTGTCAAGACCTAATCTGACAATGACAGTACTCAGTCCTGCAATGTTCTGAAATCAAAGTGTTCAAAGATATTATTATTATCATTATTATTATTATAGGATAATTATATAGCGCACATATCCACGCACTAGAGCATGCGCAAGGCTCTGGTATTTTTTCCCTCGATCATTGGATGTCAATCTCAACGGCACATCACATTATCAATCTCAACTCCCTGGGGAGTATACAACTCTTGCAGCCACTAGGCGCACCGAGTTATTGTGGCTTTCTCATCCTATTGCTACAGGCCCATGTTCCCAACACATTATGGAGATTCAATGCCATGGGCATTATTGACCCTAACATTGGTCATGTCATCATACTGATAACACATGCTGAT
Organism: Haliotis rubra; assembly: GCF_003918875.1. NCBI lineage: Eukaryota > Metazoa > Mollusca > Gastropoda > Lepetellida > Haliotidae > Haliotis > Haliotis rubra. The sequence continues at coordinate 3,768,594 of NW_025766225.1, forward strand.
GCTCAGTCAAAAGGTTAGAGGTAACTGAGATAATAAATATGTCAAAGGAAAGTTTCATTTTTTTACTTAGAGAACAAATCAAATTGCACTTAATTTTCCTCAATAATCAGAAAGTCTGACTGACTGAGTTTGGTTTTACGCCGCTTTTAGCAATATTCCACCAACATCACGACGGGGAACACCAGAAATGGGCTTCACACAATGTACCCATGTGGGGAGTCGAACCCGGATCTTCGGCGTGACGAGCCAACGCTTTAACCACTGGGCTACCCCACTGCCCCTAATCAGGAAGTATCTTTTTTATCAACACAAAATCTTTTTCATAAACATTCTATTTTCCTAGATATTACAGTTTGTTTTCTGTGAGTGATTTTGATATGATAAACAATTTGAAAGAAAAATTATAATTCTGAACTGTTTCTATGCAACATATTACTGATTAGTGCATTTCTGAAGACATGGCAAAGAATTAAATGCTTGAACATTTTAAATACACTTTCACTTAGGCAACAGAATATTTTAATCTTCATGAGAGATTTGAAAACACGCTTGCATCTTTGTCATAAATTGGAAGTAATTTTTGAGAGGGTAGTGTGATGCTCTCCACTGATGTAGCTGGGCAACCGAGATAAAAAGCAATGGTCGAACAATCACATCCAAAAGTGGAAAACACATCGTAATCAGTTTGTGGACAAGAGGTGCAGACAACTGACACGAAAATTGGGAGAATATTTAAGAAATAGCAAACTCCAGTCTTCTTGAAATGAACAGCATTGCTGAGATTAGATTGTATTCATGATGCATCAGGTTGTTTAAATACGAGTGAATGTTGGAAGCCTGTATATTTTGTACTTTGTATTATGTAAATAGTGCTGATCTCTCACAAGAAATAAACGTCTCATTATCACTGTTTATCGTACAATAAAACACTGCAGGAAGAACCAACCACTTGGGGCTCTGCCCCTTATAGTTTATTCTTCCTGCAGTGTTTTATAGTATGATTAACCAGACCCCCAGGTCCTCTGTTTCATAAATACTGCGCACATTGGTTTGGGGCAACAGACTGATCTTTGTTATTGCTATCACTTGACCACAGTTAGTAATTATAATGTATTTTAAGTTCAAATCCTTATTAGGGTGGTGGGGTAGACTGGTGGTTAAAACATTGTACATGGGTTCAAGGTTTGAAGCTAATTTCTGGTCTGAAATTGTGATATTGCTGGAATATTGCTAAGAGTGATGTAAAACCCTACTCACTCACTGAAAACAATTTATTTCAAGAGCAAAAGGTGTCCTACAACATGTAGAAAGCTTACATTACACATATAAAGTTTGTTTGCTTTATATGCCAGTAAAATATAAATCAGGCTGAAAATTAATGTTCTATTTACAGTCTTTGTACCTCCATGTACCATGTAATAAAGTTAAAGCACAAGGATGCTTGAAATCCAGTGCTTTAACCATGTTAACAGTATTATAGTTCAAGGCAATCATAACTGTACTTTATGACACCAAACTATTTTTTCCTTTCTAAGATGCCAAATTTTATACTTACTGTCACTCTATGGCAAAAAAATACAAGCAGAAAAACGATATTGTCGTGATCAAACAACAATAATTGTTCAGGGCTAACTGACGTGTTGTTCTACTGAGATGTCTGCACACCAAGTTAAGAAACATCTTACCAGTAGAACAAATGAAAAAAAAGTGAAAAGACGGTTTTCATTCAGCTTAAACATTTTCACTTTGTTATTTTAATTAAATTGGTAATTATTGTAAACCATATTGGCCAATATGCATATCATATTTTCACTTTCAGTACAAGTTTAGATCATTACATCATGCTTAAGTAGACTCGTCACTAGACATTCCATGGATGCATTGTGGAACTGTGGACATAGGCCTAGTTAGTGAACGTTGCTGTGTTGCTGTTTAAATTAAAATGAAAGCAAATATGAGGGTTTTTTCTTGAAAAAAGTTAAACGTGATGTTTCCACCTGTGATGTTAGCCGACTGAAGCAAGTGCAAGGCATGAAATGTAGTGCAAAGCAGTTAGTTGCATTGTAGGAGACTGTACTGGGCAATGATGACTGACCTGAATAGTACTGCCTTTGATCTTTAGCATAGCATCTTTACATCACGGTTACACTTTCTCATGGACAGCCACAGCATGACATGTCTTTATCCACTCATGTGCATATTTTTGTAATAAATACAGTCATGCCTTCTATATATTTATGTAAGTACCATATACCAGAGGTGCTGAAACATGAAACTTTTCCACTTTGCCTGTGCAAAAAGATTACTGGTATCAAAATCTTCTGACTCTGGTTGAATATCCTGAAGGCAACTAATGTCCCCTCTTATGCCAGTTGCCTTTCCAGTTAGAGGCACAAGTCTGTTTTGAACCATTACCATTGATTACAACTTAAACACATGAGTATCAATTACAATATTTACAAATTGTGCAATAACCTGTCCTATTTCCTGCTACAGTTAGAATTACCTTACAGCTGATCCATGTGTGTGTTGTGTGTGTGTTGTTTGTGTTGTTTGTGTGTGTTGTGAGAGTATAATATTAGCTACCGGTATATCTGTCATACATTAATAGGTTAAATTAATATGTCATCAGAGATAAACATAACTGTCTGTAGCAATTTCTTGTTAGCCAGGCAACAATGAACATAAATAATAAAATAGTTTATAATAAAATCAGTACAAAGTAAACTCTGTAAGACTTATACGACTGCATTGATATACAATATTGGCATGTTCTGACACCCCTTGTGTCAATATTGACATTCAATGAAAACATTTTAAGCATCTCACAAAATGCATTCTCTTGCTCATGTCCATCTCTAAGAGCATGAAATGAGAATTGAGCTTGTACAACAACACTGATGTATTTGATTATCTCATGGCATTTAATTTTTGTTTCCTGTTTCCTGACATCACTAAACTATGAATATGTGTTTTCAAAGTGTGTCGGTATATTTAATTTCATCATGATCATATCAATGCAATATCATTTAAAATGAATAAATATGCTTAATAATATAGTTTTAGAATAAATATTTAACATGTTTACTGAAGAAAAATTGTTGAGTCTGGATAAACATTTTACATGTTTACTGAAGAAAGTTAGTCTGACATAGCAGGCTATCGAGACCGCTAAATGCATAAAATTCCTGGACACTTAAGTACTGGTTGACCTAATTTAGTAGTCATGGTGAACTTTCATTGATCATGAATATTCAGTAACATTAAAACGTCTGAGTTAAGATTGGCATTGGAAATTGCACGTGATAGTTTCACAAAACTAAATCGTATGAGGTGTGTGGCTAAATTTTGACAATGATTCATGCTAAGTGTAGGACACTGTGTGACATGGCAATACCAAGCTGTCAAAATATGTAATGACGCTTCTTAATACATTCCACCTCGTTTCACAAATTTTACAAGAGGAATAATCAACAGAATCAACTGTGTATGGAAAAAAGATACAAAACATAGTCATAAAATGCATCGACATGAAATAAACGAAAAAGGGAGGGGCTATTTATTGGCGATTCAAAGAAGGATCAAACACGATAAATATTGAACGAAATAAGCCATTTTACACAACAATGTCTACTGATTCACCGCCATTCTCCAACGTTATTTGATGTCCATATATAATCAGTTATTGAGATGTTACTAAAACAATAATATTATATGAATGTGTGGTGGAAATAAATTATCAAGATCATGATTTTTTTACGTGTTGTAACCAGTGACGTGATTCAGGCGATGCCAAGACTTACCACTCTGTTCACCGAGGAAAACTAGCTTGAATTTCCGAAGGGGATTACCAAATTCGCCTGAGGAACTCATCTTTTCCTCCCCAAGTTTGACAAAGATGAGAAAAATTAATCTTTTATGGTGGGGAGACACCTGTGTGAAAGAAATACCGATATACACCAATATACCGTAAACCCGTCGCCACGTTCGGAGCCTCGCTTTCAGTTACTGCCGGATATATGTAACCTCACAACTCCTTCAAATACAGAGTATTCTTATGGCCATCTATTGATCCAAAATTAAATATAGGTTTCATTTAATATTTAGTGTGACTAATCTGAGTACAAAATTCCGTTTCAAACAAACAAGCGTCATATAAGATAGTTCAGCGTTTCATTCAAATGAATATTTTGCTTGTTGTAAGGATCAGACACATGCTAGTTTTACGGGAGAATCTCTCTGTTAGAGCGTAAAACATATCGAAACGGGGATTCATAACTAATTATACTGGTTTAACCGATAAGAAAGACTGACATTTGGTGTCTTTCATGGGTTCATACAAAATGTTATTCTCGTAAATTGTACTAATCTAATTAGTTGTAACGAAAATATGTGAATATCATCGCGCACCTGCGCATACAGGCGGAAGTGTTGCACTTGCTTGCTCCTGATTGGTCCATTATTTTGGGCTGTCTGCTACGGAATATTTGCGAGGAATGCAGAGACTGACAACGTAGGTATTGCTTGTGGTGTCTATACGGCGTTGTCGGTTAATTTATTTATTCACGGTTGTATCCAAGGCGTCACAACGCATCTAGTTGAAATGTTAATGACTGTTGTGGAAAATCCGAAAAATGTCAATGTTGGAAGCGTTTAACAAGATGGAAAATGTTCACATGACTTAGGCTAGCCTTGACCAATGTTTGTGAGATGATGTTCGACTGTGCTCTTGGTTGAAGAATAGTTTATGTTCAAGTGGGACTTGCTCCTTATATTTGTTTTGAAAATCAAGTGTGTTTGATGAGTTGATGAAAAACATAATTAAACTGGGGAGGTCACCATCAACTCAAGTTAAAGGGTGTTTTTTTGTTGTTGTTTTTCTTTGTGTTGTTTATTAATTAAGTAACTTTACTTGGTGGAACCGGGAACCGACAGTTAGACAGACTACAGAATAGGTAGACAATTGTACAACTCTGTCATGAGTTGTCTTTTTCTGTTGCAGGGTTGTTTAGGATTCGTTTTACTTAATGAAACAAAGGGACATACATTTGGAGAAGGTCTACTTAGTATGGACATTATTTTGAGACGGTCATAAAATTGTGCGCAGTTTATAACAGTCTCTGACCAAAACAAACGTTTATAAATGAAGCTATTCAGCTAATCACATACGAAGATGTGTTCCTGTGCAAATGAGTTGTTCTTATAAACATACAATGAGAACACATCAATAGAAAGTACACTGAAGGACACCAAATCACTTTCATATTCAGTTATTCATTGGGGCTATTCATATGTGTTCACAATGAATGTTTAGCTTTGCCATGGTAACTGTATAATATGTTGACTGTACAACAATAGATGATGACTGTCCATACAACCCAGGTATGAGGTCTCACCTTGTACCAGCCTATCACTTCATTACTGTACCTTAGGGATTTATTGAGACCATCAGCTCACATGCATATATTTGGCCCAAAGTCTGGAGCATATATCAGTTCAAATTCTTAATTTAAATTTAACGTTTGGTAATTTCAATAAATTTTACCTACAAAAGAACAAAATAATTTTCTTTCCAATATCCATGTTTTGTTTGGAATCCTGGATAAATTCCTGCTGTTGTACTCAAACCATATAACTGATTATAATATTTTATTGGTAACTGAAAACTTTTGATGATGCAGAATACATGGTTTCCTAGAAAGATTAAATGCCTGAATGCTCAACAACCACCTGATAGAGTGTAAATGAGAGGCCTACTAGTCCTTCACATTTTCTTACCCGTCAAGGGTGTTGGGGTAATCTAGTGGTAAAAGCGTCCACTTGTCACCCTGAAGACCTGGGCCCACTTGCCAAAACAATCGTAAGAAAACAATTCTAGGTTTTGTCTACAATAGCCATTGACTTGCACAAAGCGATTGTAGGCCAAGATGGAAACTTACAATATTGATCCAGACCAATCTTAAATAGCCAAGATTGTCACACAAATAATCTACTTTACATTAAAGGGTTACTTTATTTTGCAAAATCTTTATAGTTGAGTTGAGTTGGATTTTACGTTACATCGGCATTACTCCAGCCATATAGTGACGAGATCAAGTCTGAATTAATACACATTTTAAGTAGAAAGTCCAAATGAGTTTTATTCTACTTTATAATTAACATGGAAATTTCAATAACACAGATTAATGTCAGAAAAATAATTGTTTGCAGTAGTGAACCACATAACTATTGATTGCTAAAAGTACCATTCCCACCCAAGTCCATGTTGAATGAAAGTGTGAAACAACGTTCCTTTTTGATAATCAAGGGAAGGCTGATAACTGGGGTGTGTACAAATGACTAATAATGGCCATGACCTTGTTAATAGTGCAAAGGCAGTTTGCTGATACACGTATATATGGTAATGCCTGTAGAGTCTGCAATGAAATACAAGTTAGCAGGCACAAATATACAAGTATCTTTCTCCTTCTTAAATCTGATTATGAGAGATGAAAGATTAGCATTTTGATTTATGCATTTTAGATAAATGCACTTATTCATCAAACATACACAAACATATGAAATATTTGTAGAATTTTTTAGAAATAGCAAAAGAAGTTCACATTTTGGAAATAATTTTTTCAACATAATAGTGTTATATAATTATTACACAGTAAATATATATAAAACAACTGCTCTTTTGAAATATTATTTCTTATTCTTTTTTCACTGCCATGCATTCTTCACAACGTTCCCATAGCCATAACATTTCATATAGCAATAAAACAAACATGTGGGATATACATATGTTATATTTCACTAAATTTTGCACCTGACTGATGCAAATTATACTGACCCAGATCGTACATCTATGTGCTGTGTCATAACGAAACAATACTATTGTGTATTTTTTATATGAAATTTTGGAAATGATGACTCAGGCACCATTGAGGTTGTAAGAGGCAATCGGATCAGGTAGTCAGGCTTTGTGAATTGATGTGTCATTGTACCCTGACAACCTGGATCCTTGCTCTTCACTTGATTGTCTGGTCCAGTCTGTATCATTTACTGGCCTCTGTCAAGTTAGTTATTGCTGAGTGTGACATTAAACAACAAAGATTTCTGTTTTCTATTCTTTTGCAATACTCAGAGTAAAATTTGTCTTGTTTTGAAAACTTGGTTTGCAATAATATTTACCATATTTACAGAAAGTACACCAGGGGTTCCACGAAACAGGTTGATCTGTGCGCTAAGATGACCATAACTCCAGTACTTCAATGAATACTTACAATTACTTTAGCACTAAGACTGATTTGTGGAATTGGCCCACAGGTTTCCACAGAGGGAACCTATCGCTAAGGTGATCCTAACTCCCATACTTGAACATAGACACAAGGCAGTTATACTATAGCTCTAAAATTACCTTGTGAAATGGGTCCCTGCGGTTCAACAAAGCAGTCATAGCACTAAGATGATCGTGACTCCCATATTCTAAGACTTTGCGCTAAATCACTTTGTAGAACTGTAGAACAGGACCCTAATCAGTAATAATACTTCAGAATGTGTGTTTTACTTTACAGACAACAAATCAGCATGATCTTTGGTCTCTGAAAATCTGTCACGATGATGTTTGAAGCGCGCCTGATTCTCGACTCTACTACGTAGTAGAAGAAAACGACCTGGTGAAACTTCAGGGACTCATTGACGAAGGCAGAAATTTAGATGAGTTTTATTTTGATGATCAAAACATCAGCACAAAGTCACTTCTACACGTAGCCTGCGAAAAGGGAAGATATGATTGTGTGAAACTCTTGATTGACAACAAAGCTTCCCCGTTTGTGCGAGACAAATGGGGACAGTCACCACTTATGTACTCAGTTGCATCCAGACATGCTGATGTAGCAGAACTGTTGTTGCAGAAGAATTGTGACATTATCGATGATTCAGACAGTCATGGGAAGTCAGCCTTGCACTCGGCAGCTGAGATCGGGTATGTTGAAGGCATCAGGGTGTTGCTGAAGTATGGAGCCAATGTTAATCGTCAGATGATGGACGGGGAACACAGCCTTGAGCCGAGCCATCTGTGAGAGAGATTTGGAAAACTGCATAGAAACTGTTCATATGTTGATCGAAGGTGGAGCTGACTTGAACATACGAGACAGGAGATGTAAAAGGACTGCTTTGCAGGTGTGTAAAGTTCTGTTGATGATGGCTGATTGGCTGAATTAATAGTATTTATACACAGCAGGTTTTAGATATAAGAGAAATAAATGAAATTTGAGCAATGAATATTAATCCTTCCTAATTAAGCTAATACATGGTATGGTATGTGGCAGTTTGACTGTGTTTTGTCTGAGAAGGTTTTAATTTTATACCTATGCAAACACTTGCATTTTCTCAAATATTGTCCAAATACTGACTGACTGAGTTTGGTTTTACGCTGCTTTTAGTGGTATTCCAGCAACATCATGGCGGGGGACACCAGAAATGGGCTTACACATTGTACCCATGTGGGGATTTGAACCCGGGTCTTCGTCGTGACGAGCCAATGCTTTAACCACTAGGCTACCCCACTGTCCCATTGTCCAAATAAATGAATTTCCAGATATCCGTGTCAATTTATGGAGGCGCATAAAACAACAACCCACTATTGTGTAATACAGAAGATTATGTGTGCTTTATGCTCTGTCAAAAACTACACAGGATTCATTCAGTGATTTCATATGAAGGAACTTGGTCAATATGAATGTGAAATTTGAGACAAAACTAAGCGTGAAATAGCATCATCTGGACATATTTCCTTCCTATGTACCAGTGAAAGCAACAATAATATAACACAAGGAAGTTTGACACAATGTCCAGAATAAATTGTATCAGAATTTATTATGATATTTCGCTATTTATAACCTGCACCAGTGCATGTTCAAAATATGAATAAAATATAATAGCATCATATGGACATGTTTCCTTCCAATGTACCAGTTAAAACAACAATAATATAACACAAGGAAGTTTGACACAATGTCCAGAATAAATTGTATCAGAATTTATTATGATATTACAGGGTGCAATTTCACTATTTACAACCTGAACCAGTGCATGTTAAAAATGGCTGGTAGGTTGTCTTTAGTAAGAGGTTGCACTCGGTGCAGGTAGGAATAAATCTTCTAACATCTCACAGCTGTCATCATGTGTTTTAATTGTGAAGTAAGGGTCTGGAAGTAAAAAGAGTTGTTACAAGCACAAACATGTGTGTACTCATTAATCAGTTACATAGCAGTAATCATATAATTGAGATTTATAGATAAAGGTAATACAAAATTAAAACAGAATCATTCATCATTATCATCATGGGATCTGGTTCTGTTGAATGTATCTGATACTGAGTACTTGTTATGAAAATTGCTAAACAAGTATTATGTTATATTTTAGAACCAGTGACATTATTTTATGTTGCAACCAAATTTTTTATGGTGAAGCCAGACCTATAAGCCAGGTTGCACTTGGTTCAGGTACTGAAAAACCCCCATGAAGTTGCACCCTGTATTAGAAATAATATAATCCAATACTGTGTTATTTTAGTTGCAATGTTTACTATTTTCATAACTACAAGTGTACCACTTTTGTACAACTGATTACTATTGCCCGATATGTTTTGACATATAACACAGCTTGATCGGTCATCATTGAGATTTCCCTTGGCCCTGGTATTTCATTATATTGATTAGATCTGTATTATAAAAGCATCACATTTATGATATATATTTCCATCTTTAACTAGCATTCATTTCAACATCATCATCCCATACTATATTAATTTCAGATATAATCAGATTTAACATGACATTAAGTCACTCTACTGCCTATTAAGACTTTCTGAGAGTTTTTGTTTCATAGGTAACGTTAATCTTGATATTAAACATGTGGCCCAGTCTTTTGAATGCTGCCATTTGCTGTGCAGATTTACCTCCCTTGAGCATGCTAGAATGGTGCTGGGATCAAATCCCACATTGCCATGATTGTGTTTCTGGTTTGTCAGCACCATCATCATGCTTGTTGGTTTTGATGATAACACAGCTCTCTTGTGTTTTTTAATGACCCTGCCGTCCCTGGAGACTTCTCTCCTCCCTGCTGGGGGTTGCTGTTGTCTTACAAGAAACTCAAATTTAGATTTTGTTTGTTTGTTCTTTGCTCTCTACATTTTAGAAAGAAAATGTAAAAGATATTAGCTTTTGGTAACAATGGGAACTGTCGCTACATGGAGCATCAGGGGAGTCGTTATATCTCCTTCCATCAAAATCACAGGTCCAGTGGTATTTTTAATAGAGGCAAGAATTTAGGGATGTCAAATTTTATATTTTGAGAAACACAACATTTCTGGGTGGATTTTTACTCTTCCATCAGGTGAATATGCAAGTACTTTCATTCACCTGATAAAGAAGTAAGATAATATACCCGTACTCCGAAATATATGTCCTCAAAATAAAGATGCTGAATCCATATATTCTTGCTTTTATGTGTATCACTTCCAATGCCATTCAAAGGTAATGTTTATTTGAACTATACAGGATGTAAATCAGTCCCAGTTTGACATTTTACATATTTTTATTATTATTATGCTGTTACGTCCCTTTGATAGTGAATTTGATTAACACAATATTTTACTGTGAACAAGTGTAGGCAGGCCACATTGGCACAGTCTCCCCTCCCATCATTGTGGTAGACTTTGTAACAGATGTCACACATTACAGGGTATAAAAAGAACTAAATTGGAACGACTAACAAATTAATCATTTTGGTATGAATTATGCCATAGACAATTGTGTAAACAAATAGACATGCATCTACTTCCTATTCAGTTACCTAAACATAAAAAAAACATATATTGAGAAAACTATTACACATAGACCACGGCAGCATGTCTGCATATAAAAAAATGACAAGAATTAATTTGAGCATGTTTGATAACTTGTTGCATGTTTTGTTTTTCAGATATCTAAAACTCCATTGCCATACGTACTGTCAGTCATCTTCATCATCACCCAGCTAGTAGCCTGTATGTAGTCATGGTAACATACACAGCATTGCTTTCAACTGCAGTGGTGCATGCTTGATGCATGGTTGAACTCCAGGGAGGTGTCACAAGAGTGTAACATAACACGATTTTCTTGAGGTTTGTAAACGTTCATCATGTTTATTACATGTTTCTCTGCTGATTTTATATAAGTTTATGAGAGATTATAAGTAAAGTATCTTGCGATTAAATCTATGAATGTCCCCGAAACCTTAACCCTGTTTTGAAAACGTTTCATGCACACATGCAAGAATAAGTCGGTGCATGAACCCTCCTGTCTCAGCCCCTTTTGAAGACATCTCGTGCATGCATGCAACCATGATCGATCCCGTCAGTTCCAACCCTGATGTTTTATTCCTGCATCAATCTTTGATATAGAACAGTAGACAATTTTGCTCTATAGTACATTAACCTATGCAGCCTGTCATGGAAAATACTATGTAATCTTTATGTCTATGTGTACTTAGTGCATTTAAAATAGGGATCCACAAAACAATTGATGTTTGAACACAATGAGTACCACTAACATCTATTTACCATTCTATACTACTAATCCATGTGTTTTCAGGGGTGGAAATAACCCATTGCCCGACGTCTGAGTCCAGTGTTTTTTTCTGTAGGGCAAGCAGATTTGTATATCACACTGTACCGGTGTCCAGTTGACTTTCCATTGTTATTTATGTTGTTTATTTTTAAAAATCAACAAGAAAACGGCCGGTATAGTGGAAAAATTATCAGGGCAAGTGATTTTACATGTGCCACTGTTCCGGAGTACACTAGCAATTTTAAAGTTATTTCCACCCCTGTATTTTGTGTAATATGCTGTGTTCTTGGGCTTGATGTCATCATACTGTTTACTCTGGAATTGTTTCATGTTTCTGTTTTGTTTTAGATCAGTATGTCACATTATAACACAGTGAATATGATATGTATCACAGACACTGGGCAATGAATATGAATGTTGGTTAATAAATACAATAACAAGTCAGCAGCAGCTGTATAATATTTATTATATCCATTAAAACAAAAGCAAAATATATTTTTGGGCAATGTTTTGACCATGTTGACAGTGTTAATTTATCACAACAACTACCAGTAATCACATTACTGTCAGTTTAAAAATACCTTCATAAGAGTGTTGTCAAGAGATACAGTTTGATTCACCTAGGAGTCCACAGCATTACTGGTACACCGCAATACATTTTCCAAGTAATATATATTTTTTCTGTGTACCGGAATGTTGGGTAAAAACATGTGACAAGTTTACTTATCATGTCTATGGTTTAATTCTGGGACAATGGACACAAATGAATACTGAGAGAAACGGTTCACACTGGGGATAGTCAAAAGTGAACTAAAAATCAAAGATTTTATAAATATAATAAACGTCTTTATATTTTGAAATCTGGTAAATATTGTGACCAAGTGGAGAGGCTCTAACAACATAACACACAAGAGTGTATCCAGTTCATTCTGTATTCAGAAACCTTCTGTGTGATGAAGCACATGGAGAAGCCTCCCAGTTTAGCTCCTCTCTCTCTTGTCTTACACTCTGACACTGGCTCCCTCTCTCTTATCAGTAGGTCTTTAACTCTGGACCAATGCTGGGTCAGTCCTAGTCTGTCGTACAGACACTGAAGCAAATATATCCAAGAAAGTCCACGCAAGTCTAGAAAATGTGGCAAGTCTAGATTTCCTCAGCTTCATGAAGAAAGTCTCAGGGCTCCTTTTCATTATATTATATTTTTTTTACTATGAACTTTTTTCAGTAAAATATGTTCATTTCAGAGACTAGTTGTTAGTCTAGGTCAGTCCTTGTCCTGAGAGCCTTATGCTAATCCCAGATGACAAGTATTTATAGCTTTAACCCCTAACATGTGTCTTTAAGGAATCTCCCCATCACCTTAAGTACTTAGGGAAAGATAAACCTTAAACACCCTGTCACAATAATGAAGAATATATAAATATAAGAAACATCATTGATATTTTGTGTCACCTGTTCTGTTCCCAGAATGCTGCAATAAGGCGGAACATCAAGGTGGTGGAGATGTTGCTTGAGGGGGAAACATCATTGATATTTTGTGTCACCTGCTGACTTGAATGCTGCAATCTTGGTGGTGGAGATGTTGCTTGAGGGAGCGACATGCGGTCGCACAGCTCTCACCAACATGATGACCGAGTGGGTTAAAAACGTGCAGGGAGTGCCCTTCATTCCGGATGACGTCATGACGATCATTGTAATGATGGTACAAGCTGGAGTCGACCTGAACCTCAACATATGCGAGTACTGCAATCCCATGTTGACTGCTGCAAATCTGAAAGCCGAGCCACTGCTCAGACTGTTCCAAGCCAATGGTGCTGATGCCAATCTTACATGTGAGTTGCTCCTGTTAATTAAGAAATACAGGTCTCTCTACTCCCATGTATAGTGTAATAAAGTACAGTTTTGCCCTGAACTGTTACAGTTAAAGCATCCTCATGCTTTGGATTGTACACTGATCCATTGACTGGTAAATAACATCGCACCTTGAGCATACTAAAGGATGTGGATATGACTTTATGTCAGTGAAATATTTAGTGAAATATTTGTGTGTGACCTGTATTTCTGACTTAAATTGTGGCAGCCTAAAGTAAAACCAGACAAGTAAGTGACAATACATCAAGCATCAGAGGTACAGATAAGCTGCGTAAATTATGCAAATGTTTATGTGAAAACTCAATTCCTTTTAGTCTATTGCGTACAAGTACCCTTGAATTTTTGTAAATACCCAATAAATGTGTTCTTACATGCGTACACACGAAAATGTCAAATCTTAGCTTGCGTACATGTGGATAGATAAATAACTTAGGAATATTGAGAGGTTCTATTTCAGGATATGAACTTTGCAACTTGCAGTTTTTCTGATTGTTTCTCATGTTACAGATCAAATATAAATAACAAACACTAACATTTAAACTTTATTATATTTTTACAATTAATGGAAAATGGCAAAATACCCAATTGAGTTTGAGTGAGGTGAGTACAATGTTATTGGTTACTCAAAGGAAAATTAGGATACCCAATTGAGATGAACACAAGAGAGTACATAACTCAGTTACCCAAAACGTTATCTGTAGCTCAGAAGCATGATCACATCACGGCTGTACAGTTTACCTGTATGGGGATTTACAAATATCAGGTTGTGTTCTCGAACAGGAGACCCGTGAAGATCCGGGTTAGAATTGATATTCAGTGACCCATGTTTGTTGTAAGAGGCTACTAACGGGATCAGGTGGTCAGACTCGCTGGTTGACACATATCATCGTATCCCAATTGCGCAGATTGATGTTCATGCTGTTGATCACTGGATTGTCTGGTCTAGATTCGATTATTAACAGACTGCCACAATATCGCTGGAATATTGCAGAGTGCGGCATAAGACTAAACTCCCTCTCTCACTCCCTTTCTCACTCTAACAGGACTGTAACAAGACTGTGAGTGACACACATTGGCAATACTTTCAAGACGTACCTATGTCAGCTGCAACAACACATGCATCTATAGTTAGAAAACACTGACTGACACTGGATTTACTGTTCATCTTGCCAACACCCAATATAGCATGCACGTTTCTGATGCAGCAAAGGTTGATGTTATCCACTTGCAATAACTTCATGGCACAAAACGCTCCAGACTTACTGTAGTAATATTCACACAGATAGTTTGCAATGTGCTGGTTTTTAGTGGAAGGGTAAGGTGAAGTTGGTGTCTGTTTTTCAGCTGTGATGGGAGTATCCAGCCTACTGATATCCACCAGCAAGAACGACATCCTGTCTTTGAAGACACTACTGGAGTGGAATGTCCACACAGATATCCCCGGTCTGATCTACAAGCGGCGTGAGGATAAGGAGTACACAGTCGATCCATTTGAGCTGGCAATAATGGAAGGACATTTTGATATTGCCAAGATTCTTATTTCTGCTGGATACAAGAAATACCACAAACCATATCTGTTTGAGCAGGCTCGACTGCCGAAGATGCTTCAGCAGAATCCAGAAATGTTTCACTGGCTTCTATCAAAGGCTTCTTGTCCAGATACACTATTTAATTTGGTGATATTTTCTTGTCGGACGTTGTTGGGTAGAAATGTTAAATCAGCTGTGAAGAAACTGCCCATCCCTGCCAGAATTAGAGGAAGCATCCCTGCCAGAACTGTTGGATATTAGGAAGGATTGCCCTGGCAGAACTGTTGGATATTAACGACGCCTAATGGTTAAAGCTCTTCATAGATCACAACTGACTGAGGTGGATTTAAATTTATTTATCGGTAGAGATGCAGTAACAAAGGTCATATACTAAACCAAGTATCTTGACCACATATCTTCTGTTGTTGTATTTTGTGTTGTTCAGAAATATTCTAGCTAGTCCATTTGGTAAAATCCCCAAAGGCACTAACTGGTACCTTCTGAGGAGACAAAGGTTGGTTGTGTTTTTTATGATGGAACATCCAGTCTGTGTTTTACTTTATGAATGACAGCCAGCCAATGCAGTTAGAATGGGTAAATGGAGATGGGTATCCCCAGACTGCTTTCCCAAAAAATGTTCTCAATCAAAAGTGTTGTGGCTGTTTATAATATTGTCTTTTAAAGCTCAGTAAAGTTGACATGGTGGTATTTTTACGAAAGATCCTTAAATGGAAAGCTGTCTTTATGTCCAAAAAAGCAATGAAACAGAGGATGTGTTATGCATTGGAGGATAATGTCTGTTTTTGCCTGATGACATGTTGCAAATAAAGACAATGAAGACATGGCGCTATATTTACAATATCTGAACTGGTTTGACATTAAGGAGAAAATTGTCTTTTTTAATTGTCTTGAGATTGATTGTCCAGATATCGCTGTCTGTCAGAATTGGATGTCTGTTCATTGACTTAGATTATCATACACTTCAGAAAGCAGACTTGTTATTGCTTACAGTATTCTTTTCATCTTAAGGTGAGTGAGTGAGTTTAGTTTTACGCCACACTCAGCAATATTCCAGCTATATGGCGGCAGTCTGTAAATAATCGAGTCTGGACCAGACAATCCAGTGATCAACAACATGAGCATCGATCTGTGCAATTTGGAACCGATGATGTGTCAACCAAGTCAAGCGAGGCTGACCACCCGATCCCGTTAGTCGCCTCTTACAACAAGCATGGGTTACTAAAGGCCAATATTCTAACCCGGACCTTCACAGGTTTTCATCTTAAGGATACTTTATATTTTCTGAAATCTTCTGACCCTCTGTCGAGTGGGTTGGCACACTTTGTCAATTTGCATAGATCTGAACATTTGAGTTTGTTGACAAGACAAATACTCTCTAGAAAAGTCATCCCACAGATGACATCCTTGCCTTGTCAACTTTCTGACGAGGTTGACCTATTTGGTCATGTGGACAAGGTCGCTTAGATCAGAAAGTCTGTGGTTTGAAACTCATCATGGCTTGAACGTATATAAAAATATAAAACAAATTAAGCACACTTGATGTAAATGGTCCTAGATGATGTTTTGTACTCCAAAAAGCGGGGACAGTCACCCATGCATCAGTGGGTCTTGTACTTCCCTGTACAAGAATCGATCACTGTCACACACTAAATTCAAAATATACCTCCCTTCGTAATTGTTCATGATACTAACTTTTACACCAAACTGAAATGAAACCAAAATATTTTTACACTACTGAATATTGAAAAATTTCAAAACGGTTGGTGTAGGGTTCTCTCCCTTCCAATGCTCCCGCTGAGTCAAACAATGAGCTCAGCTTTGCTGTGTGCTAAAACTGTAGGTACCTATTTACCTAAGTAAATTTTCAGATTCTTCTATCAATGGCAAAGTAGGGTTGTGTTCAATCATGACGTGATTTGATTTGTCCGCTTGCAGAAGGGAAGATAATGGCAAAATGGTCAGTCTGATGATCCCTGCCAACTGAAAATCTTCACTGAAGGAGGTATTTGGACATCACCTTTGGAGAATGCGCCACAAAAAAAAAGACTGCATGCAAGTATCGAAAAATGTTTCATATTGTGGGTGCATCTTGATATTTATCAGGATGTTACGGTTGGTGTATTGACCAAGCCCGAAATTAGTTTCCCTGGTCTACAAGAGCACTTCCCTTCAGTACTTGATGAAACTGATGTATAGCTTTGAGCCAATATTCTGTCTTGCATGGGGGCAGTGGGGTAGCCTGGTGGTAACGGCATGGCTTGTCACGCCGACAACCCGGGTTCGATTCCCTACATGGGTACAATGGGTGAAGCTTATTTCTGGCTGTCTGTCTGTGGCTGTGGCAATGATTTTTGGCAGGTTGACGCATAGTCTTGCACAAGGAAACGGTAACTTCGTTTTGTGATGCTGGAGCCTGTCCACTCATCTGATTTGTTGGACCTTGTCGGTTTCCTGTCGATGGCGTCTTCTCTGTGATATCAGCACGTTGCAATACGTTTTCCTGTTTTATGGAAACCAAACTTTGAATGCATCCAACTGAATGCAAAATAACGCATCATGCCGGAAAGCGCACGTAAAATCTCACAATCATCCCCATCACAAGACCGATATTACACTGAATGTGTGGGGAATGAAGGGAGGAGTTTATTATAGTCCGTTTGACTTCATTTTAGACCGATGAATTGCTCACTAACACAAAATCTAATAAATGCAACGAAATCAAACTTTGCACAGGTACATGAAATCGACAGACCAACTCTGATGATTTGTCTCATAATTTTGGACACCCGAATAAACACGTTATTTAACAAACGATCATTATTGTGTTGTCAGGTTTCGCTATGTCTTACGAGGAAGGACCACTTGGTGGTAGAACAGCCATGTGTGCGAGTTGTACGTGTGAAATTGAAATTTCACTGCACACGCTTGTTGATTACCTGGCTCTTCTACCAGCAAGTGGTCCTCCCTCGTAAGACTAAAATGAAGTCAAACGAACTATAAAATAGCTCACAAAAATCACAAACTGCAGAATGACTTTATTGAAGGCCTGAGGCTGCCGACGTCCGAGTAATGCTCAAACAATGACGTCGATAGTTTGTCTTTGGTTTATATTGGCTGTGATTCGGCTAACATTAACATGAAAACCAGTAAACATAAGAAATGCATTCAATCAAAAGTCGCTTTTTCACTGACTGTCTCAGGTTTTGTATTTACACCAAAATTTCCTTTTGTGTGGAGCTTTAATTTAGGTTCCCACAAAGTATACTTGTAAAATTTCTGATGGAGACGGGTTCTGCATTATGTAGAGAAATGATCTTTTATGATCCGACTTGTGATGGCTGGAACAGGCCGATAATGTCCACGTGAACGTTCTATTATTGGTGTTGTACAGAACATTATTGTTCACATTATCATAGAATATACATGTGGACGTTGAATGTAGATCAGTACATCCATACCCCAACATATAGTTTCTTTCTTTTTAATAAACTAGGTCTATCGACACACACAGTTTTCTGTTTTCATTAACTATATGGCTGAAATATTGCTGTTGTGAATTTCTTCTCACTCACTTCCCTGTTACGACCAGTATGTTGTGAGGATAAGCCATATTAGATACCAAATGTGCATACCTCTGAAAAAAAAATGATGTATATAATGTAAAAACTGTCTCTCTCATTTACACTTAGACTGACTTGATATTTGTAAAACTAACTCCCGCCAAATAGTATGTGCATTGTAACAAAAAGTAATTCTTGGTTGGCCATTGCGAAAAAACATTCACTCGATTTGTGTAAATATTATCTTAAGAGAAAAAAAGAAAGTGAGCAGACACAGATTTTGTATTATGAATATGTTTACTGATAAACACGTTGGTATTTTTTGCTTGGTAAGAATCAGAACAGAAGAGATTTAAATGACATGGAAACGTAACGACGATTTACATTTATTAATTAATAGTCGCTTTACACAGGGAACACATTGGAACACGTAAGTGGTCATCTGTTGGAACCTCATCGAGAGGGGGACGAGTCTTCTTGGAGGTTACGGGAAAGGTCGAGTGGTGACGAATGGAGTTGGGCACCTGATGACCCTTCGGGACCTCATACCAAGAGCCTTCAGACGGTTACGCACGGTCTTGGTTAACAAACGCCTATTGGAAACCCAAAGTTGCTTCAACCAGAGACCATCTATTATATGGTCTCTGCTTCAACCGACAGCTCGAGGCCAAGAGTTAACGCGATCTTCTGCTGGAGTGGTCTTCCTGCGCTGCCCTGACCTCGGTCGATCCTTGACAGGGCTCAGATGATGGAGTGAAAGTAGCAAAGCTGACGCCGGATGAATTGAATGACATGCCGGTTGCATGCATAGTATTGCATACCCACTTTCTGCCATCGCAGTCCCAGTGAAGGTCTCGCCATGTTTACATGGATGAATGCAACAGATGGAATATTCACAAGTTTAATACCCTGAACGGTCAGAGATACTGCTTGTAAATAGTGTATTGTATGCTTCACATGTTGGCTGCGTTTTGGCAAAACCTTTTCAAACTGAAACATGGTGTTTCATTACGTCAAAGGTGCAAATACTTTGAGATGTAGAAAGCATGCTTTGTAAATGGGCGGTGATTACCTATGTAATGTTTTAGCGGGTCAAGCAATATCAAACAATAAGATTGTTAAAACCCAATTCCTTGAATTATAGTTCATATGCAACATACACGAAATATATTAAATCTGTGGCAGCCACGACGTAATTATCAACTCTTTTGGTAGCTAAATGGAAGGGACAAAACCCTCTCCAAATCTATGAGACATCTCTGATAAAAGCAAAGTCGATTGTACAATTGTGACTGTATTATGACTATATATTAGTATATATCAAGTCTGAACGAGACAATCCAGTGATTGTCACCATGCAATACAATGACAGCAGTGTTTATTAATCATTATGAAATAGTGATGATACCAGGTTTTAGCAAAATGTGAAAAGCAAACATTTGCACAATACTAGTTTTTCAGTTCTCGCTGATAATAGCCATTAATATTCCGTCATAAAACAAGGTCATCTTCTTCATACAAATGTACAATCTTTAACCAAATTGAGACAGAAAGCATGTTCTCATTTACAACTGTCCCGTTTCGGTTAACGGGCCAAAACATTCCGTTTGGGGCAACATCCATCACCATACAACCCTCTGGATTGTACCACCACCCAATGTTCTTCAGTCGGGCACATCCATTTATGTCGTTGTCATATGTTCCAAACCGAGCTCCGTTCAAGTTCTTGGTTGTGTCACCGGCTCCTCCTAAACCATCCAGAAATATAGTGTTGTTGTAATACACGTCCCTTTCAAGGTAATCCCAGTGCAATGCATATCCCTCTGCTTCTGTGTCAATGCGGACGTTTCTGTACCATAGCATACCGACTTCTACTAAATTCCACATTTTCACATACATATCGTACCTGCCCTGTTTTGTGAACAGATGCAACCTTTCCAGGCCGATAAAGTAGAAAGTTCTATCATCTATCAACACACCTTGTTTTAGTGCCTGCCATGTACGAGTATAGTTATAGGAAGCTTCAAATCCTGTCACGGGAAAGGTGTCCTTTTTACAATACCATTCAAATATATTGTCCGACCCAAGAGGTTGAATGATCTGAAAGCTGAAAGCTCTTGGTGCCTCCACGCAATCTGGAATGTGACGACATAGTTATCATTGACTCAAGAAACAAAAACCGCTTCAAATCACTATAGTTACTTATCACGCAGATGCTTTGAGACCTGAATATTATATTTTGAGAAGTTAGAAGCCATATTTTATTGAAAATCATATGTGTCGTCAAGTGATATTCTGAATTATTGTAATAGTGTGGACTAATTAACATTTCACATCAAATCAACAATGATCTTTCCTGTTGACACTAAGTTGTGGAATTTCTCAACAGTATAGTTCTTTTAAAGGCCCGTCAGTCTGCAATATTGCCGATGTGATGTAAAGGTTGAACTGTCTCACTCACTATGCATCAAAGTTCAGTAGGTTGTACAATATCTAGCGAAAATTCTAAGAATTGCATGACATATTATTACATAGTTTCAGATCTATGTTAAGCCCCTTTTAATGGGATTGTTTGATTCCAGTGACAAACATTTGTTTATGATTATTAAAAATGGTCACTTTGACTTACGTTTTTGGTAATCAGCAGTATTTCACATATACAAACATACCTCGGTAACGTCTTTGGCAGTAAACTCCAGTAAAACCTTCGGTACAGTGACATGTTCTGTTTTGAGGGAAGAAAGTCCCACCATTCTCACAGGGATTCACCTGTACAAAAAGATAGAATGTACAGCCCCCATATAGACATGTTCATCCTGTGTGGCACACCACCTTACGCTTTAACTATACTCCTCACCAGAAGTTAAGCAACATAAATGTTTAGTCTCATTACATTTTCATTTATTGAAATTGTAAATCATGGAATGATGCAATAGAAAGGTGAAACATGCGTACACACGATTAACAAAATGAAATGGTATTGAGCAATCAAAAGCGTGTGCCCGTGAAACAGTCGTGCAAAATGTGCTGCATTCGAAAGTCGGTTTTGGACAGTGAAGTAGTGTTCAGTAACGCGTGTGACCATCATGAGCACAAATGCAAGCTTCTACACGCCTTGGCATTGATCAAATGAGCCTTTAAAGTTGCTGTTGTTCCCTCACGGCTCATTGTGTGTGTATCTATAGAGATTTTGGGTTTTGTAAATACATGCTCATTTTTTGTGCATAACATTTTGCAATCAACAGACATCATAACATGTCATGTGTACAAGTATCACACCTGCCTGTTTGTGTAATTACATAATGTGACAGAGACCGAACTCGGGCCATACATCAATGCGTTTTGTTTATGGTGTATAGCCTGATAGGTGTTAAGTTCAAATTGCATGTGGTCAGTGATCGAAGTTGTGTATTGAATATTGTCATTAGCAGACAGGCAGGCAGACACATAGGTGTCAATAAAATAGACATTGAGTTTTGTCTGTGACAACGACATTTCTATATCACAGTTAGAAAGACAGCCTGATATTTCACAGGCGTGAGCTTTTTATATATGTTATGACAGTAGATTACCGATCTTACTGTTTATATTATTTCATTTGTCTATTTCACCACACGTTCTTCTTACCGAGTCACTTTCTTAAAACAATGTCAGTTGGATAACTGTGATATAAAGTCACAGACAATGTCATTATTTAGCGTTGACAGAATTTCTAACTGTGATATAGATATGTCGTTGTCTCACAGACAAAACTCAATGTCTTGTTGTTTTATTGACACCAAAAAATGTGCATCTGCAAATGTCTGTATCCAGGCTGCTTCGTTTCCTGTCTGTACGCTTATAATTTTGTTTATAATGACAATGTATAATATGTCATGAATGATAACAATGTTTGAGATCACTTCTTGCTGGGAAGAACACAACATTAATTCAGTCAAGTCCTTCAAATATGTGCAAAAAACATTTTTCTAAACCTCCGGTACACTTATCTATTTTACTTTCAAACTGTCACTGATCTGTAATGTGTGTCCTTGTTTTATTGTACTAATTTATCATATTCATACTCACAATATTTATCTGACTACAGGCAGCATCAGCTACAAGCCCAGAACAGCTTCCATCTGCATAAAACCCACTCAGCTGGCATGAGTAGGCATCTTTAGTCCTGCAGTAGGAGGCTGACACACACTGTGGGTCATTCAGGCAGAGCACAGAGCACTCAGTAATGCTTCCAGCGACTTTGGCCGTCAGTAAATCATTGTTTGTTTTCGCTAGCGGACAATTCATGAACGAAACATGCCTTTTCTTAGCAGAGATGACCCAAGTGTGAGCAACTAATGACAGACATATCTGAAGAAGCTTCATTGTCACTTTCAGAACTTGCAGCTTTAACTGGAATGAAACAAATTAACAGGTTGTCATGAAAAAATACTGACACGTTCAAAACTTGTAAAACATTTCGAATATTTCAACGTGATTGTTAAAGACGAATTACCCCTGTCCTGTAGGCTCAAATACTGTCTTTACATTAGACCCATTTGCCATGTAAATGTAAATATCATAAACCAGGAAGGTCCTTCAGCTACTCATTCTAGAGTGATGGGTGTACTGTCATTGAGGTTTGCATGGTTTTGGAAGACAGACATGGACTTCACTCATTGTACCATGTGGGGATTCGAACTCAGGGCACAATCAACAGTGTCTGATGTGAGTGTCTAGTCTTCAGCATCGGAAGCTTTGCTAAATGCAAAATTTATGCCGACAACCATAACTGCAGTCCACTTGGAAAAATGCAAAATGACATGTTAGTGTGATGCCTAGTTTTGACGATGACCTAGAGGAAAACGGCAGGTTACTTCCTATCAAACAAGTTCAAATGGGTTGTATTATCTAAACTAAAACATATGTATCAAACTTATATAGAAGCGACAAAACCCTTTCTACATTCATAAGAAATCTTTTCCAAAGGCAGAGTCGATTGTACAATTGTGACTATATCATGAGCAGATATTTGTTTCAGCAGCATTACAGCTGGATGATGTTGTTTGTAAACAAATCGGCTCTGAACCAGGGAATCCAGTGATTGTCATCATGCGATACAATGACAGAGCAGGTGTTCAGGAATCGCCATGAAGTAGTGATGATACCAGGTGTTCGCGAAAAGGTGAGCGTATCCTGCCCCACCGGTGGAACCCGTCATAAACATATGCTAAGTCTAGTCATTTGTTCACCTGAAATAATCCTGGAATGTATGGTATAAGTCAAAATAAGGGATTGCATCGGACATGATGTTTGTCACTGATGCATCAAATTTAGAAATTTCTTCCACATGTCTACCATAAAACTTCTTGAAAGTTTGACTGAGGCCTTGACTGTTGTAACCTTGATCAACAACTTCTGAACAAGTATGGCATGACGCTCTTTGAATTCCTGATAAAAAGAACGATTGTACCTCAAACGTTGTGAAATGTAAACACAGAAAGTTGGAGCTGTCGGAATATTGCTTGACATGAAAGGGAAGTTGACTTGGAAAGTTGAAATCATCCCATTTTTGACAAATTGTCCTGAACCTCTGAAGATAGATATTTAGGGATATACTTGTTCACCACGTTTGTTTACAAAAGCCCCATGAAGCAAGGAATGAAGATTTTCGTTAAGTTTGTTATCTGGGATAGTGGTATATAATGTTGCAAAATCAAATGTTTTGACAGAACGGAACGTTTCCTTACCTCTCCGTGGTTCGTCTGTAGTGTGTACAGTTATATACACTGGTATAGAAACGTTCACTCCAGAGCTATTCAGTAGCTTCAGGGTGTTTGTTTGTGGATTTAAACTTAATCGATTATGGAACTTCATTTGCTGAAAACCCACATGTTTATATTGTTACAAGCGCTTAGTTGGTTGCCATAACAAATTAACTCTGCTATAACAAGCTGAAAGATTGCCATAACAACCCTCACAATGAAATGACAGTATTTTATACACAAAAGTGACAGGTATTTTATAGTAATGAGACGATGGTGCATCATGTTAAGTTTTTGTAACGTTGAGTTTACAATCATTAGTTAGTTACAAATCCGATAAACATCACATTGCATTGTACCACAAGTTCAGTTGGTTGCCATGACAAATTAAATCTGATGCAGTAAATATCAAACATGGCCATAACAACCCTCACAATGAAATAACAGCATTTATACACAACTGTGAAAGATACTTTATGGTAAGGAAATTCTGACAAACCATGTCACCAGGGTTTCTTCACTCTCAGTTTATCATTATTCCTTAATTACACATCACATTCAGTAGTTGGGCACTTGTATACTCTGAGTTGGATCCGCAATATGTTTTACCATATCGTGACTTAAAACATTACATATTAATAAAATAATTATTAGTTAACCATCACCTCTCTCTTAAGTAATGTTGGTGAATTACAAATATTTAAAAAAATGAAACCATTTGTCTAACTCTAAGATATAACAGTATTTACACTGTAACGACAATCGCATCTCGCCAGACAAAAGGACAAAAAGTTGCGTACATCCATAATCCTAATCCTGTTTGAAAGAAATTTTTCAATTGCTATTTCAAACTTTCAAACAGTTTCGATGACAGTTTTTTTCACGAATAACTGTATTTATCTTACCTTCATGTAAAATACTTTAATTTCATTGGTCAATATCGCTTTAACAAGTTTCCGTGTCACCATCCCTATTACCCGCTGCCACGGTAACCACCAAACTCTCCGCCGAGAAGCTGTAACGCTAACATTTATATGACGTCATAATATGATGCATGCAGTGCACGGAGTTAAAAAACCGTTCGATTAGCTGTTTTTGAGTTCACTATGTACACGTTTATTTTACCGACTTTCACTACTTTATTTAAACTATTTCAAACATTGCTTCGTTTGCACACTCAACTTAAACTTAATTAACCACTTGTATAGCAGTTTTAAACTTGCCAGAATATGTTTCACTGATATTAAAAATCCAGTTGAGAGGCAGACACCATTTTGTTTACATGTCCTATAGTCGGTAGCGAGCTTATAGAACTTCAAAATAAAATAAAATGATAATTTGCACATTTAACATGGCGGTAAGATAAATACGTTGTAAACTTCGGACCGTATTACACGAGGGAGAAGTTGACAATGTATTTATCTTATCGCCATGTTAAATGTATAAACTCGATCGTATTACACTCGAAAGAAGCGTACAACTTCCCAGCAAACATGACATAACTGGGCCTGTAACGGCTCCCTTCAGTAACGGCAGTAGGTATTAACCTAAATGGCCCATTATGTATTTTACAATACTGTCTTAACTGTATTGTTTTAATACTGGCCCAGTCGCAACATCACAGTTTGTTTTAAGGCATAGTGTAACGTTACTGGGCCAGTATGCTGCGTACAGTATAGGTCAACGTTATTGGTCGGGTACTGGCACAGTAATGAAATACGATTTGGGGCCATAAAAGGGCCACTACAGAGCCAGAACATTGTTGGAACATAATATATCCATGTCTGTTACCACTTTTGGTCCATTCAGTTGTGCTCAAATCAACATTGTTTTCCCTTCCACATTCAGAATCTGTGTGCAGTTCCATGACCACAATCTAACAACAGTAATGCCGTACTGATGTATATAAATATTCTGTACTAAGATACATTAAATCATCTGGCATTTTATACTTGTGATAACTTTAGGAGTAGTAGATTAAGGACTAGTAGCAATACTACTCATCAAGCTTATACTACTAGATTATATAGTCCAGTTGTGCAATTGTTTGTAAGCAGACTGACATGCTCAAATTGTCCTCATTTTCACAAGTATCAGGCCTACTTAAAATCATTTCAAAATACACATTACTGTTATCATGTATTCATTTTGATCCCATCTTGTTTAAGTTTTTTAGTCTTTTCACCTCATTCTAAAATGTTGTTGCCCAGTTTTGCAAATAATTGTCTTGACAGCCTTTTCATGATGTTACCCTCCTAATACCCTGCAACTTTACTTAGTGACCGAAACATCTGATATTTTTAAAGGTTGATAGCCTAAAGCGTATTGGTGGAAGCAATAAAGGAACCGTCCAAAGAACCTTGAAATATGTCCTTGGATATACCATTGCTTCTCAATATAACTGGTTGAGACAAAGAAATGTTAGTAAAAGAAAGGACCAAGCAAGAAAGCATTTGCTCATCTTCAGCTGTACGCTGCAATCACTAGTGAGTATAATAGCTCTGATATATAGTTCTAGATTATGTAGATTTGAGAATATTAAACAAATAATGTCAATGAAAGTTAGCACTACAGCTGGAGTGTCTAATCACAATATTGAACCACATGTGAAATTTATGGTGGTAATTCCAATCAGATTTCGACTATACGGTGGCCATACTGAAAATGCCAGTTTAACTCATTGATCATTTATTTCTGCAGTGATTAAGTAGAAATTTGGTATGTAGGACGGGTGAAATACTCTGATCTCTGTCAGTGTTCTGGGTATGGCTGTGATGTTTCGTTTTGATACGGATGAGCTAAAGTACAGTTACATGAAAACTGAAGAAAGATCAAGTTTCCAGGGCAACCATTCTAATAATGTGAAAGATTTCTTTAAAGAATAAGGCATTACATATTAAGTTTGACAGGTGTGCAGTTAAATAATTAGAACTTCATTTTTCCGCATAACGGTTTTGATGTTTATGAAAATTCATACCATATTCAACTATGTTTTAGGAGCTGTTCTAAAAAATGCCCTGCTTACAAGAGCAACAGAAAAGGAGACTCACAGTGAGATGATGCTTTGGCTGAGAAATTCGGAATACAGGGACGGGGGCCGCAAGAAGCGGCTACTGGTTAAGGAGGCTGCATCCACCTCTCACGATAACAACACATCCGAGTAACTACAATATGCTGAATATGAACTCAGAAGATATAAAAGATGTTTTACTTTATCCCTGTTGTTTTCCTTTTAGTATGTTTAGCAAACTGAATACAGAGGAGTGATGCTTCCAAGGGGTGACATCAGTGACAATGTCTATAGATGAATCCTAGCACTGTATCAATTGTTGAACTCGTGCCAGTTAAAATTTGGGAGTTTGCTGTTGTAAAGATAAATGTAACCGAGATTCCTTTTTGGGAACTATGGACATAGTTCATGTAAATTTGCACTGTTTATTTACATCATGATACATGGCATTTTGGGTGCATCCCCTGGGGGAGGCTTGTCGCCTCGCCCACGGTGCCCACATAACAGCTGGGTGGCCATGGACTGGAGCAATGTAGATTTAGTCTCCTTGGTCAAGGATGACACCCGAATCGAACTACGGACCCTTCGGTTGTGAGGCCAATGCACTACCACTAGACCACTAGACCACAGGTCTAGTGTGGTTTCATACAAAAGGGTCCAGAATGTAAAGGTGCTGTGGTACCCGTACACATAATCTGATACTGGGCCAGTACAACGCCAGTGTGTTGTTATTTGTAATGGGCCATTTCCACGCCAATGTGCAAAACGCCAATGTCCGGAACTGAGATCCGTTATCAAGCATATATCGTGGTCTTTATAATACCAGTACGGGCCCAGTAGTGTCATGTTAGCTTGGGTTACAAAGTCACAAAATTGTTGAGATACTGGTGACCTATCTGAAGGTAAACCGCCTCGGTCCAATGCGTATGTAATCAAGTGACACGCTTGAATATTGAATTAGATTATTATAAATGAGAAAATCGAATTTTGATCAGTAACTTTTATTCAGGTAAATGGTTCGTTGCCAGTAATGGTGTATTTTACTGTATGTCCTGATTACACTCATGGGTATGTATTTCATTAAAACACACTCAACTCTCGACGGTCAGTCTGATCGGTACGACTGTCATAGAATTGGTGACCCTCCCGTGAAGACGTATAGGCTTCCGGAGCACATCCCTAGCTTCTGGTGTCCCCAGGTGTGATATTGCTGGAATATCGATAAGAGGAGCGTAAAACTATACTCTCTGGCATTTAATTCGGATATTGCTCAAAGAATATTCTAATCCACATCGGTGTGATATCCACACTTGCCAACGTACCCGTCTACAGTCTTGTGCAAGTGTTATAACCATGTCATGTCTGTTTAAGGAATCGTGTAGTCATTTACTTTTCTCACTAGTATATATATATGTACTCACTTCTATCTGATGTTTTTTGCGTTACTTGTCCCAGTGTATATTATGTGTACAGATTGAACAAGAATCAAATAACAGTGTCATATGAATTGTTACGATTTGACTGACATACACTTCTTTGACTTGGACAGTGACGCCACACATGCAACGTTTCCAGTAATGCTATATATATTGACCCTATTTACTCGATTACACGTATGGGCGTGGATTTCATTTTACGCTCGACTCGTGAAGATCCGGGTTAGAAGTGATCTTCAGTAACCTATGCTTGTCGTAAGAGGCGACTAACGGGATCTGGTGGTCAGGCTCGCTGACTTGGTTGACACATGTCATTGTATCCAAATTGTGTAGATTGATGCCCTGTTGATGACTGGCTTGTCTGGTCCAGACTCAATTATTTACAGACAGCCGCCATATAGCTGGAATATTGCTGAGTGTGGCGTAAAACTAAACTCACTTATTTAAAGTCTCTCTACCCTCGGCTTTCAGTCTGTAAGGTACGACTGTCATGGACGTACTGACTCTTCCGTGAAGACCCTCTAGGCTACTGTGGAATTTTCAACCTCCCGGCCTCTGGTGCCCCCTGGCGTGATATTGCTGGAATATTACTAAAAGCGGCATAAAGCTATACTTACTCAACCCCTGGCTTTTCAAGTCGGTAACATTCTAATCCACATCGGTGTCATAGCCATACAGACCAACGTGCCTGCCTACAATCTTGTCCAAGTGTTATAACCGATTTAGGGACATGTCACAAACCATTGACTACATGTCTGGCAATATTTTGCTGTGCCAGAACCAGCTTCAGTAATGAAATTCTTTTTGCATATCTCCGTACTCCCCAGCCTCCTCTTTGAATCAAATTTGTCAATTACTTTCAAAACTTTTTTATACTGAAATACTGCACTGCTGATTGAACCCCGTCACATCTGTATTTACAGAAATGACTGCACCAATATTAAACTGCATTATTACACATTACAAAATCGAATATTGAGTCAAGTTTTATTCAAGTGAAGAAAGGTGTGCTTGATGAAATATTACAACAATGACAAAATATGTACAACCTCAAACTACAAATCACATAGATTTTATTAAATTCAGTCTAGCATATCGAATATATGCGTTCAACATGGTTGAAGGGTGGTGGGGTAGTCAGGTGGTTAAAGTGTTCGCCTTCATGCCAAAAACATGGGTTCGATTTCCCACATGGGTAGACTGCAAAACATCGGCCTGATATCACATATAAGCCTAGTATAAAAAACGTTGCCAAAATCAATCTAAAGAGTTAGGTCATCTTCCACATACCAATACATATTAAATAATCCCATACGAGTGAAGTCTATTGGTTCCATTTCAACGGTTCCATTTCTGTTGGTAGGCCAAAACATTCGATGCTCGTCAAATGTCACCATTGCGCATTCAAGTGGGTTGAACCACCATGAGAAATTTTTAGCAGAGGCACACCAATTGACATCACTGTCGTATGTTCCAAAACGTGCCCCATTCACGATCTTGGTGGTATCACCTAAAGCTCCTAAAAATTCTTAACTTTGATCGGTGCCAATGTATTAAGATTGGGCTTAAGAAGTTCGTAGGGATACGAACGTTTCGAGAATAGCTAGCCAGACAATCCAGGGCTAGCTTGGTTAAAAAAAAACAACATCAATTCAGTCATGACTTTCAAATATAGCAACACTGGTTTTGGAAAACAGGATTGCAAGCTTTTTAGCCATGCCAAGAACATTTTGCTAAACCTCCAGTACACCTATCTACTTTATTTTCAAACTAGGCAGAGACTGCCACTGATCTGTAATGTGTGTTTTATTGTACTATTGTCCATCTGCATAAAACCCACTCAGTAGGCACGAGTAGGCATCATTAGTCCTGCAGTAGCAGGCTGACACACACTATCCGCTAGCGGACAATTCATGAACGAAATATGCCTTTTCTTAGCAGATGAGACCGTGGTCCATGGGTATATTGTTCGGGTCTCTGGACGATGCGGTATAGACAAGAGTGACCAGGGCCAACTATGACAATCTTTTATTTGTGATGGGTGAAGTGACTGTGTACCTGCCTGCATATAAGAATGAGAAGGTCTCTCAATGAGGGACAGGTACACACTCTCACATTTAACAACACATACAATACAATTAGGCCAATCATAGCAACATTGCATGAATATTATATTACTACATCAATGCACAGTACTGTACCAACACATGTGCCAATTATGACTTTACATAACTAAAATGGAAAACTGTCATGGCCGACGCTAACAAGCACATGGCCATTGGTAAGTTTATAAACTGACTAGATATATAATTGTTAATTTAAATTAAAATATATTCTAGTTAATAATTAATAGTTAATAGTTGATAATTGTAATAAATGTTTTAACCTGTTTAATAAATTTAATAAACCTATGCCTAACTTATCTCTAACTGAAACTGTGAAAAGTTGACTAACCTGCATATAAGAATGAGAAGGTCTCTCAATGAGGGACAGGTACACACTGAGGAACAATCTACAGGTGAGCAACAAGAAAACTATGGCAAACCAATAGGGCCAATCACAGCCAAGAAGAGAATTGTTTGGCACAAGAAACCAATCAGTGGCAGGTAAGTGGCAATAAGGTGAGTCTACTATTTATAAAAAAAGAAGAATTGAAGTGAATTGGGATGATTCCCAATTCAGAAAAAGAAGAGGTTGAAAATTAGAAGAACCGAGGAACCAAGATGGTGACCAGTGTTAGTAAACAATCAAGACCAGACAATGATATGACATGACTGCTATTACAGCACACACTACAGGTAATTTCTACAAGTAATTTCAATATTTAATAACAAGGTAGTTTGTTTTTGGTTTATTTATTTTATGCTTTTTTTATCTTTTCTAATAAAATAAAATGTGAACTGACATATACCCAACTATATACAAAATACCACACTTTGTTTTAGCACACGGCTACACAGAGATGACCCAAGTGTGAGCAACTAATGACATACATATCTGAAAAAGCTTCACTGTCAATTTGAGAACTTGCAGCTTTAACTGGAATGAAACAAACTTAACAGGTTGTCATGAAAACATACTGAAACGTTCACATAGAGTAACATATTTTGAACATTCCAACGTGATTGCTAAAGTTGAATTACCTCTGCCATGACTTTTCCACTGGTTCCACTTGCGATGTAAATGTAAATATCATAAACCGGTAAGATCCGTCACGTACTCCTGCTAGAGTGGTGGGTGTACTGTCATTGGGGAACATGCATGGTTTTTGAAGACAGACATGGACTTCACTCATTGTACCATGTGGAGATTCGACCTAGTCTAGCCTACGGCATCATCGGAAGCTTTGCTAAACGTAGAGTTTATGCAGACAACCATAACTGTAGGCCACTTGGAATAAAATGCATTTTTGAACCTCAGGGAGGGAGTGTACCCTTGAAGGTCTGGGTTAGAACATTGGCCTTCAGTACCCCATGCTTGTTGTAAGAGGCGACTAACAGGATCGGATGGTTAGGCTCACTGACTTGGTTGACACATGTCATCGGTTCCCAATTGCACAGATCGATGGTCATGATGTTGATCCCTGGATTGTCTGGTCCAGACTTGATTATTGACAGACTGCCGCCATACAGCTGGAATATTGCTGAGTGCGGCGTAAAACTCAACTCACTCATTTTGTAATGACCAAGTTTTGTTCGTTTATCACAACATAATACAGATAAAAGTTAAGTGAAATGTATTTCCAGTAACACTTAGTTAACATATCGTATGTGTAGTAAGTTTGATGGTCAATTTAGGGAAATTAGTTTACGCTCATTTCAGTGCATTACAAAGTTATGTTTTAAGTTACAAGGAACTATTTTAACAAATCAAAATTTTGATTGAAGGTTAATGCAATGGGGAAGACCAGAGCAAAGATTGAGTGGGCTTATAGGATGTGAAAACTGGAAAAAGAACCCGAAACTTACCTTTAAAAGGAGAGAGAAAAACTGCAAAAATATTACGTTCTCATTTCTGAAAGATCAAACAAGGATGCAAAAGCTAGAAGAGAGAGGATGAGAAAACACAGGAGAGAAAAAAGAGTGACTAAACCTCATGCCAGGCAAGACCAGAGAAATGAAACCATAAGTGATGAAAATAAAGTAAGCAGCACTGCCCCTGTTACTGGATGCTCTTCTGACACATTACAAGCGAAGATGCCATTCTCATCCCCAGGGTATGCCAGAGTCAGAAAACGAATCAGCAGAGAAACAACGAAACAAAGGAGGGAAATTGAAAAACTAAAGAAAGAAATTAAAATCTAAAAAGGTAGTATAAACAGCATATAAACGCCATTTGCGGGTTGTGAATCGTCTTCAGGCAAAACAGCACCAGCACTGATCTCAACCCTAGAAGGAGAACACAGAGAGATCTGATTGATAGTGGAATCAGTCCATCTGAAGTACCACACACTGTTGTTAAACAGCTGCTGCTGTGAAATGTAATGGCAGGAAAAGGCTTATCAATCAAGTCATTGCTGGGGCAGTATAAATTACGACGTGTTCTTAGCAGATCTTTTGGGATGAACAGGAGAACGTTGAATCATAATGCAAAAACATGCGCTATTGCATTCAGGTGCAAAAACCAACTGAAAAGACTCGGACATTAGCTGTTGACTTCATGAAAATAGCCGACAGATGCCAGGAAAGTCTGATAAAACGTGTTGATTTTTTCTATAACAAGGGATACGTATTTCAATGTCAAAAAACATTGAAGGATTAGAGAAATAGAGTTATTAGACAAATTTTGATAAATGTTGTGTAGATAGATACATTTTTTAGAATTGGTAGTTTTAATTAACAACTGAGATTGTGAGTGACTGTATCCTCAAAGGGGGTTAAAATATTGTAAAATTATTATCCTCCTGAGAGGGTACGTAAATAGAAGCGACAAGACCTTTTCCTCGTTCATAAGAAATCTCTGCCAAAACCAGAGTCGATTGTACAATTGTGGCTATATCATGAGCAGATGAGCAGTCCCAAAACAGTCAAAGTAAACGTAAAATTACTATTATCTTTAACTGTAGTATCGTAGTATATATATGCTATTTTAATTTATGCCTAATTGTCTAAAATTGCAAATATGGTGGAAATCCAGCTAGGGTCTATGCAGGTAGCAAAAGTACTGGAAGTCCCCATGATCCCTAGTATAGTTATTTACCTTCAGTTGTCAGCAATCTATAGCCTGTATTCATATTTTGGTTGCTTTTACTGGCCTTCGTTGACAGATGTTTAGCATTTAACTATATGTATTGTGAATTTATAACCTGTTTTAGTCATGATATGGCTGAAATACTGCCAATGTGACTTAAAATCCTGATTCAGTCTCTCACTCCAATCCTGGTTTGCCCCCATTAAGATTCAAGGTCTATCAGCACCACAACCATGCCCTTGGGTTTCCCTGAAGTGTTCAACGTCTGGGATTTCCCACATTTAGCTGACTCGTCGTTATGAAGTGGAATACTGGTCAAAGCAGCGTAAAACCCAACTCACAAACTCTTTTGGAGTTTTCAAATTGTGCTTACTTACGGCCAGGAAATTGAAATCAAACAAGACTCCACTTCCTGTTACATGGACCACAGTGTTTGTGGTAATAACTTTGGCAGTGTTGTGTGTTTCAATATTGCTGATGTGAAGTTTTAATTACTCACTCAAACACTCACCTGTTACGACCAGTGCGTTGTGAGGATGGTGAAGTCGATGAAGGTAATGGAATTAGGTT
Organism: Haliotis rubra; assembly: GCF_003918875.1. Lineage (NCBI taxonomy): Eukaryota > Metazoa > Mollusca > Gastropoda > Lepetellida > Haliotidae > Haliotis > Haliotis rubra. The sequence continues at coordinate 3,803,123 of NW_025766225.1, forward strand.
CTCTTGAGTGACTCGCAGTTTGATTTGGCTTCGTGAATTGTGAATGTCATAAAACGTGTTCTACATATGAAAGTCGGCTAACAATGTCCACAAGTCTCATGACACTGCATGATGGGATTTTGTTTGTCTACAATAATTGAGAGAGAGAGAGAGAGAGAGAGAGAGAGAGAGAGAGAGAGAGAGAGAGAGAGAGAGAGAGAGAGAGGGGAGAGAGAGAGAGAGAGAGAGAGAGAGAGAGAGAGAGAGAGAGAGAGAGAGAGAGAGAGAGGGGGAATATTTATCATTATGAACAAGTTTTGCTGATAATCACATTGGTACCTAATTACCTGGTTAGAATGTATTATCATCGACACGTAATAACATTTTATAGTTAATAAGTATCATTCGGTTTACAAAGGGAAGACGCACTCTGTCAATAAACATAGGAATGACATAAAATGTGTTATGTGTTGACTTTCAAGTTGAATCGATGAGTTAACTAGAAGTCAATACGTAAAGGAATTCGATGTGAAACAACGAAAACGTTGCCCAGTTAAATTTAAATATGTCAAGGAAAGCAGTTGATGAATTGTATTTAAGGCTATTTCAGTAAATGTCGTATTTTGGACTCATTTTAAGCATGCAAGATGTCAACTTGGTCAAGGGGTATTTCATTTCACAAGGATTAGTGCAATGGCAAGAAACTGAAAGATGTAAAAACAGCGATCTGTTGGCACCGCCACGCAATCTGAAACATGAGAAAATAGTATTGATTGACTCAAAAACAAAAGTGGTTTACAGGCACGGCACCATTGAAACTCCCCATGAAGAGACTTTGAGCGAGCGAACGAGTGAGTTCAGATTTTCTGCCGCTTTTTAGCAATATTCAAACAAGATCGCGTCGAAGGACACCAGGAATGGGCTTCACACATTGTACCCATGTGGAGAATAGAAAACCACTAGGCTACCCTACCAGCCTGAAATAAACCGGTTAAAGCTACAGAAATAAAGTTCGCTCTACCCCAATGTGTTTTGTAATAAAGTATAGTTTTGCCCTGAACTATTATAATTAAAGCACGAGGACGGTAGTCCGAGTGCTTTGATGTTATAATAGTTCAGGTCAAAACTATACTTTATTACAAAACACATTGGGGTAGAGCGAACTTTACATCTTTTCTAAGATGCTAAATTTAATACTTTCTAAGGATAATTACGATTAATTTAAGGCAGAAAACAAATGACGGTGTTGGTGACCTAAATTAAGAATCCTCGCACAGGGCTAACTGGTGCGCTGTTCTATTGATGTGTCTGCCCCCCTACGTTAAGACGAACGTTACCAGAAAAAACAAATGATAACAGTTTGATGACGGTTTACGTTCGGATTAAATATCTTCTCTGAATTATTTTAATTACATCTGTCATTAACATAAACCATATGGGGCAATATCAACGTCGCATTTCTTCTACCAACGTAAGTTTAGATCAGTACATCCAGATGAAGCGGAGTAGTCAAGCGACATTCCACGATTGCATTGTGGGAATGTAAACATTGCGAACGTTTCCGTGTCGCTGAAAACTTGTGAGTCGAATTGACACATTTTAACCGTCGTAAAACATAAACGTAATGTTTCCACCAGTGATGTTAGCTGCGTGAAGCAACTGCAAACCAAGAAACGGGATGCAACGGAGTAGTTTACTGTAGGAGGCCGTACGAGGCGATGACAACTGACATGCATCGTGACATCACTTACATTGTGACGTAATGTAAAATAATTCGATTACGAGGGGGGCACACTAGAATGGCGCAGTGACGGGAAAACGTCATTCAATTGTTACGTCATAAAAAAACTATACCTTTATTGTCTCATAATGTATTTTTTTTTCGATTGTTCTAACAGCTAGGCATCTTAGAAATATAAATAACACTAACCCGTGAATACACAATGCCATTTAGAAAGTGGTCATGTAACATATGTTATATTTGAGGTTACACTTTCTTAGGAAAGTACAGATTCTAGTATTTTTGTTGGGTTGGGTTGAATATGTACTTGACTAAGAAAGTGTAATCCCACATTAAATAAATAAAACATATGTTACATCTAACCATTTTCAAAATGGCATTGTGTATTTATTCATAGATTTCAGCCGTCGGAGCCGTGCCAATTTACACTTATGAGAGGGATACACAAAGTCCGTGGTCTAGACTACCAGTTGTCCGACTTCCATTTAATGATAATAATTTCAATAATTTCAATTAAAATTGGTTGTTTAGAAGACATGTGTTTAATAGCCTGGAGACACGAGAGAGAATCTGAAAATATGACGAACTGTGTATATTTAGACTGGTTATTTAGTGGGGGGAAGAGCTTAGGCAGTTGTGTTAGACAGTGCACGAGCATTGAGATTTAAGAAGCATGTTTCCTATAGACTGTGGCTATGTGATGCTTTAGCAGTCAGAGCAATATCATAAAATAGGATAGTTACAAGGAAACCAAATTTCTTAAATTATGCTTAATATGTAACATACTTTAAATACACAAAACCTATTGCTACCCCACTGTACTTTAGGTAAAGAAATAAAATTACTCAAGATTAACACTTAACATTTGATTCTTGGACCCAATTCGACCGCAAGATTTCAAATAGCATCATAAGACTCTTGTCCCAAGATGTTTGATCGTGGTTGCAAGATGTGGTAGCTTGATAGGGTAGCGTATGGTTCACAGCTTCAAATTTCAGAGACCAGCAATAAAATGAAATCACTTGACAGTGGTTTGCAACCATATACTTATGATACAGTCTGATATCATACAACAGATACTGCTTTTAGTTAGATTACATGTCATTAAGGAAATTGTTTGTTCTTATTGATAATACAGTCATTATTATTCCTTTACAAAACAAGGTCATCTTCATTATAAAAATGCACAACTCTTAGCCCAAGTCCGACAAAACGGATGAACTCATTTACAACTGTTCCGTTTCGGTTAACTGGCCAAAACATTCCGTTTGGGGCAACATCCATCACCATACAGCCCTCTGGATTGTACCACCACCCAATGTTTTTCAGTCGGGCACACCCGTTGATGTCGTTGTCATATGTTCCAAACCGAGCTCCGTTCAAGTTCTTGGTTGTGTCACCAGCACCTCCAAAACCATCTAGAAAAATAGTGTTGTTGAAATTTTCGTCCATGTCAACGTAATCCCAGTGCAACGCATATCTCTCGGCTTCTGAGTCCACACGGACGTTTCTGTACCATAGCGTACACAGTTCCCTATTCGATATAATCAGAGTCGCACACATATCGTACCTGCCCTGTTTTGTAAACAGGTGGAACCTTTCCAGACCGATAAAGTAGTAAGTTCCTGATGCTATCGGCACAGCCTGTTTTAGTGCCTGCCATGTATAGGTATAGATAGGGTTAACTGCTCCAAATCTTGTCACGTAATAGATGTTCCTTCCACACCACCATTCAAGTATATTGCCCGACCCAAGAGGTTCAATGATGTAAAAGTCATAATGTCTTGGTACCTCCACGCAATCTGGAATGTGAGGAAATAGTTATCATTGACAAAAAAACCAAAAAAAACAACAACAAAAAAAACGCTTCAAGCCTCTGTTGTTACTTTACTTTTAGCGCCACACCCAGAAATGTTCCAGCTATATGAAGGTGTCTGTAAATAATCGATTCTGGACCAAACAATCCACTGATCAACAGCATGAGCATCAATCTACGCAATTTGGATATAGTGACATGTCAACCAAGTCAGCGAGCCTGACCGACCGACTCCGATAGTTGTCTCTTACAAGCATAGTTGCTGATAATATATTCTAACCCGAATTTTCACAGGTCTACGTAGAGGCATTTCAAACTGAACATTAACTTAAAGGTAATGTTTGATTGCAGATGAGATGTGACGCCGAGTAGCTGGTAAATGGCATGGGCCCATGAACTGATTACATTCAGAATGATTGTAATAGTGAGGACGAATTAACATTTCACATCGTATCAACAATTCGCAGTTTAATCTAAATATGAACTAGTTGTTCATTCTTAATCATTATCCATTACCCGTTGAAAAATTACATTCAAACAGTATGAGATACATCCCTTCTCATTGTTAAACAAGCCATGGCAACATTTTCACACCTGACCAGATTAAGTATATGTATTGAAACCAGTCCATGTAGACATCAAATTGTAAAACAAGATTTGTATTAATTGTGGCATTTGTTAATAATTAACTTAATTTAATCGCCCCTCAGACTGAAATATTGTAATGCGATGTAAATGTTGAACTTACCAAATCACTCACATTGCATGCTATCTTAGGTTGGGGTAGCTGAATATGATAAAGATATACTTTATGACGTTGATGACGTTATTGATAAAGCAAACGATACGAATTGTACCCGATTTTAGAGAGTAATCAAAAGATATTGTTATGATAATGCTTGTTCACACGCTATTTCATCAGAGACGTAGAATGAATATTTTCAACATCTTTTAAACCCTGATAACGCAAATAATGACATTGCTGAACATATTTCTGATTTCTTGTCTAGTGACAATATGGACGACTGTGAAATTTGTAATAAGAGTCATAATGAAATTGCCAGCTGTGTAAGTGATCAGGAAATTATCAATGCTATTAAAAAGTTGAGATGTGTTAAGACGCGGGGGCAGGATGATACACCCGCCGAGTAAATTCAGGAGGTTTCTAGCTACAGACTTTTGCTGCCTTTGTTAAACAGATTATTTAACTAAATCCTTGAGACAGGATGTTTCCCATCTTCTTGGAGCTTAGGGTTAATAGTACCTTTATTCAAGTCAGGTCTAAAGAGTGATCTAGGGAATTACCGAGGTATCTCAATACTAGATACAATAAGTAATGTATTTCTACCCATTATAATGACCGTATACACTAGTGGGTAGAAACACAACGTCTTATTTCTGAATCTTAAGCTGGTTTTAGAGATGGATATTCCACCAGTGGCCACACATTTATCTTACATTGAGTTTTTCATAAATTTATTAGAAAAAAGAGATGTAAATTCTTTTGTATATTATAGATTTCCAGAAAGCGTTTAATTCAGTGAATAGGAGCAAACTGCTGTATTTGTTGTTACAAAGAGGTATTCATGGTAAAGTACATAAACTTTTAACAAATATTTACAAGAACGTTAATGCTTCAGTTAGGTGCAGTAAAACAACTATGACTGGTATGTTCAATACATCATGTGGAGTGAGACAAGGATGTATATTGTCACAAGTTTTATTTATAATGTATATTGATTGCAAATGAAATAATGAAATCTGACGACAGTGTGTCATATTTATTGATGAATCTGTGGAAGCATTATCAATATTGCTTTCTGCGGATGATGTAGCTGTATTTGCAGATTCTGTTATCAATCTCCAAAAGAAAATAGATATTTTGGTTAGATATTGTCAGAAATGGGGACTAACTATAAACAAGAATAAAACGAAAGTTGTCGGTTTTAAGAAGGGGTTCTTTTCATCGAAATATGAAAAATGGTTTGTTAATGGACAACCAATTGGAACTACATCTTTTAATAAATATATTTGCATTGTATTCTCCTGCAGAAACATATTTTCAAAAGAATGTTTTCCAACAAGCAGAAAAGGTTCTCAACCCAATTAAACGTTTCATCAACAAATTTAAAAATCTGCCAATTGAGGCAGCATTAAAACTATTTGATGGCATGATTAAGACTATAGGAGCTGAGCTTTGGGGGTGGGAAAAACGTGAACCAGTTAAAAAAGGTTCATTCAGGTTTTTGTAAATATGTATTACAGATTGGTTCTGGGGCATCAAGTAAAGCAGCTCTAGCAGAATGCGGTCGTTATCCTTTTGAAATATATGCATATATCTGCCTACTTTCTCTATGTCAACCGCCCTTTAGGTATACAAGAAATGTAACGAATTGTTAAGATGACTAGCTGTTAATGGGGATGTGAACTGGTTATCAAAGTGAGAATTTTATTACTTAGATACGGTAAAGCACAAGATGTTGGTAACAAAAAATGTTTTCATGAGAATTTAAAAAGCGTTGCAAAGACTTTTATTATCAAGAATGGTATCAACATATAGCTTTATCCAAATCCCTTAAACATATACAGATTGTGAGATCAGAACATCTTAATTCATCTTGGCAACGTTTATGCTCAATATGTATCTTATCCAGCAAACACGTACCTCGATAGTGCCTTTGGCAGTTGCTCCCGGTAAAACCTTCAACACAGTGACAGGTCCTGTTCTGCCGATAGAAAGTCCCAGCATTCTCACAAGGATTCACCTGTACGAGAATAAAATTATTGTGAAAACGCTGAAGTACACACACTTGCTGGGTCATTCCGAGCTTTTCCCCCACAGCAACCTGACCTAGATATAATACTGGTCAAGTGACGCTATACTCAACGAACTGAGTACTATCGTTTGGCGTTAATATACTGAACATCACTGAAAACGCACCACCTGTATTAGAATGGATTTCCATGAGCATAAATGAGCAATCGGTGTAAAGTTTACATACTTTTGTAGTCCAATGATTGGTAAAGAAAAGAAACAAGAACCAATACAGCAAAACAGTGAAGTTTTAATTCAGCTGACCATGAAAGAAAGATGGAGTCAAATTGAAAAGTCAGTAACGTGTAATACCACCGTTAGCAGCAACACAAGCTGTGCAACGTCTCCTCATTGAACTGATAAGTCTCTGAATAATGATTTGAGGCAATGCGTTCCTCTCTTGTTGCAAGGCATTCTCAAGTTCCCCAAGGTTTTGATCTGTGGGCGACGTGAGAGGCGTTGGCCGATGTAATCCCACAAGTGTTAAATGGGACACAAATCTGGTGACAATGCAGGCCATGGAAGTAGAGGAATGTTGTTGTTTGCCAGAAACTGTGTTGCAACACGTGCAGTGTGCGCTCGAGCATTGTCCTGCTGGAATGTGTGCAGATCTTGATGTGTGTTAAAGAAGGTTACGACGTTGTTCTGAAGAATGGCGTCACGGTAGTAAAGGGCATTCACTCTGCTACGACAAACTACCAGAGCGGTTTTGTGATGATAACTGACCCCTCCCCACACCATAATGCTGTCTCCACCCCACCGATCTGTTTGCACAACACAGTCCTGATAGTAACGTTCTCCCCGTCGACGCCATACCCGTAGACGCCCGTCAGCATTTCGCAAGTGAAAACGTGACTCGTCGGAGAACACAACACCATGCAAACGTCGTAACAACCACAAACGATGCTGTTCAGCCCATCGTCGGCGTTCACGGCTATGTCTATCAGTCAGGATGGGTCCAACATAAGGGCGTCTACACCGTAATCCTGCCGCACGGAGACGGCGTCGGACGGTGGAAGCACTGATCAAGCCACGTCGGCCTTGGACAGCGTTGGCGGTTCTGGCAGCCGGCAACGTACGATCCCGAATATGGCGCCGAACAATGTCTCGATCTTGGCGAGGGGTGGTAACACGTGCCTGGCCAGGACGTTGGCGGTCCCTGGTGGTTCCTGTTTGTTGGTACCTGTTGGCAAGTCTTATGATGGTGGTCTGGCAATAATCCTGCTTGATGTCCAAACCTGCAACATGCCCAACGCCCGTTCTCGTTCCTCTGGTGACAATCTTGGCATTGCAAAATAAACTTTACTTGCGGAGGTACAGCTAAATGAGAACGGTTTTTTGCTGACGGTCATTTATACCCCTAAACAGCATGTTTTAAGCATGCAATTTGTGCTTTTCGTGTGTGTTGTGCATGAATTTTGTTGTTGTCATGTGATGTGTTCCATGATGTGTTCGGGCAATCCGTTCTTTACTGTACAACATTATTTATTGTCTTTTGTGTTATTAACAACATCTCCAACGTTCATTTTCACTCTCAAAACAATCCTGTTACAATGATTTGGAAAAGAAAAGTATTCGAACTCACACAGTAAACAGTCCCTAGTATGGTGATCTACCTTCAGTTGTTGGCGACCTATAGCCCATTTTGTATGGTTATATGCTAGTGTTAAGTATAAATCTGTGATAGACAAGTTATTTTACTGTCCTTTGCAGACAGGTAAGCATATAAGTTTGTTTTTATTTCATTTATACATTTACTAATTTACAACTTTCATAGTCACGACATGGCTGAAATACTGCCGATGTGACTTTTTAACTCACTCACGAACACAGTAAACACATTACTGTCATCTCACTCACTCACTTAGACTTGATCATTTACAGGTCGCCATTATACAGCTGGCATGTGTAAAGGTGTGTCCGTTTAAAAGGTGTGTTCATTTAACAGGTGTGTTCATTTAAACCTTGTATTACTTATTTCACCATTACTGAACTTACAATTGCTGTGTGACTGCAGTCGTCATCCGCAACGAGCCCGGAACAGTTTCCGTCTGTATAAAACCCACTCAGCTGACACGTGTAGCCATCGGTTGTCTTGCAGTAGGAGGCTGACAGACAGTGTGGGTCATTCAGGCAGATCACAGAGCACTCAGTAATGCTTCTAGCAGGGTTGGTTGTCAGTAAGTCACTGTTTGCTTTTGCTTTTGGACAGTTCATGAACGGAACACGTCTTCGTTTAGCAGAGACGACCAATGCCTGAACAAGCAGTATCAGAGAGGCCTGTAGAAGCTTTGTCATAGCTGGTATATGTTTAGGCTAACGGACGTCCCAATCAACCGATCCTGTCTGAAATGAAGCAAATGATGGATCCGTATTAATACGGAACGACAGTTCTGGAATTTGTGCATATTGCATCAATATATATGTCCATGGGCATTATATAGAAAGAAATCTTGGACAAGGAATCAATACTACCCAATGTTCTATGACATTGAGCCTGATAAACAATGTTCAAAGATGAACACTCGTGAAGAAAACATGGCGGTGTACGCAACCTGCAGTATGTCCCAATCAAACGAAGTCCTGTGCTGGGGTATCTAATTTGCTTTTAAATAAGACTTGAATTTATTATGAATTTGTGTATGTGCAAATACTTGCAGCAATATTATTATTATTGTTAAAATATTTTCTGCATATTAAAAGAGGAATTTCTAAATTTCTGAAAAATCCTTAAGTCTGATTCATACTTTTGAAAGAATGTGAGATTCTGATCAATTTTTACAAATTTCTGATCAAATTTGGCTCGTAAAAAATGTCGGAACAAAGCGCTGTGTTTGACTACAGTCTATGTGGGTCCAAATGATACGGACGACAAATCGGTTCATGATCAAACATTCATTTCAACGCAGAATGTAATGAAAACATCAGACCAACTCTGGGGAATAGGTTTCATAAAGTTTGTCTCCAAAATAAAAAAAAGTCATTTAACAAACTAACATCATTTTCTATTGATTTTCCGATTGAGGCTTTACGTGGGTAAAGTAACAGTAGCACTGTTACAGGAATAGCCTCAAGGGAGTCCCGTTAAAAAATGCAGTTTCCTCGTTCATTCTTAGAACACACTCTTTAATGGCGTATAAGATCTGAAAACGTCCTATGCGCTGTTGTTACCTGAATAAGCTGAGCTTTGCCCTGCAGGTTGTTCTTTGGACGGCATTATAGTTAATCAAATGTTTTGAATTCAGTTCTAGATTCTGTTTCATCCATAAAATGTAAATAGCACTTTATAATACCCTTACGCGAGCGATGTCAATAATTGAATTAAATTTGACCTTTAATCTTCCCCAGTACAACAAAGTATTCCATAAGGCTAATGATGTGATATTATTTTACGCATAGGTTTATTCCTTATAGCCCCGTGAAGGTCCGGGTTAGAATGAACCTTCAGCAACCCATGCTTGTCGTAAGTGGCAAATAACGGGATCGGGTGGTCAGACTCGGTGGCTTGGTTGACACATGCCACCGGTTCCCAATTGCGCAAATCGATGCTCATGCTGGTCCAGACTCGATTACTTACAGACCGCCGCCATATAGCTGGAGTATTGCTGAGTGCGGCGTAAAACTAAACTCACTCACTCACTATTCCTTATAGAGAGAGTCACAATGTGTTCATTTGGTACACATGATTTAATATGTAGGTCTTACGTTTCTCTTCCTTTTCTTTCTTCAGTGTTGGACCTCCCACACAGTATGTCCCTGGAAGTCGTCTGTGGCGCTGTACAGAGTTACGTCTCATGCGAGAATCATACCATTGCGGATTCCAATCCAGGTACGACCTGATTACATTTCTAGATCAGTCAGCCTCACGCCCAGGCCCGTGGGTTTACCTGAGTGTTAAACGTCTGGGATCTGCATGACTTCAGGTTTCGTCCAACATTTAGCTGACACGTTGTGATATATATCTCGAATACTGGTCAAAGAAGCGTCAAATCGCAAAGCTTTGGCAGAGCACTGTGTCTCAGCCACATCTTTAATGGCTGAAATATTGCTGACATAACCTTGACACTCACTCACTCACTCACTTACCTGTTAGCGACAAATGCGTTATGAGGTGGCCACGTCGTTGAAGGAAATTGAATAAGTTTGTGTTTACTCACTCGAAGTTTGATTTAACTTCTAGAAGCGTGAATGGTTTAACGTGTTCTGCATGAACCAGCTAACTATGTGGTATGATGTGCATTGGTGTTAATGCCCGTTGCCATGCTGGTTGCTAGGTCCACAAATCACATGTCAACAAATGATTAATTGGTTTCCGTTTGTTTACAATAATTCATAGTTTACTTAAACAAATAAATTATCGGTACATAAGCCAAATTAGCTACACACTGTGTTGACGTAGTGCATGTCTCTGATGAAGGGTAAAATACGTTAACTGATGCATAAATATATACATTGTCTGCAGCATTTACACTTAGACTGACTTGTTATTTCCGAAAATAATTCCCGCAGAATATTATGTAGATACATACAAAAGTAAATTTTTGTTGGTCATAACGAAAACATTCACACGATTTGTTTCCTGTAAATATTATCTAGAGGAAGAAAGGGAGAGAACACAAACATTTTTAACATTATGAACAAGTTTACTGCAGTACACATTGGTGCCAAATTACCTGTTTAGAATGAAATACCATGCAAACTTAAGAACATTTTATATTTATTAATTATACATAGGGAGCATGTGTTGTATCAATAAACATAAAATGTTTGTATTGATTTTCAAGTTGAGGCGGCGAGCTAACGAGAAATCAGTACATAAAGGAACTCGGAGTGAAACCAAGAAACAACGAAAACGTTGTCGAGTTAAATGTATCAAAGAGCCATACAGACTGACGATGAAGTGCGTTACAGGCAATGTCGGTTAATATCGCGTTTGGACTTATTTTAATTATCAAAGATGTCAAATTGGCCGAGGGGTGTTAAATTTCACAATGACTTGTGCAATAGCAAGAGGTTGAATGATGTAAAAGTGGTCATCTGTTGGTACTCCATGCAATCTGGAATGTGACAAAATAGTATTCATTGCCTCAAAAACAGAAGTGGGTTAGAGGCACTCTCCTGGCTCACCATGTAGAGACTAGTGTGAGTGAGTGAGTTGCTGCCTTTAGATATATTCCAGTAATATTAAATTGAGGGACTCCAGGAATGGACTTAACGCATTGTACCTATGTTGAAAATCTGACGAGACTAGGTTGTTACCACTAGGCTGCCCAACCTCCCTTGACTTATGCAATAAACGGGTTAAATCTATTATAACCAGTAAAATAAAAACTTTGTCATTATTGACACTGGCCTGTCATTTACAGCAATCGTCATCCCTCTTTGTACCCTCAAAGGGTGTTGAAATAGCGTAAAATTATTGTGCTCCTGAGAGGGTACGTAAGTCCCGAAACATTCAAAGGAAATTTAAATATTACCAGCTGATTTAAATGTTGTATTCTTGTCATTTAAATTTTGGCTAAATTTGACTTCAATCGCCAGCGGCTGAAGGGGTGATATAAATCCAACTAGGGTCCATGCAGGTAGCAAAAGTACTGTAATTCACCTGGTCCCTAGTTTGGTGATCTACCTTCAATTGTTGGCGATCTATAGCCAGTTTTTATATTGTATTGTCCAAATAGTGCTATTAGTTTTTATTTTCCACTCTAGTTTTAGTTGTAATTGTGATATTTTAGTTGTTTTACTGTCATTCGTCGACAGGTTTTTATAATATACATCTATTCCATTTCAATATCACATATGTTCTCGTCACGATATGGCTGAAATATTGCCGATGTGACGTTAAATATTAACTCACTCACTCACTCACTCACTCACGTCATGCCTCATGCAGTACAGGTAACACACAGACAGAAATCGGTTGAATATTATATGATTTAATAGTGCCATCAATACCCATCAAAGTTGAGTTGAGTTGAGTTGGGCTTCACGTCACATCGGCATTATTCCAGCCATATAGTGACGAGAACAAGTCTGCATTAATAAACATTGTACAGAGTCAAAATGAGTTTTATTTCAAAAACATATATATTCATTACATTGTCATTTGAAAACAGAAAAAGTCATAGCACTAAATTTAAAGACAGGCAATTTGTTAGTCACATTACATAGTAACAATTTATGATACAGATCAACTTTCCTCAGGTAGTTCACTATCAGATGAGCGCTCACGCGGGAGAACAGATCTTTCAGATTTGTTGCATCGTAATGTGAGTCCCTTGCAGACGATAAGCCCACACAGTCAAGCAGAATATGCTTGGGGTATTAAAATGGACTCCGTCCGTGCGTGCGTCCGTCCGTCCGTCCGTCCGTGCACAATTGTCTTTTCCGGAGCAGAACTCTAAAACCGTTCAATATTTCTTCAACAAACTTGGCACATACATGGATCTGGTGATGCACTGGTGCCTTTTGGTAGTTTTGGAATTCTGAATAAAATATTTTTGGCGTTTCCATGGCAACAAGTTTGACTTAGCCTGAAATTGTGGTAGTGCTCTTTTCCGGAGCTGAACTCTAAAACCGTTCAATATTTCTTCACCAAACTTGGCACATAGATTGGTCTGGTGGTGTACTGGTGCCCTTTGGTAGTTTTGGAATTCTGAATAAAATATTTTTGGCATTCCCATGGCAACAAGTTTGACTTAGCCTGAAATTGGTGATAGTGCTGCTTTCTGGAGCAGAACTTTAAAAAACCTTTTAATACTCTCCTTCCACATTTCTATATACACACCTAAATATTTGACATAATCATAACTCGTAGACATAATCATGAAGAGTATTTTGCCATTGCGGGGGATATTGATGACTTTGTCTTCTTGTCATTACCTTTATACATGTACATGTACTTACCTTGAGCATTGTGTAACCATGCCCTGGCGGCGGTCCCTTTGATCTTACCCGTGGTCTATCTAAAAGTTACACCACGGCTTGAAGTAACCTTTGACCGCGGCTATCTGATTGGCTCACTACAGGTTAGCAAGCCACGCCTACTGTTCCCACACACATGAAACAGTCTCCCTTTGACCGCGGCTATCTGATCGGCTCACTACAGGTTAGCAAGCCACGCCTACTGTTTCCACACACATGAAACAGTCTCCTTTTGACCGCGGCTCTCTGATTGGCTCACTACAGGTTAGCAAGCCACACCTACTGTTCCCACGCACATAAAACAGACTCAATCGAATGTAAACCTTGTAGTAGTTACTTCATTCTAAAACGAGAGCTCGTGCCTACATCATAATTTTGCATGACCTGAGTAAAGTGTATAGTTTTAACGTTCAGGAAACGTTGCACCTTCGTCTGTGTTCGATACTGACAATTGAGTCAACCCATTTAACACGGCCGACTGAGTTTCCATAACCTCAGCAGCTTGCGAGTAAAATGTGTCTTCGATTGTATCATCCCATTCCAGTCTATTATTGTCAACTTCATCCATTATATGTGACCATGTAAGGTCTATACCACTCGGGACTTGACATCGCGGCCGTGTGACACAGAATGATTTCAAATTCAAACATCCCGCACAGATTTTGAAAGCACGCAATGTGGGCATGGTAGAAGCAGTTATGCTATCCAATCACTCGAGGTCTGTCCAAAATAGACGATGGGCGAGCCTTTGTTGATCGACAGCTGAATATTGTGTCTCGGGCTATGCCCACGGCATATTCAGCTGTCAATCAATACCGGCTCGCCCATCGTCTCTCTGGACAAACCTCTCGTTTTTAGATAGTGTAACTACTATAGTATGACCAGAAATTATTGAGAATTTTAGGAATATGTTTAATTGGATTTCTAGTATAAACAACCTTGACCAGTTATCAAGTTCTTGGTTTTATTCAAGAGAGACAACTCCGTTAATCCTTTTTCATTAGTTTGTGAAGAGTTATCCCCCTTTGTTTACTTGCTAGCTGACGACATTTTCAGTGATCCTCAGTATGGATGAGTTAGAGAAAAGTAAGTTGATTTTAGAGTATTATAACAAGGACATCAGATCAGCTAAAGTGATTTCAAGTAGAACAGGCATCCCTTTGTCCACTGTTTAACGTGTTTTGAAAAATATTGCAAATGGATATGGCGTTGAGCACCAGGGAGGCGCAGGTAGGCCCAGAAAATTGACTGTCGGTGACAGGAGGCGGCTTGGTATTCTTGTTTCTAAAAACAAACAAAGGAGTTTAGAAAACATAAGGCTGGATATGATTGATAGAGGAACTGTGGCTGTCTGTAAGGAGACAATTAGAACTGAGATGCATGCAACGGGTTGGCAGAAAAGTCGAGGAATTCCACCACCGATCATGAAACCTGAACAAAAGGAGCGAAGGTTGAACTGGTGCTTACGGCATAGAAATTTTAACTGGGACAATGTGATTTTCTCAGATGAAAGTTCTGTGTGGCTGTTTCCTAATACACTGAAATTCTGGACCAAACAAACTGAAAAACCTGAATCAGCGCCCAAAGTACAGTCCGAAATTTAACGTGTGGGGTGGCATATCTGTGTTAGGGGCAACGTCCCTCTGTGTATTTGAAGGGAATATGAACAGTGAGCGGTACACATATATTCTCGAGGGACATTTACTTCCATCTGCTCACGTGTTCGATGGACATGTTTGGATTTTCCAGCAGGACAACGACCCAAAACATCGTTCAAAGCATTCACAGGCCTGGTTTCGTACCCAAAATATGACATTATTAGATTGGCCAAGCTATAGCCCTGACCTAAATCCAATAGAAAATGTTTTGGGGACTTATGAAGGAAAGTGTCAATAAGAAAAATCTGACAAATATTGCTGAAATGAAAGAGGATATTGGGACAGCATGGACCACGACTTTCTAACTTCTTTGATCAGTAGTATGCCCCGCCGCATTGAAGCGTGCATTGCTGCCCATGGTGACTTGACAAAATATTAACTTTCACCTGTCTTTGAATCTGGAGTTATGTTCTGCTAATATTCACATTTAATACGTGAGTAATGAGTGAAAAAAATTAATAAATGTACAATATTTAAATTCTCAATAATTTCTGATTGTACTGTAGAAGTTGTTGAATCCTGATATTGCTCCAGGTCGAGGTGATTAGGCAATCTGACAATGATATGGTCCAGCACTGGGTTGACGAGTTAGAGCGTGACATTACTGCGGTTGAAGTACATGTGTCAATTAGTAAGTTGAAGTGTAATAAAACAGCAGGTTACGATGGCATTATTAAAGGTCACATGCAACAAAAACATCACTTATTCATGACATATAACATACATTGCTGACTATGAAAAAACATATAAACAAAATTATAAGCGTACAATCGCAAATCAAAAGTGCAATATGAAATTATATAAACAGTTAAATCGGTAATCTGCTGTCATAACATATAAAAAGCTCGCGCCAGTGAAATATCAACAAAACATTAGGAAAATAGCTCACACCAAAGCCTTCACCGAGTATTTATCGGACAACCCGCTTCCAAGCTGCGCGAACCTATTTCACTGCGCATGTGCTTATGAGCACAGCCCAGCGCAGCGCAGCGCAGCCCAGCTGTTGAAACCACTTTTCCCCACAAGCGCTGGGGGAAAATTTGTGAATCGTTTGATTGGTTTTTTCATCACGTTATTTTCCAACTGTATAAGTTGAATTTGCATTTTTGATGATTTGTTTCGGTAAGTCCATACCGAAAGGTATCAGAATCTGCAAAGTTGTGTTTTACGTTGCATGTGACCTTTAATTGGTACATTTTGCAATAGATACACGTTTAAAAGCGCAATTATGAGAGTTGATGGTGAAAATTCTATCATTGGTCCCAGGTTTCATTTACCTTAGTTAGGCTGTTTGTCACCTCACTCAGTTCGACCTGCATGTCGGCGAGTTTCTCGTGCAGCGCGCCACCTTGAATGTTGTCATCGCTGGGTGTCGACCATTCACGTTTGCGTTTCTTCTCTTGCTCCACCTTGTCGTTTAGTATTTTCACACTGTCTTCATCCTCCTCCACATTTTAGGAGTAATAATGCTTCAGAACGTTGTAAATGCAGAACATATTTCAAAGATTAGGCGGAGCCAAGTGGAAGGCAACCTGCTGGACTCGCGCATGCGCATTATTACATAAACGCGGCAGTTACAATAATTATTAGATAAATGTGTCAATAATCATTATTATGTTCACTCACACATTCACCACCTGGGGCAAAATAACTTCAATTTAGTACCTTTCGTTTAACGACGGGCAACACAGTGAGAAATGTTTCGCTTTTTCTTGGCGGCCACCAGGAACATATACAGCATAAGTCTATTTCAGTATTGTTGTTCATTGTTAGTATATTTATTAAAATATTATTTCAAGTCTGACAGTTGTGTTTCAGTAACTGTAGGCAGCTATTCAGTGTATTCTTCTTCGAATATTCGACTCATTTCTGTTGACATTCACGTGACATTAAGGGTTTCGACAAGGAAAACATCGATCAGTTACATACAAGATTGTTGGAGTGAATTGTGCTCCGAAAACAGGTACTCGTATCAGACATAATTTGCCCTTGGATACTGTCCTTGACATCCATATACACAACACAGATAATCGCCAAGCTAAGTATACGGTACAGTATGTTGATTATGTATCTTATCAACCATCAGCCAAGTCATCTAATCTGTGAGTAGGCCCATGTATTATGTTCGATCCGGAGTGACACTATGTGGGCAGGCGTGTGTGTCGTAGTGTTTCTGTGTGTCACGGGCGTTGTGGGGGTGGGGATGCTCTATCCCCGGGACTCTGAGAGTCGGGAGGTCAGGAACCTGGATGGAATGTGGAACTTCCGTGCTGACATGTCCCCTACCAGAAATGCTGGACTGAAGGCGGCTTGGTTCAAACAACCTTTAGCTAAAGTGAGTGCAAGAACAATTCTTAAAGGGTAATCCGCTAGGGTCAGTTGGCAGCCCTTGCAATATTGTGTGACCCGTGTAGATTCTGGGTAAGAAATGGGGCAAGTAACTTTGATTATAAAGTCATATCGACAGTATTTCAGCCACATCGTGACTGTACAAAGTATATGATAGAGACAAATTTATAAACATAACTGTTAACACCACTTGCACCACCTTTTGAGCAGGATGCGCTCACACACTGCGACATCAGATATGATCATGGAATAGTTTCGCCGCTTGTATTTAAGGCGTTTTGTTATTGCCTAGACTGGTCCCGTGATTCCGATGCCTGTCCCCTCCAGCTACAACGATGTGACCCAGGACATCTCTCTGCGGGACTTTGTTGGATGGGTGTGGTACG
The DNA here is from genome assembly GCF_003918875.1 of Haliotis rubra. Lineage (NCBI taxonomy): Eukaryota > Metazoa > Mollusca > Gastropoda > Lepetellida > Haliotidae > Haliotis > Haliotis rubra. The sequence continues at coordinate 3,820,791 of NW_025766225.1, forward strand.
ATCGTGATTTCTTCGTGCCTCAAGACTGGCAGAACCGGAGAGTGGTTCTCCGCTTTGGCAGCGCTAACTACTACGCTATTGTGGTAGGTAAATGAATGGCAGCGTTGAAAGAAAGTTATATATTTCTGTCTGTGAAGTTGACGTTGTCATGTTGTGTTCCGTTCATTGTTTTATCAAGGTGCATACATGGTTATTCAATTTAGCTACTTAATACCTCCAGTGGGTCAACGCTCAGGAGGTGGTTCAACATAACGGAGGCCATCTTCCATTCGAGGCTGAAATCAACAAGTATCTACATTTTGGTGGGAGCAATTTGCTGACTGTGGCCGTGAACAACACTCTTACTCAACACACTCTACCTCCGGGCACCATCCAGTACCAGGCCGACACAGAGAGGTAGGTATCACTATACATCATCCACTTCCAATCAGACACCTGGTGGTATCTATCTGTATACACACCATCCAGTACCAGGCCGACACAAAGTGGTGGGTATCGCATCACTATACATCATCCACTTCCAATCAGACACCTGGTGGTATCTATCTGTATACACACCATCCAGTACCAGGCCGACACAAAGTGGTGGGTATCGCATCACTATACATCATCCACTTCCAATCAGACACCTGGTGGTATCTATCTGTATACACACCATCCAGTACCAGGCCGACACAGAGAGGTGGGTATCACTATACATCATCCACTTCCAATCAGACACCTGGTGGTATCTATCTGTATACACACCATCCAGTACCAGGCCGACACAAAGAGGTGGGTATCGCATCACTATACATCATCCACTTCCAATCAGACACCTGGTGGTATCTATCTGTATACACACCATCCAGTACCAGGCCGACACAGAGAGGTGGGTATCACTATACATCATCCACTTCCAATCAGACACCTGGTGGTATCTATCTGTATACACACCATCCAGTACCAGGCCGACACGAAGAGGTGGGTATCACTATACATCATCCACTTCCAATCAGACACCTGGTGGTATCTATCTGTATACACACCATCCAGTACCAGGCCGACACAGAGAGGTGGGTATCACTATACATCATCCACTTCCCAATCAGACACCTGGTGGTATCTATCTGTATACACACCATCCAGTACCAGGCCGACACAAAGAGGTGGGTATCGCATCACTATACATCATCCACTTCCAATCAGACACCTGGTGGTATCTATCTGGTGGTATCTATCTGTATACACACCATCCAGTACCAGGCCGACACGAAGAGGTGGGTATCACTATACATCATCCACTTCCAATCAGACACCTGGTGGTATCTATCTGTATACACACCATCCAGTACCAGGCCGACACAAAGTGGTGGGTATCGCATCACTATACATCATCCACTTCCAATCAGACACCTGGTGGTATCTATCTGTATACACACCATCCAGTACCAGGCCGACACAAAGTGGTGGGTATCGCATCACTATACATCATCCACTTCCAATCAGACACCTGGTGGTATCTATCTGTATACACACCATCCAGTACCAGGCCGACACAAAGAGAGGTGGGTATCGCATCACTATACATCATCCACTTCCAATCAGACACCTGGTGGTATCTATCTGTATACACACCATCCAGTACCAGGCCGACACGAAGAGGTGGGTATCGCATCACTATACATCATCCACTTCCAATCAGACACCTGGTGGTATCTATCTGTATACACACCATCCAGTACCAGGCCGACACGAAGAGGTGGGTATCGCATCACTATACATCATCCACTTCCAATCAGACACCTGGTGGTATCTATCTGTATACACACCATCCAGTACCAGGCCGACACGAAGAGGTGGGTATCGCATCACTATACATCATCCACTTCCAATCAGACACCTGGTGGTATCTATCTGTATACACACCATCCAGTACCAGGCCGACACGAAGAGGTGGGTATCGCATCACCTATACATCATCATCCACTTCCAATCCAGACACACTGGTGGTATCTATCTATATACATCCACCATCCTGGTGGTATCTATCTCTATACACACCATCCAGTACCAGGCAGACACAAAGTGGTGGGTATCACTATACATCATCCACTTCCAATCAGACACCTGGTGGTATCTATCTGTATACACACCATCCAGTACCAGGCCGACACAAACAGGTAGGTATCACTATACATCATCCACTTCCAATCAGACACCTGGTGGTATCTATCTGTATACACACCATCCAGTACCAGGCAGACACAGAGAGGTGGGTATCGCATCACTATACATCATCCACTTCCAATCAGACACAAAGATGTTGGTCTCTCAATGTTGCCTGGAGAACAATGGTTTAGCAGATCTGTTTTGAGTATTGAAAAACTATTGTTGTACAAAGAGGATTTACAACATTTGTATGTGTTACCTGTAATATATGTTAACATGCATGGTAATTACTTGTTTTGTTGTCATGGTATGCACAATAGCCACCATTCATGGGTAGCTTCTCCGTCTGAAATATTGCAGATATCCAGATGGGTACTTTGTCCAGAATCTCCAGATGGACTTTTTCAACTATGCTGGTATTCATCGCCATGTCCGTTTGTACACGACCCCAACCACCTACATAGATGATGTGACTGTTACAACTAATATCAGTAACGGGAAAGGTTTGTTGAAGGTTAATTACAATAGAGAATCTCACCTGCGGGTTGTCTTTTTTACTTTATTTTAATACTCACGGGCGTTTCCTTAACACGAGATGTTAATGGTTAAAATTCAGAGGCTAGCATGGTTGCATTACCTTGATGCCCAAAAGAGGTATTTTTCTGAAACGTATTTATTTCGAAGAGGAGTGCACACTTATCCTCAATACATGCTGACAGTCAATGTACGTATATCTGCGTTTGATCACTTTTGATATATAGACGATGGAATTCAAAGTATTTAGAAAAGTGGCAAAGTGGATATTTTATTACAATTGTATGTAGCCAAGTCTCATAATGCTTTCCCAAAATGTGCCTTTACATATAACGTGGATGTAGCAGGTATTATGCAGTACCAGATCGACGTTGGTGGTTCTGCCCAGGGTAGCAGTATCAAGGTGGATGTTGAGGACAAGGACGGCAACGTCGTCGGAACATCTACCAACTTCACCGGCACTGTGACCGTGGCTAATGCCAACCTCTGGTACCCCTACACCATGATGCCAAACTCTCCTGCCTATCTCTACACATTAAAGGTAGGTTACCTACGGTAAATGCCTATCTCTCGTACCCATACACCATGAGGCCGCATTCACACTATCCATACAAGCAATGTTCTCTTATGACCTTTACTACATGCTGGTACTACACGCATGATGTGTCCCGCCCATGCCTCCAAATGGGCTAATATATGTTACCCATACACACTGGTGACCCATCTTAAAATCTGCTCTTTCGGAATATGCGTTCCAATATACGCCCGGAGCAGGTTGAACTACATCCATGGTTTAGTGGATACAGCTCTGACGGAACGTCAGTAGAGCGGACTGTCATTAGTTCGATCCCCGGCTAACCAGACCCAAATAAGTTAATTGCTATTTCCCAACATGGTACTCCCGAATCAAAGGGATAAAACAAGAATTTGCTGTTTTGGAAGTTGTATCTGAGCTGGGTATCAGTGCGACATGGTATCTCAGTGGGTTAGCAGTACAAACCCGTTCTTAGTCCTGATTAGCAGCACACAAAAAAACAAAAGCCCAATGATATTCGCTCGTGGGTACAAGTCACGAGTATCTGTAATTAGAAATGGCGCTGTAACTATTGTTAAGGTTTGGAACGTCTTCATTCTCAGATGACCTTGACCTCTAAAGCAGGAACGGATGTGTATCGGCTGCCAGTTGGTATCCGCACCATACAAGTGACAGACTCCCAGGTGCTCATCAACAACAGGCCGTTCTACTGCCATGGAATCGGAAAACACGAGGACGCAGATGTAAGCAGAGTTATAATATTGATGCAGATTCATGACGCGAAAAACGCTTGAAATATATTTCTGAACACCTCAATTAGCAAAGTGTCAGCTATATTATTGTACCTCTCATTGGGAGTGTGTATATTTCTAGATTAGGGGCAGAGGTCTTGACTATGCCACCATTGCAAAGGATTTCAACATGTTCAAGTGGCTGGGAGTCAACTGCTTCCGTACGTCCGTTTATCCATATGCGGAGGAGATCATGGACCAGGCTGACCAGGAAGGAATCATGGTCATTGACGAGAGTCCAGGTATCGGCATCACACAGTAAGTCCTACACTGGAGCAACATAGGCTTGACGGAAAACCTTTCACAAGGGATATACTCATGGGGATTGAAAACCTTTGACCACAAGGTGAATGAGTGAGTCATTTTGCAGCTATTCGAGGCTAGAAAAACTAAATATTTTCCTCTGGAAATAAATATAGAATAAATGTGAGACAAGGATAACAAAACCTGCAGTCAATTATCACAGTAAACAGTATAGATTGTCATTCATAAATTCTAAAATGTACATACGCATTCAAATACGCTAAAATAGAATAATTAGAAACGGTATTGAAAAGTTAAGAATTAGTTTGAACTGTATAAAAATCCACACATTCCAACAAAAGGTGCTCTAGTGTCCTAGGACTGTGACACGGAATACATGGAGGGGAATCCTCTCCCTTCAATAACAGTGAGTGAGTATAATGAGAGTGCATGTACTCATGAGGGTCGTCCTCATCTGTTTTAAACAGACATCCGTGTCTCATGTTATAAACTGGAGTCCCCGTGGCGCCGCTGTATAACCTGACACACTACACACTGTATACCTGATGATGAGATTTACACACATCTCACAAGTGTAGTACTAGGAAGTTAATCTAACCGGCCGAGTTCGGCGTCGTTAAACAACATTCACTCCATTGTTATTTCAGGGATGAAAACTTCAGCAACACATCTCTGTTCCATCATCTCGAAGTGATGGATGAGCTTGTGAGACGGGACAAGAACCGTCCTGCCGTCATGATGTGGTCTGTCGCTAATGAGCCAGGAAGTGACAAGGGCATTTCTATACCATATTTCAAGTGAGTGACATTGTATATCTAACTAGCTGTAAAATATTATCCCCGCCACGATGTGGATACGGAACTCGTCCGTCCTTCTGTCATTCCACTTCTCGATGGTAACACATTTTCTCAAAGTCTATTTAAATTAGACATAGTTTACTCATAATGTTAGTGGTCACGTTCTCAAAAAGAGTTGAATAATTGGTGGTTTAGATTCATTATGCACAGAGCTATGACTCTTGCTTCTAGCTTTTTGACTTGTCAACATTATGGACAGGTTATATCAGAAACTACTGAATTTAATGGATGGAATTGTACTGAACGTTTCAAGAATGTGTTGTTTAAATCCGATGACCCCTCAGGACCCCTCCATTCTCCAAGGGGCGGTGGGGTAGCCTAGTGGTTAAAGCGTTCGCTCGTCACGCCGAAGACCTGGGTCGATTCCCCACATGGGTACAATGTGTGAAGCCCATTTCTGGTGTCCTCCGCCGCGATATTGCTGGAATATTGCGTAAAACTAAACTCACTCACTCACTCCATTCTCCGATTGTGTTAATCCTGTTTGTTGTGTATGCTTTAAAAATTCAGGTAAACACTTCAAAATGTAATGTGCCCGTTGGTGAGAGATAGTAATAACGCCCTTTCCCTGTTAGCTCTAGATCTGATCTCATGCATATAGTACCGTCACGATATTCTGATATATTCTCTTCAGGTCAGTTATTGGACATACAAGAAGCCTTGACCCTACAAGACCTGTCTCTTTTGTGTCGAACAAAAACTACATTGATGATAAGGCAGTGAGTGAAATATTCAAATGTACTATTAGTGTACGTAACCACCCTATAGTGAGTGAGTGATTTTGGTTTTACGCCGCTTTTAGCAATATTCCAGCAATATCACGGCGGGGAACACCAGAAATGGGCTTAACACATTGTACACATGTGGGGAATCGAACCCGGGTCTTCGGCGTGACGAGCGAACGCCTTAACCACTAGGCTAGCCAACCGCCTGTCAATATAAGGTGGTTAGGGCGGTGAGGTAGCCTAGTGGCGAAAGTGTTCGCTCGTCACGCCGAAGGAGAGGGTTCGATTCCCCATATGTGTACAATGTGTAGATATACAATGTCCCTGTCGTGATATTGCTAGAATGTTGCTAAAAGCGGCGTAAAACTCAGTCAGTCCTTATATTGACCCAACTTGACCCTTGACCATGGCTGCTAACAGCTCCTGTGACACCACATGACAGAAAAAAATAACGTATCAGTTATATGGTGTACTTTGTATTTGAAGTCTTACACTAAAAAACACCCATTTTATTTCACATAATTCTCAGATGCACGCACATTGAGGTTTGGGGCATATATGACTGTGCCATAGCCGGTAGTTGGCGCTGATACTAAATGTGACACAGAGTCGGTCAGGCCTGATTCATGGAATTGTCATTAGGTCGTTTTCAGTAGAAGCATATGTCCTAACGCCCTGCTCGATACAGGCCTGTCTAACGGGGCTGTGTTTACTGCGGGAGTATATACTAGTACCTGTGTCATGTTACGGGGTCATCTTGCAAGTGTTACTGCGGTGTTTTTCATATAGCGCCATGCGGAATTTAATGTATTACATCTTCGTCTAGGTCCAGTTTGTAGACATCATTTGTTTCAACCGCTACTATGCTTGGTACACTGACACGGGTCACACAGAGGTCATTCAGGTCCAAATGGCAAGTGACATGGACGGATGGAGAAGCAAGTACAACAAGCCACTGTTTGTCACTGAATATGGAGCAGGGTCTGTTGCTGGCTTGCACAGAGTAAGTAGAACAAACCAGAGTCTGCCACTTAATATGGTGCAGGGTCCGTTGCTGGGTTGCACAGAGTAAGTAGAACAAGCCAGCGTTTGTCACTGAATAGGGAGCAGGGTCCGTTGCTGGGTTGCACAGAGTAAGTAGAACAAGCCACTGTTTGTCACTGAATAGGGAGCAGGGTCTGTTGCTGGGTTGCACAGAGTGAGTAGGACAAGCCAGTGTCACTGAATAGGGAGCTGGGTCTGTTGCTGGGTTGCACAGAGTGAGTAGGACAAGCCAGTGTCACTGAATAGGGAGCTGGGTCTGTTGCTGGGTTGCACAGAGTGAGTAGGGCAAGCCAGTGTCACTGAATATGGAGCTGGGTCTGTTGCTGGGTTGCACAGAGTGAGTAGGACAAGCCAGTGTCACTGAATATGGAGCAGGTTCTGCTGCAGGTTCCAACTCACTGGGTAGGAATAGGTTGGAATTGCCCATACACTTGCTTGCTAACTGCGTGTGAGTCTGCACCGAAACGTCGCTCTTCGTTGTAAATTAAGAAGTTGTTATATATCCTTAGTTACCCTGTAGTATATTCCAGAACTTCCCAAATACAGCACACCACCTCATGACTATCCACATACACAATATATTACACTTGGGACATTGATACACAATGAATACCACTGTCACTGTCTCTAAATTGTACTTTCAGGATCCATCGTCTGCATTTACAGAAGAATACCAAGTGGACTTCATGGCCGAATACCACAAGCAGTTTGACTCAAGGATTGGAAAAGATTTAGTTGGAGAAATGGTGTGGACGTTTTCTGACTTCATAACGGCTCAGGGTAAGTGGTCTTAATGTAACTGTAGGTACACTTCACACCTTAATTTATTTGGGGCTTTGGACAGAAAGAATTCATTATGGAGTAGGGTTTTCTTTAACAGTAGTTTTTGTTTGTTTGTTTGTTTGTTGTTTAACGCCGCACAGCGACCTGTACTGTAAATAATCGAGTCGAGACCAGGCAACAGCGTAGCATCGATCTATGCAAATGGGATCCGTTGACATGTCAACCAAGTCGGAGACCTATATGGCTGAAATAATCCTTAATGTGACGTAAAATCGAAGACATTTTGTCCTGTAAGACTTGACTTCGATAGTCGTGATCGAGGTCGGTATTAAGGTTATATTACAGTCATGGGTTTCAGGTGTCAAGCGGGTAGTGGGCAACAAGAAGGGAGTTCTCACCCGTCAACGTCAACCCAAACCTGCTGCCTTCCTCCTCCGTCAGAGGTACCAAGCCTTGATAAACAGAACAGCTCACTGACTTCAAATGCATGGACAGACAATATAAGAATACATGTACATGGGTTAATTTCTATGATTTTTAGTAACATTGTGACTGTAACAACCAACGCAAAATAATCATGTGAATACTAATAGCCACATCAGATGATTGGTTATAAAACTCTCTCTCTCTATATATATATACTCTTCAAAAAAAAAAAGAAACTTGACATAGGACAAATTTGGATTTTAGGAAAATATTTGACACAAACCAATCCATGCTGAATCCCAGCATGTGGGGGAATGGTTGCCGACGACAAAACGTTTGAAAAAAGAAACCTTTTACAAAAGCGTAACGTTACACTCACGTCTGTAGTGAATCGCTAACGCGCACCCTACACGAAATTGTGTATCACCCTGTGCTGAAGCCTATGACTGTAGGCTTTAAAAAGCCACATCAATGGTACTCCACATGCATTGCTTTAAGCCACTATACAGATGCTCAACGACACAACGCCATAGGCCGTTTATAAAGACGGACATCGCGTGTCCAGACATACCATCTCAAACCTATGGACCCGATACAAAAATACTGGGATTGTTAACGTCAGACCCAGGTCAGGTCGACCTGGAGTTACTACCGCCGCCCAGGATCGCTACATCTGCTTGAGACATTTTCGTTCAAACACCACGGCCGCATCATCCACAACAATCCAAATCCCTGGACTGCTCCGAATCTACGACAGTGCGCAATTGCCTATGAAAAGCCAGACTTTTTGTCAGAAGACCAGTTCAACGTCACGTCGTTCCCTACATCAACGTGATCTTTGGAGCATGACAATGCTCGACCTCACGTTGCACGTGTTTGACTGGTCTTCTTCCAGCAAAACAATGTTCAGTTGTTTCCTTGGCCTTCTTGATCACCGGATTTGTCCCCCATTGAACATCTATGGGATACTCTTGATCGACGCTTGCGCCAGCGTAATCCACCACCTCAGACACTAGAAGAACTGCACACAGCACTTCAGCAAGTGTATCAAAACATTCCTCAAGACAGCATTCGGCATTCGGCTGCCAAGCTGTTATCAATGCTCATGGTGGTCACACTAGATACTGACTTTTTACTCCGACAAAGTGGCTTTATTAGCCCTCTGTGGTTTTACCAAACACTTCCTGGATAATCATGTTTTGGAAATTTGTAAAGTGATGATTTTATTGTAACTCAGCAATGATGTCATGTTTGAATCAGTTATATCCACTCAGTAAGTAAACTCCAAAACAGCATGTCAAGTTTCTTTTGGTGAAGAGTATATATATCCTGTGCCCTTTTTGGTAGCTAGACGTCTATCACTTAAAAAGAGACACAAATGTTGAATGAGGAACTTGTATGACGTTAGAGGTATGCATCGGGATATCGGAGCTTCTGCACAAACTTGAGTTTGATATATATCCTGTCTGTTATCTCTCTTTCTCTCTCTCTCTCTATATATACATATATGTATATATAATGTCCCTCTGTGTGTGTGTGTAAATATAATTTTGCGACGGATCAAAGAAGAATATTTCATTAAAATATTAAGACCACAACTTAATGTTTGATGAAATAATTGATCAATTCTATTACATGTGTCCATCCTACAGCTTGCCCTATTGTGACGTCATATCATTGTTATATCACTGCGATTGTGACATCAGAACGTCACAACTGTCATCTACTCCCTGAAGAAAGGAACATGTAGGAGTGAAATTGGCTCTGTGGTTTTAAAAAAAAAATCTATATAAATATATCATAGTGCACATACGTCCACCACTATTGTTAATAACTATGACGTCAAAAACATGATGACGCCACAAACGTAACCTTACTATCACCTGTGACTACGTTTTACCTCGTCCGCTTATGTAAACTGGTTCCCAGCTCCCTTTGCGCGCCACCTTGCACTAAAGCTCGGAGCCGGTATATACCGCCATTTAAAACGCTCTGTTCGTCTATTTGACGTCACATTCGGATTGGTCAAGCTGGAGTCAGTCTGTACATTGACGTCACGCTGAAAGATCTGGGAGCCAGTACGATACGTTTTTTTATAAAAAAGAGAAACGACAATTGAATTCTAAGGCCAGCCAAAAATTATATTCAAATTTGTATTTATTTGGGTTTTCATGTTTTCCATATAGACTAGCTAATGTCCATGATGCGCTCTTCAGTTGCGTGTTGAACAGCGGCACAAAACTGAAACCATACCTCAAATATTATGCCATTGTCGAGATGTTCACACACTGAACAATGGAAATATACCTTTGTTCCTTAGATATGCGTATATAGGCACGATTTATCCTCTCTTTTGGCAGTCCCACTTTTGGCAGTCAATTTTCACACCTGGTTAACGAGCTAGAACAGTTGTCCCACTTTTGGCAGTCAATTTTCACACCTGGTTAATGAGCTAGAACAGTTGTCCCACTTTTGGCAGTCAATTTTCACACCTGATTAACGAGCTAGAACAGTTGTCCCACTTTTGGCAGACAATTTTCACACCTGGTTAACGAGCTAGAACAGTTGTCCCGGTGTTGGCAGTTTATGACTCGCACCTCATAATTAGCCCTTTGACACCTCGTGAATGAGTCTAAATTGATTTAATCAACTCCTATGTAGAGTGATGAAGAGACCAGAATAACAAAGAATATTATTGGTGATGATTATTTTATTCGCAAAACATTTGCACAGTATTTCTAATGTTCAATCACACCAGCCAGCACACTGCCACAAGCAGAAAGATGATGCCAACGCTCTTTCACAGATCATAAACTCAAGTCCAAGATTAAAAAGTCTGGCAGAGGTTTCCTCCACTCGCCGACGCTTGGATTCAAGCTGCATCACATGTACTTGTTTATTAGAGTGTTCAGACTTGAAGAGAATGATCAATTCAAAAATGTTCAAGAGAGTCTTCACTGCTCTTCTGAACAAACGGCTGTTGCAGCCCTCACAACTGTTATTAGTTTTGGATGTCTCACGTATGTAGTGAGTGAATGAGTGAGTGAGTTAATATTTAACGTCACATCGGCAATATTGCAGCCATATCGTGGCGAAAACAAGCCATACAATAAAAAGTAGAAACCACGTATGTAGTAATTCCAGATGTTGAGGGGAAATTGTCCACTGATCCACGTGTCCAGGAAGGATTTGTTGAAGTTGCGGAATAGAGCCTGACCAAAAAAGGGAATATATACTGGCCACATAAAGAAACTGTGCACACAGAAAATATAAAGATAGGCAGACAGCGTCTTTATACATACATAAAGGTGTGAACATAGCACGTATTGGAGACAATCAAACGCTCATGCAGGTGCGAGGCGACGTGACGTCATTGATGACAACATGTGAAACTCAGAAATTGCTGTCACTGTCGAAAGCTGCAGTGAGTATCTTTATCTCAACCCTTTTATTGTGCCGTGGGGACGTACATCCCCACCTGGGACCTCTTATCCATACTGATCTGAAAATAATTCATCTAAATGTTATAAGTTTGAAAGAAAATGTAGATATATTAGAAGTAGAGTGAGCGAGTGAGTTAATATTTAACGTCTCATCGGCAATATCTCAGCCATATCGTGACGAAAACAATTTATACAATAAAAAGTGAAAACATTTTGAAGATTAAAACCTGTTGACGATGGACAGTAAAAATACTAGAAAATCTTTGGTCATTCAAACGTTCACAAATTCACATGAGAAGTCACATGCACATCATGCCAAGATGAACATCTGCTCAACGTCATGAAGCCATTGGAATGGTTCGAGCAGGCATGAGCCAACAACAGGTGGCAGCACATTTCCAATGCCATCGTAATACGATATCTGCATTGGTCAGGCGTTCTGGAAACAGTAATGACGTCGCCGACCACCCACGTTCTGGGTGTCCCCGAGTAACGACGCCATGACAGGACAGATGGATTCGGGTGCCTCATCTCAGACACAGGTTCCAGAAGGCAGTGACCACGTCCCAAACCATTCCCTAGGCCTTCAATGCTCATTTGGTAGCCTATATGCGTCGTCGATGCACTGCTGTGCTTCACACGCATGATGGTCATACCCGTTTTTGACTTGTGACTTCGACGTGTGACCCCCTACTCAATTTTGAACTTCTGACGTCATCGTTACGGATATTGTTCATGTTCTTTTGACATGTTGTTGTGGCCCGATACTTTTGCTTATAAAGTGTCTACATCATTTCGTCTTTTCTGTGTTGTATTCCAAATCTGAAGGAACGTTCTGTGTGCACAGTTTCTTTATGTGGCTAGTATACATCCCTACGTCTCTAACCACATTGTGCACGGTAGTTTCGAAATCCACAATCAAGGTCTTGATACTGGTTTTCTTGTCCGGAAGTAAGCTGAACAATTCAGGCAAACTTCCGTATGAATGATGTGAGTGGATAACATTGAGTTGGTAAAACATCTTAGGGAAGATCTTCAAGGTTCCATTCATCGAAACAGTCTCGCTTACACAAAGTCTGGCAAAATCTGAACTGGTTCCAAAGACAGGAAATTCTGTTTCCATCCACCTCACTGTCTGTAAGTACAAAATCATCACCAGTCTCGGTCTTTGTCCACTCTGTCTGTTTCAAGTCTGTCGCCGCCTGGGGGGTTTGAGGTAGCTTCTTGGCTCGCTGTCTATACAAACTCGACTTGCTGCAAAAAAATCTTGAACCATAATGCCCCTGTCGGCCATAATGCTATCCTGTTTCTCAAACATACCATGTGATGGGTCCAGCAAAGCAGACTGCTCCACTATCTGTCTGTCACTTGCTGACCCCTCATATGATTCACTAATAAATGAAACTGCCCCTCTGGGTGTGCAGCCAATCATGGTTTTTAATGTGTTCTGATGTTTATAGCTGGACCATGTCATGCTCTGGGCATCTACATGCGATGGCTTTTTGATAGGAATCTCTGTTGCATCCAAATGACTCTGGTGTTTGTGAATTTCTTACCGAAATCTGTTGGCATGTGATCATCAACTGTTGCTCTTGTTGGCCATATCTGTAGTTCTTTCAGTTTGAAATATAATACATTGATCCATGTTAATCCGATCTGAGAAACAGTGGATGATGATATGCCAAACAGAAAGCTTAATTCGACGTCATCTTTGGCCTGTCTTAATTTCATTAATGTTAGAAACAACTGGTCTTTTGGATGCAACATTTCACAACGATAGTTCAGTTTGAAAACTACTGGACCAAGCGAGTGAAAGAAAAAACATAAAGTGCTCATAATCACGAAAACCAGAATAGTACAAAACAGCTTTGGGATTATTGATATATGCTTCTATTGAAGAATGTCCTAACAAAGTGCACTGAGCAGACTGAGAGTTACTTCGGCATATTTCGGCATATTTCTACAGGCTCATCCAAGTTATCTGTGCTAATATCAATATCCTCTCTGGTACCCATTACCACCTCTTCCGATTCATCCCATATAGCTTGGTCAGCTTATTCTTCCTTGAGTTGATGTGCTCTATTTGGTCGAGATGGTATGCACGATGTATAAGGGAAGACGACTTCGTTCACCAGATTTAACATAAGATACCAAAACATGAAAGGTAACAATTTTATTGAATTTAAAACACAAATGGCATTGGTTTTTAACTCTAAACACTCAGTAGGAAACTATAAATTGAACTTCGTACTAACTATAATCTTACTACTTATATCAAAAGGCATTGAAACTAAAGTTAAATTGATGTAAAAATTATATGTAGATGTACCTCCAATTTCTCTGAACATTACTTCTAGAATTTACTAATAATATTAAATTATATAAAACTTAGTTTCCAAGGCTTCCTTGAGTGATTCTTCAGTCGGAAGCTTCAGGCTTGTCATCGTTTTTATGGGTCCTTAAAAAGATCAATAAAACACAAAGCAACAAGAACAAATATTAAACAAAAAACCATGCAATAATCATAATGAAATTAATTTGAGAAAATGGAATAAATAAACAATGGTTGAAGACACTTGTATGATTTGTGTGTAATTTGCTCTAAAGTTGAGAACATAATCTTGATACAATTTTTTTTAATTTGAATTCACTGAAAACACTGATCAAACATGCTTCTATAAACATGCTCCTTTGAAATACAGCAATTATGTTCAGATATAGATCTGCACCTAGTTTTAAATCATAATATACAATAATTTTCAAGATATCACATCTAAATATCATTCCTTTGTATTCTATTTCTGTAACTCTTTCATCATTATTCTCAGCTGAACGAACATGTTTACGTAACAAACATATATATTTGGGGCAAAATACAAGGTAATAGTGTGTCATTCTTAACAAAAATAACACCGTATTTTACGAACCTAATAATGTATCCACGAAATCACCATCGGCAATGTGGGCCCGTCAGATGACATCGATTGTACCTGGTTTCCAAAGGTTCTTCGTCCACACATCAAATCTTCTTACGGCAACGCGCCATTTCTGTCGCAGGTCAGGGTCTGAGGGGTATTTGTGTCCCCCAATATTATTTTTGTAACCTGGAACATGTTTGCACCACTGTCAACCTAGTTACCGATACGAGAGACTATAAAAGCTGACTTCCGGTTTAGCGCTTTAACCTCTAGTACACCCGCGCCACCTAGCGTGAAAATTTTGGCGGTGTCTCCCATTAGAACGTGCTGTACTCACACATTAAGAGATTTAAAAATAAAACATAAAAGTTAAGGAATGTGAATACTCTTTTTATTAGACATTATTATTTTGCAATAAAATTGCGTTATAAATAGTAGTCTTTTCCAAATAAATAACCTTAAAAAACCCCAAAACAATTGTTTGCAAACAAACATGGCCGCTATTAGGCTAACCCAGATCAAGGCCAATGACCTAGTTGACGGTGACCTAACAGGAGTGAGAAGAATTTTACCGCCCTTGAATTCCTACAACCTCTTTTTTTAAAGACATAAATCGAGAGCTTATTTTTCTATTATGGAATACCATACATCATACAACAGGCTTGAAACCTCCAAGACATCTACTTTGACAACTTCTGGAATGGTGGGCAAACAAATGCGTATCTGATAGTTGGACAGGAGTCCCCCCATCAGAGACATCCAACCTTGTGTAAAGTTGAATACTTTCTTTACTCAGTGTTTGAATCCAAAGAGAGAAACTGGGTTAGTTTGATTCATTCTCACTATAGATCTATCTATCTCCGATACAATGTCATGGCTGCTTTTTGTGGGAGAAAAACCAAAGCTGGCATTGGTTGTGGACGGTTTTTGTCTCATTTTTTAAATTTTTTAAATTTCCACTTCATGTTTTACGTGTTTTATACATGATGCCCTCCAGACATTGAAATACACACATATATGTATAATATTTTCTATACATTGTCAAAAGCACAAACACCAACTTCCACCACATGTTAAACATGTTATGTGTTCAACGTTATCCCATATTGTCAAAAAATATAAGCATCAATTTCCACTTGATGCTAAACATGTTGTATATATAACATTTGTTTGTTGTTAAAACTGAATTCGGAGAAATAGAATCAGCAAGATACCGACTAAAGGTGTTACCTGAAAGTGTGACAAGTGACTCTGCCACGGCGTCCATGTCATAGAACCAGGCACAATATTCCGGGCACAAAAATGGTCAATCAATAAACAGTTACTCTTCAATTAATGAGTAACAACATCAGTCCATCAATAAATTGTTGTCAAACCCTTGTAACTCCACCACTCTGCCCACTCATCCTGAGCCTCAGACTGCCACCATGATGCCACATTCTATGCCGTAAATGGGGTGGGGGTGTAATCGCAAAACTTGTTGTCTTTAGTCATTTTCAAAGGGTGTGTGTGTGTGTTTGTGTGTGAAACCCAAACACCCCCACACACCATCTGGATCCGCGAATGTATTCCACTTCAACATCTCGAATGACTCCTCTGTCAGTCGACCATCTGCTCCAAAGAGGCGTATTCTTCCCATTGACTCGGATTCCGACTAGAGTTATCCTTCTTGGAACTGCTGTACTCTACTGGGACCATTGACGTGACTGTAACACGCCTTCTACAGAACAAAATGTTGAATAATCTTCAAACCTGTTGAGTTTCATGACAGAAAACTTTTCCTAGATGTATTCGTGGGATGGTTGTCTTTTAGATTTCCCAACTTTTAACAGTTGACTTCCCCAAAAATTGACAGGCTTTTGCGAAAGTGTTAAAGCGAGCGATATACATGTACACAGCCTTACGTGAGTACTGGGATCGATTCATACTTCTTCTTCAAAATAAAAACAGATATATTCTTCGATCTTGGTTCTTCTGAGTTTATTTCGACTGCCATCATTTCACACATCATCTCATGACGTCACCATTTTCTACACATCACGCATTACGTAATCATTTCCTGCACACACAGAAACTATTTCTAAACAAAAATGAGACTAATTATCATTGTGGTCCCTAGTATGGTGATCTACCTTCAGTTGTTGGCGATGTATAGTCTGTTTTTATATTGTATCTTCCTCTATTGTTAAAGTATTTTAGATTTAGTTACTAGTTTTAAATATATCTCTGTTGTCTAGTTGTTTTCACTGTCCTTTGTCGATAAATATTTAAAATTGATTACCTTGTTTTCATCGCTATATGGCTGTAATATTGCCGATGCGATGTAAAATTTTAACTCACTTACTCACTCAATTATCATTGTGACAATGGTTGTCTGCTGACTGATGTAAATATAACAAAATATATTCATGTCAGATTATATTATAAAATATAATAATGAGTGTCTATTTTCACATACAGCAGAAAGTCTTTACATCGGAAAAATTACCTCCATAACTTGCAAATCAAGATTAGTCATGTTATGATTACTGAAGCGCTCGTAAAATATTCATAAAGTGGCTAAAATTAAAATCTCATTATATAACAATGCGTTTCAACACAACATCGTCACCCGTCACTAAGACACACGTCAGTCGTGAATGAACGATGTTCAGGCGCACTGACATGATCAAATAACGTTTAGATAGCTGTTATTAAGTTCAATGATATGGCATTTAAAAGATAAAGCAAATAGACTTACTTTTATTTCATGAATAAAATATATGCTTA
Organism: Haliotis rubra; assembly: GCF_003918875.1. Taxonomy (NCBI): domain Eukaryota; kingdom Metazoa; phylum Mollusca; class Gastropoda; order Lepetellida; family Haliotidae; genus Haliotis; species Haliotis rubra. The sequence goes on from NW_025766225.1 coordinate 3,838,031, forward strand.
CTTATTTTCCCTTCATAAGTAAACGTTTTCTCGAAAATTCATGCGTCAAGAACTGTGTCAGACATAGCGCTCGCATGCTATTAACATTCACAAAGTCCGTATGTAAACGTAATTATCTCGTTTCCGAATGTAATACGTGACTGGTGTCTGGCGGCAAAACAAACAAAACAATGTGGTGTTTCTTTGCCCATTGGATAAGTCCGAGAGAGACGTGAATCTTATGCCATCATATACAACAAGTAGAGGTGAATCTGCATCGCCGCCTGCAACATGTGTCACGAAAAGTCTTGAAAATGTCCGTGTTGGACCAACCCGTCTCAGACACAGTCCCATCAACACCCGGGGACACTCCGGCCAACAACTCCTCTGTCATACGCTGACCGGGAAAGATGAAATACGGTGGAATGGAGTTTTCGGTAGCACTGACAGCGTCGATTAAAGTCACAGTTTCAGATATACAGTAAATATTATAAATGGAGTTATGAGAGACGGTTAATAATTATATATCACAGAGCAATATATTGGAAGCATATGAGTAGATAAACTGACAATTGAACTTAAAAAAATATATATAAAAAATTTTAACATGAGATGTTAAACTTATTTAAATAAACTTTGCCGGCGTCTTATAAGGGTTTTAAAGCAGTTTTTGGCACGTACGTTTATAAGATCTTGAAAGCTTAAAAGGAGTGATGACTTCTCAGGTTCCGATAAGAGGGTAAAACGTGGCATGAAAACTTTTCTGATGTTAAAAGGTCTTCTCTTAAATCGTCGTAAAGTGGACATTTCAATAAAATACTGTTCCGATTCAACTCGATTTGGGCAGTGAAAACATATCTCTGTAGGTTCGATTCCTTCATAACGGCCGGTTTCTATACGCGGAGGCGCTGTACCCGTCCTGAACAAAACGAGGGCACGTCTGTGAGACTGGGAGGTGTTAAAACATAGGCCTCTGTTATATCGAATATTGATTTATGGATTCTGTAGCACAGGCCCTCGTCACAGGCCCCCACTGCGGGTCAGAAAATCGATAAACTAGGCCCCGGTTTAGTATCAACACCCCCTACTATATAATACATAAAGGTTCATCACAGAAATACGGTGACATGATCGAAAACCGGACAATTACGCACATGTCAATGAATATATCGTATTTTAAAGGTCTCACAAGTATCAAAAAGCTTTTGTCCATATCTCCGATATAGACCTTTCCAATAAGTTCTTATCTCCCCCTGCTTTATTATACCCCCTTGAGAACTCTTTCGCAAGAAGAGATAGAACGGCGCTTGACGTTCACTTCCGGAGATGTTTTTTTTTGAAAATGAACGGAACGAACACGAAACAGCGACATTACTGCACCGTCTGCTCCAACTATGGAGGAAAGGAGATAGAAGGACGGGTAGTGACACTACATAGATTTCCAGCAAATGAATTATTGAAGAAAGCTTGGATTCGGCGGCTCAAATTGGTGAAAAAAAATTACAAACACAAGACCACCCAACGTCTTTGTTCTGAGCACTTCAGGGATGGACATTTCAGACGGAACTTAATACCATCCATTTTCGGGAGAAAGACGTTTAACACATACCAGGTAAAGTCAACATAAACATTACACACACGTTCTCAATTTTCGTGTTTTCAGACACTTGAGAAACATTCATTTCTCTATATTTTTTTGGTACACTTACAGAATACCGGATACCTACCAGCCATATTGTTTAGTGTGACGTCACCCTAAACCTAAACCTTACCCTAATCCTTAACCCTAACCCTTACCCTAACCCTAAACCTTACCCTAACCCCTACCCTAACCCTAAACTTTACCCTAACCCTAACCAAAAGTAAACTCGCGTGCTTTCAAAGATGGCGGAAGGTATAATAATAATAATAATAATGGCACTTATATTGCGCTATATCCACGCCATGAAGGTATGCTCAAAGCGCATTGCCTCAAACGATGGAAACAGAGGCAGTTGAGTTCTCCACAATGGTATGAGTTATGTATCTTTTACGTATAGTCCTTGAAAAGGTAGGATTTAAGACTGGATTTAAAAGTTTCAAGAGATGGAATCAACTTCAGTGATTCGGGTAGAGAGTTCCACAGAGTAGCGGCTGAGACAGAAAAGGATCTGGAGCCGAAAGTTTTAAGTTTGGTGACAGGCACCCGAAGGAGCTGTTGTTGACTAGGTATCCGGTATTCTAACCCTAAACCTTACCCTAACCCTAACCCTAACCAAAAGTAAACTCGCGTGCTTTCAAAGATGGCGGAAGGTATCCGGTATTCTGTAATCTTACCATTTTTTTATATAATGTTTAGTGTCAACCTTCGGACAGAGAATATAACTACATGTATTTGGCAATGATCATGACTGATCTGAAAGGAGATTCATCACAATTTTCGGAAAGAGCTCCGCCCGTACCCCCCCACCCCCATGAAAAACCAAATTACGAACTAACAGGCATACCTCACCCTAAATATAAATTCAGTGAACTAGAACAGGTATAAAAACAGTCAGTGAACTTATTTCAGTGTTGGAATAATACACCGTGGAAGGACTCCTGGAGCAAATATGTACTAGGTAAAAAAGTGGGGTACATGCGGAACACTTTCCCAATTTTTTGGCTAGTCATGGGAATGGACACCATTCGTAAGGATGTGTGGCTCAGTCATTGTGAACTTTTTTATTTATGAAATTTTCAGTTTGAACACGGCTCTAATGAGAGTACCATACCAAGGGAGGCAGCCAAACCAACAGGTGACTGTGGAAACGGGAATGAGCATTCTGTGTCAGACCATCAGCAGATTAATTTGAAGTCCTCGGGATCAAGGGTGGAAGCTTCAGTCGTCATGCATGACTATTGTGGACAGATTGAAGATCATATCACAAGTCAGCTTGTAAACAAGTGTGAACAGACTGATTTTCATCCTGTAGGTATTGATGCATCCACTCAGACAGATATCTTGGATAGTTTCTATATGACTGTTTCAACACAAACATTGAATGATGCTATCGAAATTCCGATATCAAAGCCCAAAATGGTTAGTGTGGAAATTCAGTGTAACAAGCCTGTGCTAACATATGAAGATGTCTCCTGCAGTGAAAAATTCTCATTTTACACAGGAATCCCTAACCCAGGAGTGTTTAAAGCCTTATTTGATGAGATGGATGATGCCATAGAGCATAGAGTTATCATTGACTGTACAGAAATATTTACCGAAACACCACAGTCCCTGACAAATAGGACCCTCCTTTACTCCAATTATAAGTCGCATATGACTTACAAATCGTTGATTGGTATTAGTCCTGCTGGGGTAATAACGTTTGTATCTGACCTTTGGTGTGGCAGTACCAGTGATAAACAGATTACCAAATTGTGTGGTTTGCTACATCTGTGTGAACCTGGGGATTCCATAATGGCTGATAAAGGATTTCCCATTTCGGATCTGACTACTCCCCTTAGGAGTGAAATTACACATCCACCTTTTAAGACAAAAAGGTTTTTACGAAGAGAAGTGGAAGAAACAAGACGCATTGCAAATTTAAGAATTTACGTTGAAATGGCAATTAAACGTGTGAAGAATTTCAGGATTGTACAGGGGGTCATTCCAATTACTTTGGCAAAGAAAGTCACAAAAATTTGGAAAGTGTGTGTTCACTTGACAAACCTTCAGCCTCCACTTGTTGGCAAGAAGTAATAATACTGAGAAATTTGCACTGTTGAGCTGTGTGCTTTGTATTTCCAAATCCAGCGCAAGGTAGTGTGGTCCTGTGTATATAACTGAGGTCACAAATCAGTTGAAGTTAATCAAGGTTAAGTGCAGAGTCCTTGGATGAATGATGGTGTTTGGAAGTTGAGTCCTGAGAGTTTCTATGACATTAGTCCTTCCCCACAAAGAAGCACCTGTGGCACATGTGGTCTCACCTTATGGAAGTGAGTTTGTTCAAAATTGCGTCTGTTAACCCAGCAAAAAATGGGTACCCGGTGGTGAGATAAGTCATGTGACTATTAACCTTCTAGCGCCTCACAGGCAGCTTGGGTTATCTGGGGCAATGTAATAAGCAGATTCACATTACAGCGCCCAGTGAGCAACTAGTGAGATGGATACTAGGTGCTATGTAAATGAGTTATTATTATTATTATTATTAAGGTATATCACCCAAACTCAACCATCAGCTGTCTGATTCAGACCATAACATGTGGTCCAAAGGAATTCTAATTTAAACACTGGAATATTAGTTTGCATCTATAATCATGATTATGTAACTAGTCCGGTTCATGTTATTCTTACCAATGTCTCCTGGTTAAACTATTCAATCATACTATGTGATTCATGTATTGGTCCAAATAAAACTGACTTTTACATTTTTCAACAGCATTTCAGTTATCTCTGATTTGACATTTACGACAGGACACACCTGGTACTATGTGAAAATTGAGAGCTCTGGCTTATACCGATGAATTATTGGCTGCTTTTAGCATTGCACCCTTCCCTCACTTACTTACTGTATTAGGACAGAACTTTTCTGTTGTAAACATTTCATGCACCCATAGGTCTTGTGTGTGCCTTTCTGCTTTTATCAGGTCGGACTTCCATCTAATTAATAATAGTAATAATAGCTCAGTCAGTCACTGAGACACTTGAACATACATATATAACTCACTCACACTGACCTAAGACACATTAAGCTTACTTAGGAAACAAGTTATTTCTTCATCACTTTCAGTGCCAGCATCTGGGAAACAGCATGTACACTGAAGTAACAACCCTTAATTGATTAGGCTTTCCAAGCCAGGGATTGAACAGTTGAATTCTACAACTGTCAATAACTAAAATTAACAGTTGGTAATAGAAATGAAACACAGATTCACTTATAACAGATACGTTTTAATGTCATAAAGCCCTTACTTCAACATTTGTAATGGTAATCATTTCACTGAGTGACATTGCAAGTAATGATATGAAGTATTTCACAAACAAAGACCTGGGGGAAAAGACAGGAAAATGTTTACATTATTATTGAAATGTGAAATAGCTTAAGAACTAAAATTCACATAAGTAGTAAAATTTACATAAAACCACTCAGTGAACGAAACTTTGAATAGTATGTGTTATCAATTCATACATTTTGTCAAGCTTGAATGAAAATGTTTGAAGTGAATAGTCACTATACATGTAGTTTTAAGGAAAGAATCTAAACCAACCACAGTACTCTGGTTTTAACATGATATAATGGACATAGTGTATGTGTACATTTAAAGTCGTTCATGTCCTTACACAGGATGCAAACTCTTTCCTCGTTTCACACGAGTTGTGAAAAGCTCTGGCAGAATGGCTTTAATATAAAAGTCATTGAGTAGAGAGAGGCAGCCCTCCCAGAATCTTGAATCAAAGTGTATTCTTTCCACATGACAATCCTTCAGAGTCCATATGAAAAAATCACACCAGTTCATTTGGGATAGAGCCATTTGTCCTTGTATTTGGTAATAGTATGTGTGGCCAACTTTCAATTTAATTTCTCCTTCCTTGAGCGAAGAACAGAATTGAGGATCTCCCGCTGCCTGTTGTACTGTGGAAAGCCGCCACTTGTAAGGACACTTAATTTCAAGAAGTCCAGTTTCATTTCCAATGTGAACAACACCATCAGGACTGGATCCAAGATGAGGAAAGTCCTGATGCACCATGAAACCACATGTAACAACCTTTGCATTCACATCATGTTTCTTCATCAGATTTGCATATTTTCTCCTTGCAGCCGACTCATGAGTACGTCCCCATCTCAGAGCATCATTATCAAATGGTGAATATGCAAAAATGGTCTTTACAGCATTATCAAGGCATGTAGATGTTTTCAGTTTACAGACAAGGCCAAAATTGGAAGAGGTTAATCGCCCTTCCCCTTGCTGAGCTCCACATGTTATTGTTGGCTTGTCCACGTGTGTTCTTCTCAATTGTTACACAGTCTTCTTTTGAGATGGACAAGGCACTGAAATACTCTGAAAAATACCTGATACAATCTTCATTTTTCAAATCACAGGTGTCTGCATAGTTGAAATCAACTGAATGGAGGGGAGGTACTGATACATGGGATTCCTCAGTCATATTGACAACAGACTCTTGAGTCAGTAACCACCCTGCATGTGGAAAATGTTCACAGAGTTTTGGAGCAAATCTGTCCACATTTATGGGTTTAACCATCGATTTATCAGGAGCATTAGTAGCATCTTGCCTTATAGTTGTTGTCTTTTTATGTTCTATCCACTTGTGTTTTGTGAATGTCATATCTTGTGATTTAACAGGACTCAATTTACGTTTTCGTGGCTGGTTCCATTTGCATTCCTGTGAAGTAGATGCATGTAAGCCCTCAAGTTTCTTTTCTGAGATGTCAACCAAAGCATACAGGACAGCAGCGACATGGTTGCAAGATTCTCCTTCACTGAAACAGATAAATTGTTCACTGAATGTCAAATTGAAAATGTACACAAAAAAAACCCTAATTCCATATCAAATGAGGTAAAACAATACACTGTAGGCATACGCTTTACTTGGATACGGTCCCGCACACATAAATGGAACACATCTGTATTACATATGCCGACAACAAACGCTCAAACGTTATTTGGTTATACATTCAAAGTTGAATCAAGTCCAGAACATTCATCACAATCGTATATACACAAGTATAGTTTGTTTTCAGTAAATGGAATTCATACTTTAGATCTGCCAGATAATATGATTATCGGTAATTTATTAGATCTACTTACCCGGCAGTGCAGTTGCAACCAGCAGCATGTACCCGGCCTGTAACCTTTGACAAGGACACCCACACATCATAATCTGGTTTCTGTTTCATATTCTGAGTTGGTATGGAAGGAATCACTTTGGCATTGACATAACAATGAGAACAGTCCGCGGATATGTGGTGATATCGGACTGAATGAACGTGTCTATCTTCATAGTACACTTTAGCTTTCAACTGGCGTTTAGCGTTGTTTGGGTCAGTGTCTAGTGTCCGCTGCTTGCTCAAAACCAAATAATTATACAGATCACTTGAACTAAATGATGGCATAAGCTCAACCCTGCTATCCCAGCCATTTTTCAAGCGTAGTGGGTCTGGTAAAAGTTCCCCGAGAGGTGACAGAAACTTCTCAAATCGTCTTTGTCTCACGCTGACCACGTCGTATGTATTGACATCTTCAATCGATCGTTTGCCAAGATCACGTACACCTTTGGCACGCAAAATTAAGTCAGACTTATTCCCTGAAACGTGTTCTCCGTGATTCCGTAAGTAGGTCTTAAGTTCACGCACATTCAGTTTATCAAAATTCAGATTCACGTCTTGAGTTTTCCCGCCTTGTTTCTCTGCTATCGACGCCATTTTGAACTGAAAACATCTCTGGAAGTGTCCTTGATAAAGGGAGATAACACATGGAAGGGGAGATAAGAACTTATTGGAAAGGACTATATGTAGGAGGCATATACATGCGCTTTCCGTGGGGATGCATTTGATAGGTTTTATTAAATCGCCAAAGACCGAGTTGCTGTGCCGGAAGTATACAAAACTAGTTCGTCAGCACTTGACTTCACTACCTCCGGCAATCTGATTGGCGAAGACATTACACTGAATGAATGTGTTTCTTTAAAAAATATTTGTACTCGTTTTTAAAATTATTCTTACCAAGATAAAACATCAGATAGTGACATCTTGGATGATAGACGTTTGAGTTTCCCTCTCATTTTCGCACGTGCATTTGTTGTCATTTTATTAACCAATTTGATTGCGCTGACGACCTAGTTTTGTACACTTCCGGCACAGCAACTCAGTCTTTGGCGATTTAATAAAACCTATCAAATGCATCCCCACGGAAAGCGGATGTATATGCCTCCTACATACATCGGAGATATGGACAAAAGCTTTTGATACTTGTGAGACCTTTAAAATACGATATATTCATTGACATGTGCGTAATTGTCCGGTTTTCGATCATGTCACCGTATTTCTGTGATGAACCTTTATGTATTATATAGTAGGGGGTGTTGATACTAAACCGGGGCCTAGTTTATCGATTGTCTGACCCGCAGTGGGGGCCTGTGGCCGTCGTGTCTATGCGAGGATTAAAGAATTTTTATAAATGTATAAAATGTGAGATGACCCCCGACTCGAAATGCTTCAGAATACAACATGTATTGTACTGTGAAGCATTTCGAGTCGGGGGTCATCTCAAAAACAATATTTAAAAAATCTTTAATCCTTGCAAAAACACGAATGCCAGTTTTTCTGTGGTGCCAGAGTTTGTGTTTCCCCGATCCCCGTTTTGCGTTCTCCAGGTGTGATGAATTTTTACTTGTTTTATAAAAGCTTGTAACGATAGTTCTTCACAGTCTCTTACAATGATGATGATGTAGAAAAGAGCTTCTTTGGTGGTGCCCAATGTGTTCATTCGCCGGTAAAAAGCTAAGTGCCAAGGCTTGTGTCTGTTCCGGGCTTGATTATTTTCCCAATTAAAAACATAGGGCTCTATACGTTCTTGGGCCATATTCATCATTCTCCTCCAGTAACGAATCAAGCATATATCTTGTCGTACACTTACTGGCAGGGTTCCATCCCATGTCACCAATAACTTCTTCATTAGCCTCGAGTTCAATAGCCGAGACCTAGGTAAAATCTCATAGCACGGTTTTGCATTGCGTTGATTGAAGAATAGTCCTCTGTTCCATAGATTGAAATGCCTATTATAATATAACTGGCCAAAGTAATGCATCGTACAGTTTGGTAACCGAGTTACCTAATCGGTAACAATAGGCCTACCTTCGCGGTTTGTTCAGACTCTATTTGAGGGGGACGTCTGCGTTCTTGAGTCTTTTACATGTAAACAATGAACTACTTGGCGTACTTGCAACCTATGTTACACGCAACATGCTTAGTTGTCGACAGTTGATACCTAGTGCTAGTTTAGTCCACAATCTCAAACATAAGACAACAATCTCGTTGTAGATATATATAATAATTACAAACACATTCAATTAGGTCTTCTTTTATTAGTCACGTGATCAAAGCGGATCCGGGTAACGTGACGGGTACCCGGGTCCAAATCATTACCCACCCGTGCCGGGTACCCGGGTTACCCGTCCCAGCTCTAATTTTTGCACATAAGTGATCGTGGAAAAAAATGCTATTTGGTGAGTATTTTTTTGGGTAAATACCTTACGGGTTTCCATATTTCAAGCGAGTCAGTGTGAGAGCTGCAGAGGTCCGATGTTGATGTTTACAACTCCGGTGACATCTGACCTCGTTCGTGCTCTCGTACAATATCGCGATAAAGACGACCGTCGAAAAAAGCAGAACGTCGAACAATGGAGACGGCTGGGTATGCTTTGACAGTCGCCGATCGTTATCTCGGTCCGGGTGGTCCAAGGCCATTCCCACCTGCGATGTTTACGTTATCAATCATGTCTCCAAAGAGTTTTCTTCTCGAGCCGAAAGCTATGCATTTCACTGTATGCTCTAATCAGGGTTTTGTGACTTGCATCACATTTTGACAGCTGTAGGAGGTGTTGCACCCTTGTCATTCCGGTTAAAGTGACTTCCGGAATGTTTTGTTTACATTATATTGATCCATTTTCGGTTGCTGCATGCAACTTCATACACGTTCAAGTTTCAAAGACTATTGTACAGTTAGTTTGTTTTAACAGCCCAGATATATCAATCGCAGGAAGGATAGACTATAGCAAGTAATGGACTCGACATCCACTGCCATTTTTAACATTGTCCTTGTCAGGAACGATAACTCTAACTTTAGTCCGAGTCCGAGTCGACAAAAGGCAAAATACGCCTTTTCGGTGCAGGTGGTTGGTTGAAAGGAGAATTATTTGAAATAGTCTACTTGAAGACTACACCGTACATTGGACCAGACGAAAGGGTATAAACTGCATGGGTATCATGGGAAACTGAATTCATTTGGGACATGACTGATTCGACTGACATTTCGGTGCATTTTGTAGACAAGGGAGAGACAGGCCTGTGTCACGTGGCGTAAAATCACAGTTGGAAGACAGATGTTTTGGTGTGTTTTTTTTCATTCAGTGTGGAATAACTGTTGATGGCGTGAACGTAGAATCACAGTTGGAAGACAGATGTTTTGGTGTTGTTTTTTTCATTCAGTGTGGAATAACTGTTGATGGATTAAACGTTTGTGTACCCCGACACTTGCATTATCTGATGAGCTGGAACACCTTTGTTGGACAAAGTTTGAATCATTCGCTTCCTGGCGCTATTGTTTGTCAACCGTTTGTCATAAGAAAGCCCTGCTTTTCTTGTTTTCATTAGTGATCCCAGTTTATTTCTGCCAACTGGTTGACGTTTAAACCAAGTATTCCCGGTTCGTACCCCAAACTGGGTGTTTGTTGCCAAATAGAATGGATGGTCATCGTTCGAGAAGTTTAGTAGCCTCAAGTCACGGTACGACTTGTAAACAGTGACTGGACAACACGGATGCAGATAAATGTCACCAACCCAAATCCCCACTACAGTAGAACCAGCTCACCCTACAGCTTATATTCAGCAGGCTCTAACAATGTTGCAAATTATCAGCCCGCGGAAGAACCAAATCAATGCCAACTTTTCAAATTTCCAGCCATGATCAGTATATCAAATGACACTTGTTCCTCAACAAAACCAAACTGATACGCTACTTTTAAAATGTCCTGGTCCAATTTTCAAGTACTCCAAATGTATTTCACTTAAAAATGTTTGACGTTTTCATTTATTCATACTTTCCTGTTTACGTAGGTTGCAAATTCAAAGCAACATACGTGTTACCTGTATGTATGACTTGAGACAGATTTTTTTTATATAAGAAATTTATATAGCGCACATATCCAGGCAACTAGTGCATGCTCAAGGCGCTGGTATTTTTTCCCTCGATCACTGGGATGTCAATCTCAACGGCACATCGTATTATCAATCTCAACTCCCTGGGGAGTATACAACTTATTGTGGCGTTCTCATCCTTACGAGGTACCCATTCACAGCAGGGTGGACTGGGACACATGGTCACAGTACTTTGTCCAAGTTTTACTGCACGTTGCTGTACCCGCAACTAGGTGTTTGCACCTATTCATGTGGCCACCATCTGGTCATATACCAACGGATTCGGGGGTTCTTTTAAGTGCACAGGGTTGTGTACTGTACACTAGGGATTGTGACAACACTGAAAGAGTCTGCTCACAAAGTTGACACCAAGGTTTTTACGCCCGGTCACAGGTGGGCTCGAGCCCTACACCTCAACCTCGCTGGATCACTAGCCTGGCGCCTTAGCCAGCTCGCCAACCGCGTCCTTTAACAGATGGTGATAGCTTCACAGGTTTCTATCACAATTTGTCCAATGATTGACTGTGGTGAGATGGCGCTGATAACCATAATATCATAAAATGAGTTCCCTGTTGCAAGAAAACGCAGCGTTATGGATATTTTTCTTGAAGGTTCTTCAATTATTGCTTTAGCCAGAGCAATAATTGAATCCACGTTTTCAGCAGGAGAGTTATCTATCAAATGCACACATTATTGTGCAGTATTATTGTATAATTGCTGGGCAATAGGTAAAAGTGCAAATCATACTGATTCAATTATATTGTCAATTTTATTGATCGTGTATGGACCGGTAAGTACTGGTCGAGTCGCGTAAATCGAATGTCAAGTGTTGTTTACATAGTGACGCAAGATAGCCGAACAAATGGCAATGGGAGCCTCGTCAATACAATGTTACAGGATGACATTAGTGAAGATGATGAGGAAGATGTTAGAGGATGACATTAGTGAAGATGATGAGGAAGATGCGGTATTTATGAATCATGTTTTAGAACATGAAACGCTGTGTAGGAGAGACAAGGTATTGTCTGTAAACAGTTTTTGGAAGGACACAGTGACACTTTTATTCAGAGAAGGATTTCGAGCGTCATCCTAAACTTGGACTTTTAACAGAATTTTGCAGGAAGTGGATATTTCTAAACATAAAAGATATTTAGGAAAGCCACCAATCAAACCTGAAAATCGGGCAATCATTTGCCTTTTGCATTTGTCAAATACTTGTAGCATGAGAGAAATGGCTTTGCTATTTGTTGTTTCACAGTCAACCATTTTTAGAAAGAGAAAATATAATCAATTTCTATATCACGCTGATATTTACTTCTAATTTAAAATTAGTGAATCTATTTGACATTGTTTCTGTAAATGCATGAACAAAAATTAACTTTAAATCTATATTACTCGAGCCAAAATAATGACATCTATCCCATTTCCCGCGCGTGAATTATGCCACCATAGAAATAGAACACGGTATTGAAGTCACTGTGTACGAATTTAAATGATCAAGGGTAGCATCCTTTGACTAAACGTGTGGTTAAAACGGAAAACGGAATACACAACCGGTTTAATGAGTGAGTGAGTGAGTGAGTTAAAATTTAAAGTCACATTGGCAATATTTCAGCCATATCGTGACTAAAACTAGTTCTAAATTCATAATACATACCTATAATATATAAAACCCTGTCAACGAAAGACAGTAAAAATACTAGATTATCACAAAATGAGTTACAACTCGCTAGCATATATCTTTAAAAGTAGAAAACTATTTTTGGACAATACAATGTAAAAATGGGCTATACATCGCCAGCAACTGAAGGCTGATCACCATGCTAGGGACCATGGGGACTTACAGTACTTTGGCTACCTGCATTGACCCTAGCTGGATTTACACCATCCCTTCAGCCACTGGTGATTGTAGTGAAATTTAGCCATTATTTAAAACAACAATTATTCTACGAATAATTTTGTAGGTCGAAATTGACTGTGAATGCATTGAGACTTACGTACCCTCTCAGGAGGACATTGCTTTAACCCCCTTCGAGGATACAGCCTCTGACCATCTGCGTTGCAACTTAAACTCTACTAATATTAAAATTCAACTATCTACACAATATCAAAATTTATCAATTAATTCAATTTCTTTTAAAAATCCAAGGATAAAATGAGGAGCAACATGATTAAAAGGATCCTTCATTGTTTTTACATCAAAATATTTTTCCCTTGTGATGGCAAAATCAATACAGTCCAGCAAGACATGCTTGACCGTGATTTTTTTCATCACAGAATGCAGAATGAAGGATCTTCGCCTTTTAACAAATACACATGAGTATACCTGCTGTGGCCAATGAGACATCGTCGCTTGATCACTTCTTCAAATCTGGACTGACAACCCAAGTAGGTGTAACCGATAGTTGGTTTAATTGCATGTAATTTATTAGTACCTACCTGAGTGTCCCACTTCTTTTGCATCGTATCACGGATGTACGATATAATGGTTGCTTTGTAGTCGGAGTATGGAATGAGAAGTGATGTCACAGATTTGTTGAGTGCTGCCTTAGCAGCAAAATCGGCCATTGTGTTCCCAGAGATTTCAACATGGCTGGGTAACCAACAGAGGACAATGTCGTATTCGCCAGTAGCAAGATCATTATATAATTCAATTATATCGATTAAAGAAGTGGATGTTTGCAAGAAAGATTTTAAATAGCCCGAAGGCAAGAAAATAGGATATATTGTTTATATTTAGAATGTTTTAAAATATATTTAAGATCTGTTGATATGGCGTTTGCTTCTGCTGTGAAAATAGGGCTGTTATTTGGTAATCGAGAAGATGTTCTTTTGGAACCAATGACAGTGGCACAAGCCCGGTTTAATGGGCAGGCACGATGATTGGATAACCTTTTAAACAGCATGCGTCATGACGTAGTATATGTGTACAATGCGTTACAGGTGAACTCGGTGGCCAAACGTTTACGATATTCGGAGTACTGACTCTATTTTTCCAAATCACAGACTACCTGGGACTGCGCTTTGAGGTCGGAGGCTACACAGGGTCGATTTCGTTTTAGTTAATAGATTGCACCTTGTGCAACCTTAATGATTAACGCGGTTGCACAAAACATTCGTTGCACTATAGTTTTACTTGTTTCTCATCACTTGTAAAATTAACCAAAAACAAATCATATGAAGTAATTTATTAACCAAACTTACACTAATTTGAAATATAATTCTGTTTACTCCATTTCAGATTGCGGTTCCTCTGTGTTCTCTGACTCATCACTGGACCATGCAAAGTCACTCTCAGGGTCATTCTTGATCTTCGTCACTGTTTTCTTGTAGGCATGTCTGCTGTAGCGTTTTGTCTTTCCCATCCAGAGTGCCACTGCTTCTCCTGGGTCAAAGTCCTGTACACTTGGTCCATTTATTTGATATAGATCTGTGAGGCTATTGGTGGTCAGTTTTGATCTCCAGTCAGTCTTTTTCTTAAGCAAAGAAAATCCCCTCTCACAAATTGCAGTATTCACAGGTAAAGAGAGGATTATTCTGACAAGTGCTAGCAAGTCTCTATGCTGCTTGTTCATAGAGTTTGAAACAGTTAATTTTTCCAACATACTAAGGTAGCCAAGTTCTGGTGCAAATTTGAGTATCTGAATTTTTGCAGATGTCCATTGATTGAGTACATTTTCAAAGCAGTAACCTTTACTTTTAAGGGGTTCTTCATAGTGATTGAAAAGTTCTTTGATATCCTCATCACCACACACATCTAATGAATCAGGTTCATTAGGCCAATAGTCTGGATACAAAACAAGGGCATTTGCAGAAACCTTATCTTTCAAATCAAACCTGGAAGCAATGTTTTCCTTAACATTGGTGACAATTCTTTCAGCTTCAAACACTGCACTTTCAACCTCATCCTCAGGTACAACTTTCTTTCTTGACCGATTTCCTTCTTGGTCTGGAACCCCTAACCCATGGCCCTTGAAACTGTACTCATTTTGTTTGTATTTTCAGTGACAATGACTCCTTTCATCATAGTTGCTTTCAAACATTCTGGATCAGTAGACATCTTGTTAGGGACAGTGATATATGTCGCCTCTACTGCATCATGAATGTTGTGAAGACCAGAACCATCAGTTTGGAATACCAAACTCAACTTTGCAAGCATATTCAAAACCACATTGTAAAATTTCAGAAACATCACAAATTTGATTGTTTTCAGGTTTTATCAGCATTTTCCGTGATTATCCTGATTGTCTTTATTTCCAATTTTGGCTTCATTTTCCAGGTGAGTGACAAGAGCATCATATGACTGATGCACAGCTTTGATGGCTCGCTCATGGTGGGGTAGCCATCTCACACCTGACACTTACACAGGACGCAACAGTATAACACCCAAGGCCTCAGCAGCAACTTACAACCCCTCCCACCTGTTTGCAGAGTACTTGTAGAAGCTATATATGTCATACAGTACATTGTCAATTACAGACGTATATGCGGATGACTTTGCCGCATCTTTAACCACCAGTTCCAGTCTGTGGGCGCAGGAATGTATAGCAAGCAAATGTGGTGCAAATGTTTTCAGTCGGTAACTGCAACTCCACTTCGGCAGCATATCATTACTGATGCACCATCAAAGTACACTCCAACAAGACTTGATTGCCACTCAGTAGCTCCATAGCTAAGTTTAGAAGTAAACATGTCTACTAGTGCTTCCTTGATGTGACCTGCATCTGGCTACTGATGAAACACACACATACATACTGATTTGGGTCTGCCTTCATGAACATAGCGAATAAACATTATTTCTTATTCACTTGTACTCACATCTGTTGTACCATTACATAGAACAGAGAAGAACTCAGCACTTTTCAGTTCAGAAATAATATCTTTTAAAATTGTTTCGTTGATACATATGATAAATTCTCTAGCTTTTATGTCTGTAGAATACCTACATCCGAACCCGGCGATTTCAAGAGGTCAACGATCTGTGGAATATCTGTGTAGGATTTCTCATTCATCTCTAAATAATCTCATAAATATTTCTGTATTTTTACAGTCAATATTCATAACGGCTTGTTATAGTGGTAGTTTTGATGTACTGCAAATAGTGGCTAATTCAGAGTGTACAGAGCGCTTATGTAACTCACTGGTTTCGTGAATTTTAATCTCTTGAAGCCTCATTGAAAAACAACCCGATCTGAACGCATTATGTCGACCACTTTTGTCATGTTTCTGACAAAATGTACAATACACCGTTTCACAATAGAACATCCATTCTCTACCCTCTTTCCAAGAATCGCAAAAAGAATACTCTTCTTTGACATCAGGTATCTTTTCATCTTTTGATTCAGAACTTGGACGTTTTTCTGCACTAGCGTCACTCGATTTTGTACTCGAATCATCAACAGTTTGGGGTAATACAGTGACAGTTTCGCGGGTATCAGCGCTTATACTAGTGCTTGCCGCAGCGTCTTTTGCCATGAAGCCTGTTTTCGATTTGCCATGACGATACTCAGGCCGAAACACGCTTGTCACAATCGATCAACGTCTTCAAGTTTCACTTCGTCTGCTAGCGAGACACAGAGACAGACAAATAAAGCGTCATAGCCGATCAAAAGACGTTTGAGTGGATAACCTATTCGCGCCACTAGCCGAATGCAGCCGAACGATAAATATTCAAGATGAACTTTTACGTTTCGTACTCTGATTGGCTGACCTTTATATTTCCGAAAAATCCGGAGTTTACTTATTGAAAACGAATATTTCAAACCGGTTCGAGGGCCTTTCTAAATTTTCTGTTTAGCTTTACAAACTGGATCGCTACTGAAACCGGTTTGGTTCTCTTTACATTTTGAACTGTGACCGATAAATAACTCGTTCTGGTTGAAACGGAAGTAACATTAAGTGATCAAATCGACGATGCTTTTGTAAACTTTCACGTTCTAAACGGATTTGTGACAGAGTCTTATTTTATCAGAAAAAAGTAACCTGTACTGGGTGCTACCTGAAATACAAAATAGGCTGCACTCAGCAATTTTCACATGCACTGGTGCAGTTTGCAAATAGCGAAATCGATCCCTGCTACACGAAGTCAAATGGCCCCGCAGATCTGATGTTCGGCGGACCTAAGCCTACATCACAAGAAGGGGGTACCAGTGAGTATGTCGCTGGTCTGAGAGCAGCTATGGAGAGCGCTCACGCCACGGCTCGAGAAAGGCTTCAAACCTCGGTTAGGAGAATGAAGAGGGACTACGACCTGCGGACGTGATCCCAAAGCTCGGACCAGGGACAGCCTGTATACGTCCTGGATTCACATCCTGTACCTCGCAACCAACTCATCCAAACAATCCAAATACCTCGTCCGGTTTCTATAAACTCTCCCCTGCTCACCTTAGGTGCGTTCGATTAGACAACACTTGCCTTAAAGAACGGCTCGTGCAAAGCACATCGCGGGTAACACGATTTTACACCCAGTCAGACGAGGAGTCAGCAAGTGTAAACATGGCGTCCAAAGAGCAAGAGCAGTGGAAACTAATAATGTGGCACTTTGATTGTATTTATCATAGCGAAATAACTGATATTTTAATATTTGATTTATTGAACAGTCGTTTGAATTGTTGCCATAATGCATCGGTAACATGGTGCTGATAATGGGGTGGTTATTCAATCAATTCTTGTAATGCACGCGCGGGAAATGTACGCAATTTTTTTTCATATCCCTATTCACTGGAGATTTCCACTTACAAATTGAGTGAGTGAGTGAGTTTAGTTTTATGCCGCACTCAGCAAAATTCCAGCTATATGGCGGCGGTCTCCAAATAATCGAGTCTGGACCAGACAATCAAGTGATCAACAGCATGAGCATCGTAATGCGCAATTGGGAACCGATGACATGTGTCAACCAAGTCAGCGAGCCTGACCACCCGATCCCGTTAGTCGCCTCTTACGACAAGCATGGGTTACTGAAGGAACATTCTAACCCGGACCTTTACGGGTAACCACTTAATAACTGGAAATTTCTACTTTATAACTGGAAATTTCCACTAGTATGTGGAAATTTCCACTTAGGTTTCTTGCAATTTCCACTTAGTAACTGGAAATCTCCACTTAAATGGTATAAATTGAGCCAACGGCAGTATTGTAACAACTATATAAAGATCAAAATATGGAGATGTGCGTTAACACTATTCGGACATACGTATGCTTAGGGTTGAGCAATAAGGACATTCTTTATTTTCTGGCTCATGATCACAAGATTTTGATAAGTGAACGCACACTGAAAAGAAAACTTGCAAAAATGAAACTCTATCGAAGAAAAGGAAAATCAAAAGTGGTTGATGTCGCTCTCTTCATCCTGTCTGAATGTGAAACCTCTGGTAAGTTACATGGCTATTAATGGAAGCATCAAAGGTGTAGTGAAAATGGTTTGACTGTTGACAAAGAAGCTGTAATATTGCTTGGTACTTTTTGACCCTCAGGGTGTGAAATGTCGCAGCTAAAGGAGACTGGAGCGCCGAAAGTACTTTTCATTGGGACCTAATGCTGTTTGGCATATCGATGGGTACAACAAATTGAAGCCATACGGAATTTGCATTCATGGATGCATAGATGGATTTTCACGTAACATCATATGGCTACATGCATGGAACACGAATAACAATCCAAGCTGGTAGCAAGTTGTTTCGTTGAAGCTGTATCTACATATCAATGATGCCCAGAGAGAGTACGCTCTAATGCTGGCACAGAAAATACAACTGTTGAGCGGATGCAGTACTTTCTGAGGAACGATCATGTGGATAGATACGCTGGTAGACTGAGTTACGGGTATGGGTCAAGTACAACAAACCAAAGGATAGAATCATGGTGGGGCATATTGAGAAAGCATTGCATTCAGTCCTGGATGGATCTTTTCACTCACCTCAAACATGATGGATACTTTACAGGAGACATCCTTGCTAAAACCTGATGCAGTTTTGTTTCATTTACACGTTTATTTTTACCACGTTTATGGTTTTTTTGACACTATATGTTTTATCTTAATTGTACCACTTTAATTCAGGTTATTTATAACTAACCAATAACTGATTATCTGATCGCTTCAGAATGAAATTCGGCACCCGTGAAGAGCCACCTCCTCGTGGTGGGTGCTGGGTAACGCTAAGCGCTCTTCAAACCCCGTGTGGACCCGGGGGTATATTTGGTCCACCAACCTGTTTGCCGTGGGTTGCGCCCCTGTGTCGGTGAAGGACGGGAGTCTGGTGGTTGAGGGCACTGGGAGCATGGAACCCTGTTTTTTTGCCCAACACACCACTTCGCCCCTTACTTCACCTAGACGGGTGGTAGAACTGGCCCGGTTCTATCAATCGGCTGGTCACGCCATGCTCTGTGCATGGAAACATTCATATTGAAATTAATGTGCAGTTTTGGAATGCTCATTATGAATGTTATAATTTTAAATTACATGTTACACATTTGCCTAGAGTCCTATGCCAGAAGGCGGTGGCTCATGGGCCAAACTGGTGATGTTGACCGCCAAATTCAATATGTATCCAATTTCTCGTCATGGTAAGAACCACCCTGGTATTTAATTTGGTATACAAATGTTGCTATTTGTATCATACTCACTGGACTATAACATCCCTGAATCCCTGGTGTCGGCATCTAGGATGTCCAACGCTATTTGACACCGTCCTTGTTGAAACTCCATGGTGGGTGGGGAGCAGGGATGCTGAATTATTTTCCTTTCATCATGGCACAACAAGCTGGTTCATTTTGTCACGAAAAGAAAAAGACGTCTTGACTCATGGGCTCGGTTTCTGGTGATAGAAGCTGCAGATTTTCTTCCCATTAAACTCAATACTTTTGCCATTTCAAAGGTTATTTCTGGTATTTGCGGAGATGTGAAAAATGTTATTTGCTCCGTAGTGGCTCACTTTTGGTGGAATGTTTACGGAGACTATCAAAACATTTACAAATATAGAGGTTACTGTCTCCATACACAGAACGTTGAACTCTTGTCGTGGCATCATCCGCGATAGGGCACGTTGACTCACTGATATGTCTGAGGAGGACATTGCCTTAGAATTACAGGATCAAGGCGTTTCAGCAGTGAAACGTTTCACCTTTAAGAATAAGGGCATCACTACACAAACCAACACGTACCTCCTAACCTTTTCTCGTTCATCGCTTCCAACATCGATCAAAGCAGGTTACTTCAATATCGGAGTGGATGTCTATGTACCAAGTCCACTCAGATGTTATGAATGTCAGCATTTTGACCATGGATCTCAGTCTTGCCGTAACTCCGTGGTATGTCATCGTTGTGGTGACCGCCACGACGGTTCTGATTGTGAAAAAGAATACAAGTGCGCCTACTGTGATGGCGCACATCCTGCTTCATCTAACTCATGCCATATGTGGCAACGAGAATCTCAAATTATGAAACTCAAGTGTGAGAAAAATGTTTCATACCTGGATGCCAAAAAACTTTTAACAAATCAAGTTTCAACTCCTCCAAACTTTACCTACGCTGCTGCAGTCACTCGTTCTGCAGCAGTGTCCTCTACTGGCTGTCAGACTAATTTTACTTGGGTCAAGTCATCAAAACCTACTTCATCGGCTTCAATTCTTAAACCTATAGCCCCTGTCAATCATTCTAAGTCTGAGTCTCAGACAGATGATACTGAATCTGAGACACCATCACAAATTTCTGTTTCGGAACCAGCCGTGGATAACTCAGAAAGAAGAAAGGGAAGAAGATTAATAGAGCCAAATCACAACTTGTCACTTCACCTCCAGAAGTACCTCTTGAAAACTCATTTGGACCTCTGGATATGGAGGTTACTCCGTCCTCACAGGACAGGAGCTTATCCTCCTCACATTCACGAGAGAGATCACCAATTCAGCCGCCATGACTCAGTTGTCTACTTTAATGCAATGGAATTGCAGAGGGCTGAAAAATAACTTCAATGAGATACACTACTGATCCAAGATCTACAGCCATAGGCAATATGTCTCCAAGAGACATATCTAAATGCTACAGATACCTTTACTTTACTACAGTACAGCGATTATCATTCCTTTTCTCCTCCAGGAGATAAAGCAACTGGAGGCGCTTCTATTTTAGTACAGCATTGTATTATACATAGCTCCGTCCCACTTAATACCAATCTTCAGACTGTAGCTGTCCGAATGACCTTGCACATTGCATTGACTCTGTGCAGCTTGTATATCCCTCCTTCTGACATACGACAGTCGGATCTTTAAAATCTATATAATCAGCTTCGAAAGCCATGTGTTATCATGGTTGACCTGAACGGACACAATCCGCTTTGGGGAAGTTCCATACTAATAATGAAGGTAAAATCAATGAGGAATTCATTTCTGATAACGATTTATGTATTTTCAATGATGATTCAGCGACTTATTTGCATTCAGCTACAGGAACATATTCTTCCCTGGATTTATCGCTTGCTGACTCCATTTTATATAATGAATTAGAATGGATGGTCCATGATGACCTGTGTGGGAGTGATCACTTCCCCACCATTCTCAAAAAAATCAACCCTGGTGATGATCCACCATTATCAAGAAGGAACTTCGCCAGGGCTGATTGGTCATTATATGAGACTCTGTGTGTTGAACACTTGAAGCATGATCCTTTTCGGAACAGTGAAGGTCCTATCCAGTCTTTTTCGGATATACTAAATGACATTGCTAACAAAACAATTCCACAGTCCTCTGCAATTCTACATATTCGTAAACCATGGTTCAATAATGAATGTAAACAGGCCTAAAAATGTTGGAAGAAAGCCGAAAAATAATTTCGCCGACATTCTACTGTTCATAATCTAGACAAAGTCAAAATTTCTAATGCCAAGGTAAAACGTGCTTTTAAACAAAATAAGCGTCAGTCTTGCCGAAATTATGTTTCCAAAATAAATTCACGTACACCTATGTCAAAGGTGTGGAACATGATCCAAAGAATAAAGGGAAAAGGTTCCAAATCTACTGTTCATCATCTTAAGGATGGTGATAATATCTTAACTAATAAAACTGACATTGCAATTAAACTTGGTGAAACTCTTGCCAAGCATTCATTCTCATCAAATTTTGTCCCTGAGTTTCAAAAGTATCAGAAACAACAGAAGAAAAGAATAAATTTTAACTCAGACAATGGTGAAAACTATAACGAATTATTTTCGTTACATGAGCTCCATACCGCCCTTGAGCATGCTCATGATACAGCAACAGGGGCTGATAATATACACTATCAGCTCCTGAAGCATTTGCCTGAATCATGTTTAGAAATTCTTTTAGAAATTTTTGATCAAATATGGACTTCAGGGAAGTTCCCAACTTCGTGGCGTAATGTCATAGTTGTCCCATTACCAAAACCTGGCCAGGATCATACTGACCCATCAAATTACAGACCAATCTCTTTAACGTGTTGTGTCTGTAAAACCATTGGACGGATGGTTAACAATAGATTAACTTGCTATCTTGAAACCAATAACCTTATAACAAATATTCAATGTGGTTTCAGGAAAAATCGTAGTACCATTGATCATTTGGTACGTTTAGAATCCTTTGTTAAAAATGCTATAGTCAATAAAGAACATGATGTATCGATATTCTTTGATCTCGAGAAAGCATACGATACCACCTGGAAGCATGTCATTTTGAAGGATTTACATGACTTAAGTTTGAGGTGTCGTTTACCTTTTTATATCACAGTTTTTTACAGACAGGCAATTTGAAGTCCGAGTGGGTTCAACCCTGTCTGACCATTACAATCAGGATCAGGGTGTTCCACAAGGAAGTATTTTGTCTGTAACATTATTTAGTATTAAGATAAATAGCTTATCCAAAGTTTTAAATGATTCAGTCGATGGATCGCTTTTTGTGGATGATTTTCATATTTCTTGTCGCGGTAAGAATATGCATACTATTGAACAACAACTGCAGTTGTGTTTAAATAAAATAAGTAAATGGTGTCTTGAAAACGGCTTTAAATGTTCTAAGTCAAAGACTAAGTGCATACATTTCTGCCGTAAATATAAACCACATAAAGACCCAGAACTGTTTTTAAATGACACTCCCATCAAGGTTGTAAAGGAGGCCAAGTTCTTGGGTCTGATTTGCGACTCACATTTAACCTCTCTTCCGCATATCAAATCCCTAAAAACTGAATGCCTGAAAGCACTCGATTTATTGAAAGTCGTTTCTAATTCAAAGTGGGGAGGCGACCAAACTACCCTACTACACCTATACTGATCACTTGTCCGCTCGAAGCTTCATTATGTCTCCATCGTATATGGTGGAGCCTGCAAAAGCAACCTAAAACTATTAGATTCTGTCCACCACCAAGGTCTGAGACTTTGTCTTGGGTCATTCAGAACATCTCCTGTTGACAGTCTCTACGTCGAGGCAGATGAACCATCTCTTACCCAACGCCGTATATAATTATCATTACAATATATTACCAAACTATATTCTAACGAGTCTAATCCTGCATTTCACTGTATCTTTAATCCTCTTTATGAGGATTTGTACAACAAGAAATCTTCTCTTGTTCCGCCTCTTGGGCTCAGGATTAAGCCATTCATTACTGCTGCCGGCATTGAGCTGGAAAGTATATCTCCTTCCCGTCTTCTTTCTTCTCCTTGGCAATTGGTTAGGCCACAACTCGACCTAACACTCACTAAATTTAGAAAAAAAAAAAAAATGACTTACAATATAAACAAAATATAATCAATTTAAAAGTAAATATAATACATATAAATCCTTATTTACAGATGGGTCCAAGGATGGTGGCGCGGTTGCTTGTGCCACTGTCATTGGATCCAGAACAATATATTCCCGATTGCCAAATAACAGCTATATTTTCACACAGCAGAAGCTAACGCCATATTAACAGCTCTTAGATAATATTAATAAACACCGTAAATATAAACAATACATAACCTTTTCCGATTCGCTTTCGTGCCTTCAGGCCATTAAAAACCCTTCCCGTAAACATCCACTTTTAATAGAAATTATTGAATTGTATAATGATCTTGCTACTGGCCAATGCGACATCGTCTTTTGTTGGTTACCCAGCCATGTTGGCATTTCTGGGAACACAATGGCCGATCTTGCTGCTAGGGCAGCACTCAACAAATCTGTGACACCACTTCTTAGTCCATACTCTGATTACAAAGCTAGCATTAGAACCTACATCCGTTGGTATCAATAAATTACATGCAATAAAACATTATATTGGTTACACCTACTTGGGTTGTCAGTCCAGATTTGTAGAGGTCATCATGCGACGATGTCGTACTGGCCACACAGGATATACTCATGGATACCTATTAAAAGGTGAGGATCCTCCGTTTTGCATCCCTTGTGATGAAAGATTCACGGTCAAGCATGTCTTGCTTGACTGTGTTGAATATTCCCTCACAAGGGATAACTATTTTAAATCACGAACTATGAAGGATCTTTTTAATAGTATCAGTTCTCAATTAATTGTTGCATTTTTAAAAGAATTAGATTTGTTGAATGATTTGTAAAGACATAAATAATTTATGAACGGAAGGTTTAATTAGTAACTAAGATTGTTAGTGGCTGTATCCTCGAGGGGGGTTAAAGTACTGTAAAGTGTTTGTCCTCCTGAGAGGGTACGTAAGTCCCAAAACATTCAAGGTAAACTTAAACATTCCTTCTTTTAAATCGTAGAATATGTGTAATTTTTATGTATGGCTAGATGTATCTAAATTGCTGACAGCTGAAGGGATGATGTAAATCCAGTTGGGATGACCCGTCCATCGTGTGTTGAGATTATGTCGATGATGTCCTCTTGGATTTGGTCATCAACATTGCCCTCCATTCACTGAGTGGCAGGTATGACAGATACTGTGTCACAAGATTGTTCTTCGTATCTGAGAAGATGTCAGTGCCAAAGAGGCAGCAAGATATGAAGGCTTTTAACAGATATATGGGGAAGTATCTCTGTGTTTTCCAGGCAAGATAAAGGCCGCTTGCAATGGTCTTCCAATCTGAATCACTGAAGTCATGTCTGATGAATGGAACCTTCATTTCTCTGCCCAAACACCAATTATCATAAACAAAACCGACCAGAATTCGCGCACGACACCACCACTGTCCTCAGCAATTTCGCTCTTACCGTTCGGGAGAATCATTTCGAAACTAAACAGATCCTTGTTGAGGCCGTATGTATTTTCTTTGAAATTCTGTTTCAGCTTTTGGAATACATGACTTCTGTGAACACGTATATTATGTTCTATGGTGGGATGCTGCCTGTCCATCTCCTCAATAAGTGTGTCTCTGGAATGTAGGTCGTCTGCTGTATCTGGAATATCTGGAAGAAACATATCCCGATAAGTTGCATCAAAGAACAGTAATACTTGTGCAGTACCATCTTCAGAAGGAGATATGTCTCGATCATCAATGGTATCCAGCACATCAATGTTTTCTGGTTCTTTCAATGTTGAGGACACAACAGTTGCTGATGATGTGGATAATACCGGTTTTGTTCTTGAAGTATTGAATGGTGGCATTGGCAAGTCTTCATCATCCTATTCTTCAATTGTTGGAGTATGGGAAGAAGCAGTGACAGATGATGTCTTCAGTACAGTCTCTTGTGCAATCTGTTGTGCAGAATCTTCTGATTTTCCACCAGTGTTCTCTTTCTGTTTCATGCCCAGGTAGACTTCACCTTTGACAGATTTGACATATCAACATAGGATGGCATTGATACGAGTTTGTAATCAAAGCCATCGAATTCGTATTCCTGTTCTGCTCCGAACTTGTCAGAATATCCTTTGGGGAAGGAAAGAGACTTGGCCCCATGAAGATTTTCATTTCGCGTTGATGTTGTTGACATGACAATTTCTCTCACGCTTCCACCAGAGACGACCCGTACCTGCTTGTACTCCTTTCTTTTCACTTCAAATTTTGATAATCCAATACCAGTTTGCCTGGATGTCTTTGTTGCATTCTGGTTTCCAAATTGCAAACTCACTGTTTGGCCTTCGTCTTCTGAACTGTCGGATTCTGCTTTTTGTTTAAGTTACTTTCTCAGTCTCTGAAGTAAGCTTTGTTTTCGTTTATTCCCTGCTTTTTCGGGTTTGGCACCTTTCTTTTCCCTGTTAAGGAAAGCTTGTAGTGCCAGTCGGTCGCCATACTGGGGGATATACGTTGAAAGCTGATCATCTGTCATAATCGCAATACAGGGGGCATCAATCTGTAAAACAAACAGTCATAAAATGGTACTCAAAACAGATTTCAGTGATGTCTCAATTTAAATAATAATACTAATATAACGTGGTGGACTGAGCCAATGTGGATTAAATCATTCTGGCTTGATTCGATCGCCACACAACCCATTACATCACCGCTTCCAATAGATTACATGCATACGCACCTTTTCTCGTTGCAAGACATCAAGTGTTGCCGTAGGTATACCTCTGTGTCGAAGGAATTCATCCATGACTATTTCAAAACAATACGTTTATAGATGAAGCGTGTCTGGACACAATGTATGTAATGATTGCTAACATTAGTGCCAGAGACTGCCACTACCCGTGATATCAGTTCCCTTCCCCACTCGGTGCACGGTTACCGTCACCGAGAGGATGACACAGACACACAGCTGTGTCATCCTTCAGGCAAGGTGACTGTGATAGGTGCATTGAAAGAGATGGGGAAGGGGACAAGGAAAAGCGACCATGGGTAGGATGTGACGTCTAGGAGTGCAGCTACTGGGCCCATTTCAGCTGCCTTGGCTTCGTTGTGAAAGGCAGACACCTGAAACCTCTGTCCAAAATTCCTTTCTTTTGTAGTAAACATAGAACTTGATAAAATGTTGTTTTTTGTTATTTTGAAATACTTACCGAATCAAGTGTGTCGAGGTTTCGATAGATCCGTTGCCAGTGCTGAGCCGATGGAAGACCAGGGGGCATCCACATCTGAATCCTTCTGTTCTTTGCCTCAAGGATGAATTCTCCTCCTTTTCCGCGGTCATTTACTCCACTGGCGGAGTAGGACAGGCTGTGCTTGAGGAAGGATTGGATGACGTCAGGGTAAGAACGCAGGATGTGGTGATATCGAAGGCACAGCTCTTGGAACTGGGTCATGTTAAGGCCAAAGAACAAGTCTGAGAACCTGCTGAAGGACTGACTATGTCATGGCAAAAACAATGCCATGACATATGTGAAAATGACATCAGCCAGGAATACAAAGTTCTTGTCGATACTGTTGGACAACCACTCCCCGAAACCAGCAACATCAGGGCGAATTGCAGAGCGCTGACATTCTCTGACATATTGGACTATGAGCTCAGCTCATGTTTCCCAAAACAGCACTTCAATCATCAGACCGCCTCCGTGGTGTAGTGGTTAGAGCGTCCGCCTGGAGAGCGGAAGGTCGCGGTTTCGCTCGATCCCCGACCGCGTCATACCAAAAGACTAAACTTCACGATGATTGGTTTCACCACTTTACTCGATTTCAGACGATGTGCACGTTCAATCTGTACCAATTGAGCGTTGTCGAGCTCGATGGTATTGTCAAGAAAATGTCTCTCAACTTTTTCTGTTTTGGTCTAGCTTTCAGTAGACAAGTCCTTCACTCCATGAATCACAATGTTGTTACGTTGATATTCAGCTTCTTGATTGTCCATCAGTAATTCATATGTATTGAGCTGTGCGTTTTACTGCGTTTCACCCTTCAAAGTGTCATAATCATCTTTCAGTTTTTGGTACACACTGACAAACTTTTTATTCAAGGAGTTCAGTTCAAAACGAATTTGTCGCAGAACCTGTGCAATATTGCAAAAATCGGATTGCAAGGCGAAAAAGGGAACCAGGTAAACCTGGCTGAACTCGTCGTTCCATCTCTTTCCAGAAAATACAAAATGTGTGTGTGTGTGTGTGTGTGTGTGTGTGATTACCTCCTCCAATGATGGTTAGTCTTGAGGACCTTCTTGACGTTACAGCTTTCTAGTCCCATGAAACCGTAAAACCAATTGTGAAACCATAAAACCAATTTTCACTTAAAGGTTTGTCACTTGGTGGGTTTTTTCCTTGACTGGAAGCAAAGTGTGCAGTTAGCATAGCCTGTGGAAGACGTGTATTTACCATGATCAATTAACTTTTTTCCCTCTTCGTGGAACACACCCACTGGTCCTGTCCCGGAGACTTGATTCTGACGTCCAGCATGATAAACAGACAGCAGCAAATGCACGTTGCAAATTACTGGGATCATATTGTCTTCTTACCTCGGCAGAAAAATTCAATCTTCTTTTAGGTTTACTAGAATCCTTGTTAATATATTTGAAGAAAACAGTATTTCAGAAAATTAATTTTCACAAAAGAATATATCTTTTTCATCATGAATTTCTTAATATTTGTTTGTATGGTTTAATGTTGAAATTTAGGCATGATTTCAACCATATTTCAATGCAAAATAGTATTCCACATAATGTGATAATAAGAATAAATAATTATGTGTACAAGTTTAATGAAATCGTTTCTAAATTTCAGTTTTGTTAGAGTTTGCAAAATCGTTTTCGGTGAACATGGATCATTTAACGTTTTGTGTTCTTTTATGAATTACAACTTTTGGTATTCCCAGGGAGATAAATATAGCTCATGAGGTCACTTCCGCTACCTTATATGACAACAATGATATGCAGATGACCTTGTCTTCCACATACATTGTAGTCTTCACTGCATGTTCCAACATGTCGTTAAAAGTGCCCATTAAGCACACAAAAAGTTGCATTTACTTGAGGGTATAAATAACCTCACCACGCTTAAGTATATATATGACTATCAGATTTTAGGATGTTCCCATACTTTTTGTTTGTAGTATATCTAGGTTGAGAACAGAATGTTTTACATCATTGTTATTGCTACTGAGACGTAAAATGTCAGAGGTCGCTAAAGACGGCATTTCGCAAATCACCAGCTCCACCAAATCGGAAATGGTTGAAGACACACATGTCCCTGTGAACCAGCTACAGTCATGTTCATGAAAATGAAAAGTGCGCCACAATAAATGTCCAATGTGCACACCGCATGCAAAACAACTATACATGCGAATTATGCATAGTGGTAGTGGATTCAAACTCCTGCGAACATCAACATCAAGCGAATACCCATCATATACGTGAAACCCACTGGAGAAAACAGTCGGGGACTGCCAAGCTGAAGGTAGTATGTGTCACTCGATCCGTTTGGATGTCCACATCAGGCCAGACATGCCCTTCAATATACATTTCCATAAACCTTTGTCACCATGCGATATGATGACAGCATATGTTTATGAATCACTATGAAACAGTGATGATAGCAGGTGTTCGTGAAAAAAGTGAGCGTATCCTGCAACAACCGCAATTGTAATCACCCTGGGTCGTCCAGAACGTGAGCGATCCGTCACCTCAGTGTTTTCATTGTATTTTCTGACCCAACGACTGACAACAGCGCGGTGGACATTCATTTCCCGACCAATTGCTTTGCCATCTCCAGCCATCAGATCATCGTCTTCGTACCATAGTGGCTGAAAAAAGATTGAACATTGAAACCCATCCGTTTTGATGCCGACAAAATTCGTGAGTTTGCTTCTGGACATGTTCCACAATGAGCGTTGGGGAGACATTTTCCACCAAGTACACAACGTTTCAATCAACATATTTAGGGGTGCTAAACTACTTGTCAGGTACATATATGCAATCGAAACTTGATGCATGTGACATGTGCAGGTTACTGGGGAACTATTGTATTCTCCCCTACAATCCTTAAGGGGAACCTGACTGATGTAAAGAAAAGCTATGCAAAGTAATGCAGTGCAGGAACATGATCAGGGTTGCTTGTAGCGGAGTGAATTTATTAGGCAACGGAGTGTCCTTCAAGGGCGTAAGTGTGTTCTCCTGTCGTTTTCATTTGTTATGTGTTACATATGCTACTGCTGTTATACATCTTTGCTCGACATATTTGCAGATAAGACCAAGTCTTTGTGAACGCTGGATCTTCGGACGCTTTTCCAATGTGAGTATTAAAATGTGAATGGCATCATTTCTTACACTTAAAGTACGAAGACCTCAGAGCAAAGCATCACCACCTAGAGGTACAAAGTATTTCCACATTCATGATTCATGTCTCTAACATGTATCTATGCCACACACACACACGCGCGCGCGCACACCCACACCCATATACATATATACTCAGCAGCAAAGAAAACGTCAGTACGAATTCAAAATTAGATAGGCACTGTAATCAAATCATTACAGAAATGGACATAATAAGCGGATCAAAAACATATATTATGTGTACAATATTTTGACACATCAATAAATAACGCAAGACAATTTGAAGACATAACGTTACGTTTGCAGTCCATTCAGACTCTTGACTTCAGTATCTAGCGTGACCACCACGAGCGGCCCAAGAATATCTCTAATCTGACTTCATTCTTCAGAAGTAATTTGGAGCACACTGTTCACATGCAAATATACATAGTAGTATCGACATAAGAAGGTAATAATGTACTGGCCTATGATCATCCATACCTGGTTGCACTTATCAACAATAACACATTGTATATCCTGATTAATTAATGGGCTGACAAGTCAATGTACAATGCGGTAGTGATAAGGATGTACAGTAGTGATTAAGAATACAGGTTAGTGTCATATATATATTACAATAAAGTCTCACATGTCTTGACAACATAGTTTTGGACTTTTTAAACATTTGGACGATAGTTGTCCTGAATTAGTCCCTATAACAATAATAAGAAGCGACGAAAGCCCTTTCCACATCACTAAGAAATATGTCTGCCAAGAGATGACTCGATTAACGATTCTGACTTTATCATTAATATTACGATCACTATCATATAGTCTTAATAGGTGGTCGCAATATTGCTGAGTGCGGCGTAAAACTAAACTCACTCACTCACCTTGTCATGTTTACATGGTAAAATCTGCGGAATTAAAACACTGCTTTGGCAGTATGTCAGCATTAGCGAGTGAGGTTTTATATAACTTCACATCGGCAATACTTGAGCCATAAAGTGACGAGAACAATACACTATATAAACGGGCTATAGATCGCCAGCATATGAAGGTAGATCCCCCTTACTAAGGACAAAAGGAACGACCTTTTCTACCTACATGGGACCAGGCTAGATCTGCACCTTCTCTTCAGGTTTGGGCGATTATTGACAAATTAAGCCGAACATTAAAAGAATACATATTCCACTATTAAAAAGTGGTAGATATAAACATACTTTGAATAACATGACCTTATGTAAAATATTAGGGGAACAATAATTTTACTTCAACCATCCTCCATAGAATGTTATTACTGATATCTATTTCTTTAAAACAAAAATTAATTAATATTAATTTTATTATAATGGTCCTGTACAGCTTTGACACTGTAACATTATCCCTTGTAATGGAAAACATTGACGGTGTTTCTTTCTTCACAAGTGATGCAAAACGGAGGATCCGAACGTTTCAATAAATATTCATGAGTATATTTGCTGTGACCGGAATCATCTTAACATGACCTCTTCAAATCTGGACTGACAGTCCAAGCAGGTGTAACCGATAGTTGGTTTTATTGCATATAGTTTATTGATACCTATTCGGGTGTCCCACTTATTTTGCATTAGATCTCTGATATCAGAAGTGGCGTCACATATTTGGTGAATGCTGTCTAAATAGCAGGATAAGCTATTGTGTTTCAAGAAATCCATCATGGCCAACAGAGAAGACGATGTCGTATCGGCCAGTAGCAAGAACATTATGTAATTCAAATATTTCGATTAAAAGTTGATGCGTACATGACATATTTCTAATAGCCTGAAGGGACGAAAGTTAGCCTGAAAATAGCATATGTTATGGAATGATTCTATGTTTAAGAGTTGTCAGTATGGCGGTTGCTTCCGCTCTTACAATAAAGCTGTTATCTGGTAATCTAGAAGATTTTGTTCTCTATACAAAGGCAGTGGCAGAAGCAATCTGTAAATATAGATTTTGTATGTACGATACATGTATTTACTTCTTAACTGATTAAAAATTCGTGTTCATACTACAAGTCATTTGTTTCTGATTTTTAAATTTAGTCAATGTTAGATCCACATGTCGGGATTATATGCCTGGTCTAGGCAAAACTGTGAACAGCAATAACCACAGGGCATTAAATTTGGTATTTTCCTAGAGTGAGCTTCAAGTAGATTAAATCCCAAATCACTAAGAAATTCCGCTGTTTGGTCAACTCTGCCTAGGTATCTGTTTCATTAGCATTCTAGAAGTTGGTGAGGAAAACCAGGCAAGACATATACATTCACCATCACAAACAGATCAACAGAGAACAAGAGTTTTACCTCCCCCTGTTCATTTGAAGATCATATCAATAATGAACTTTTCATTAATACCCAGTCAAGCTTATGACAACATTAAACAACCTAATCCGTAATCCTTACTGTGCGTGTGACTTCATTCCTTTGTGTTGTTTGTTATTGGGACTTAATCACTCGAAGATCTTGGTTAGAATTGGTCTTCAGCAACCCATGCTTGTCGAAAGAGGCGACTAAAGGGATCGGGTGGTCAGGCTCGCTGACTTGGTTGACACATGTCATCTTATCCCATTTGTGTAGATCGATACTCATGCTGTTGATCACTGGGTTGTCTGGTTCAGACTCGATTATTTACAGGCGGTCGCCATACAGCTTTGTTATCAATCACCTGATGTAAATGTTACTCTGCTGCTTCTCCCAACATATTTTAATGTACAAACTGACGTTCAAAAGAAAGTACACACTTGGTGGTTTTTGATCATTGTATTTCCCAAAACAGAAATTTGGAAAAGTGTTTTGATTGTGACTTACCAGTCATGAGCATTTTGTACGTGTTGCCAAAGCATCACAGATATCCTTTGCAGTGTTGTGAGAGGGATATCATGAAAATTATGATTTTGTAGCGTGGCACGTGTATGTTACAGTATACAACACAGACGACTGAGAATGTTAGTGGTATACCTGTTATAGACACACATTAAAATACCATCAGCGGAGCGACAACGAGCCATTGGAATGTCATAGAGGTGGGTTCGAACAGTCATATTGATAGATCGTTCTGTTGTACTGGACAGACCATCATCAGACTAATGAGAGCCGTCAACCAGACTGACCAGACATGTGACAGTCCCAGAACTGGAATACCGAGAGTGACCGCCCTGCAACGTGACAATCTACTGGGCATTCCCCATCTGCGCAAGAGGATGTTCTCAATGTCGTCATCAGCACCAACAGCGCTGGATAACAGAGTCTGCGTGAACAAACCCTCAACTAAACGATCTAGAGACAAATGGATGACGATAGGTCCGCAGAAGACGGAGGTGTGGTCGAAGCAAGGCCTCTGATTGGTCGACGCTTGTAAATCTGCACATTCTTTATAAATTCCCAGGAATTTTGTATTTCACCGCCTGCCTGACTTGGAAATGTAAGAATTTATTTTCAAGCAATAGCTTCTCAAAAGAAAGCATCGGCTGTAAATGTCTCATCAAACAAGCGTCAACAAGTCAGAGAGCTCAAATAGAGGCAATTTGATTTTCAGAATGGCTGGATTTCCGTGGATATGGGAGAGAATTTGAGTTCCTGACAAGTTCCGAGCTGAATGAGAGATTGAGGCTGTTCTACGCCGAAGTTCGGAACGTCCATGGCCAGATGTATTCCAAATCCACCTTTGTCGGTCTCAGGGCTGCTATTCACAGGCACATAAGGGCGTCTCCTTATGAACGCAACATAAATATCCTCCAACATAAAGATTTTCACACAGCAAACAATATATTTTTGTCCATGGTCAGAAAACTACAAAAGAAGGACTTGACAACACAAAACATCACGCCGCAATCCCATCACGTGAACTTGATATAATCCGTGAAAGTTTCGACACAAATAGCCCTCTTGGTCTACTTCGGAAGGTTTGGTTTGATTTGACACTGGGTTTCGCTCGTCGTGGTAAGGAGAACCAACGTGAACTTGTCGCTTCATCGTTCAGAGTCGCCACGGATGAAAATCAGTACTAGTATATTGAAATAACACATTCCGAAATCACAAAAAATCACCGTGGTGACCTGAAAGATGAAGTTGAGCCTAACAAGAGAATATATGCCACAAACACACGGTTCTGCCCAGTATCCTCATTCGCAAAATATGTTTCACACCTGAATCCCAATCACAATGCTTTCTTCCAGCAGCCAAAACGATCTGACCCTCTCTGAAACAACACTCGTCCGGTAGGCAAACATTCTCTTGCAATGTTCATGAAAGACATCAGTAGAAATGCAGGTCTTGACAAAACATACACAAACCACTGCCTTCGTGCAACCGCTGTGACCTTGTTGACAACAAACACACGTAAGTGAGTGAGTGAGTTTAGTTTTATGCCGTACTCAGCAATATTTCAACTATATGGCGGCGGTCTGTAAATAATCGAGTCTGGACCAGACAATGCAGTGATCAACAACATGAGCATCGATCTACGCAATTGGGAACCGATGACATGTGTCAACCAAGCCAGCGAGCCTGACCACCCGATCCCGTTAGCCGCCTCTTACGACAAGCATGGGTTATCGAAGGTTCATTCTAACCCGGACTTCAAGGGTGCGCACGTAAGTTGTAAGTGATATGTGTTTGCACGTGCGTGTGTCCGTGTGTACGACGCTAATGGAAAAAACAAGATATCGGTATCCTTACATATGTACTACAACTTAGTATAAAAGTGGAAATTAAAAGAACCTACAACCTTAAAAAAAGATGTTTGTTGTCATTTTAATACAGGGGTGATGCTCGACAGTAAGCAGGCATTTTCTCCAAAATCATCGGCAATCATATTCACTTGTCGGCCATATATGACCTTGACATTCAAGTGACATGAGCAGTAAATTGGTAAAAATATTTTAGAGGTTAAATATTTATAAATATAATTTCCGAAAAATGAATCAATATTAAATGCATATTTATAACCTCTAAAATTATTCGTACCTATTTACTGTTCCGTACATCATCCAAAATAGAAGGAATATTACAAAGTTCATATTTCGCGCCCATTAGCGAACAGACAAAATCTTACAGGATATTTATTTTCCACCAATCGGAGGGCCCAAGTCAGTTTGTGCGGATCTGCTCAGGTCACTTGAATGTCAAGGTCATCTATGGCCGACAAGTGAGTAAGATTGCCGATGATTTTGTAGAAAATGCCTGCTTACTGTCGAAGAAATGATATGTAGATGTTGCAATCAGTTTTTAGACCCGTGCAATATGGCCGCCGATCGAATCTAGCCCTACATAGGTGCTGTCTACGTGGCCGGAATTAATAAACGAATTTAAAAGGTGAGTTTTCGCTGTCTTGGCTGATCCATGATTTTGGCTTGGAATTGTGGATGTAGCTGTTTTCGGTGAGTTGTGGCGTAAAACTTTTGAAATAATGATCCGATTGTGACAATTTATAGCTCATTTTGTAGGGAAATCATCTAGCTTTCGATACGTAGGCGGCACCCGTTAAAGAGACACCTCCTCGTGGTGGGTGCTGGGTAACGCTAAGCGCTCTTCAACCCCCCGTTGTGGACCCGGGGGTATATTTGGTCCACCAATCCGTTTGCCGTGGGTTGCGCCCCTGTGTCGGTGGAGGACGGGAGTCCTGGTTCCAGGAACAGCGTTCCTTTGCCCCTTACTTCACCTAGACGGGTGGTAGAACTGGCCCGGTTCTATCAATCGGCTGGTCACGCCAAGCCCTGCTCTACAACTGTAAAATGTTGCACAAAAATTGAGAATTATTAGGTGATTATTTTTAAGTCTTGGCAAATTTTTGAACTTTGAATTTTCGAATTTCAAATGCCCAATTTCATGTATGTTTTTCCTAGAGTCGTATGCCCAGAAGGCAGTGGCTCATGGGCCAATCTGGTGGAATCATTAATCTTTTAATTTTTCTGCTGGAGTATTTCATCCGGGTATCCTTGGTGCTGCAAGTCGGAGACCCGCTTGTTTTAGCATTGTCCTTGTGATACTCCGTGGTGGGTGGGGAGCTCGGATGATAAACCATTAAAAACTAACCATGGCATACGAAACCCCCCTTAAAAAAACAAAACGCGTACGTCCACTTGACACTGATCCAGATGGTAACGACCAACGACTGTCCACATCCATTGATTACTGGCCACGTTTTCTCGTGATTGAGACTCAAGATAGCACAGGATTAAAATTGAACCCTTTTGCAATACAGAAAGGCATACAAGGCATTGCCGGTGACATTAAAAATATCAAACGTTTACGTTCAGGTGCATTACTCGTTGAGTGCAGCAAAAGACAGCAGGCTACTAACCTGGGACTCCTTTCACGAAGCAACCTTTACTAAGGTTAACCTTAACTCCCATTCCCTAACATTGCACTAAGGTTACCTTAGTGACTTACGATCACCTTAGGAGGCCCTGATGACTACTGAAACATTCGTCGGCATTCCAATATCAGTATCTCCTCATAGAACACTGAACACCAGCAAAGGAATCATCAGAGATAGAGATCGATTGTTTGCCGACATGTCTGAACTTGATATTGTTTCAGAAATGAAAGATCAAGGGGTCACATACGTTAAGCGTTTTACAACACGTAAAAACCAGGAAACCATTCAGACTAACACGTACCTGTTTTCGTTTTCCTCTCCAAATGCTCCCAAATCAGTAAAGGCAGGATATTGTAACATTAATGTTGACACCTACATACCTTTAAGGTGTTTTAAATGCCAGAAGTTTGGTCATGGTGTTAGTACTTGCACATTGTCTGTTGTGTGTGCTCACTGTGGTGAGAAGACACATACAACAGAAGATTGTGACAGTGACTTTAAGAAATGTACCAACTGTGCAGGCAATCACTCATCATTCTCAAAAGATTGTCCGATCTGGAAACAGCAGATGGAGATCAATAAGATCAAGTTCACCCAAAACATTAGTTTTACTGATGCCAAAAAGCTTGTTTACGATCTGAAATTAAGGAAGCCTATACATCCATAGCCAAAACATCGTCTGATTCAACTCCTCCAATAGCCAAATCGTCTGTAAGCTGTCAGACGAATTTAACCTGGCTCAAAACCGATTCTCCTAAGATTTTGTCACCTATGTCTACTCCTCAGATTTTGTCACCTGCAATATCTACACAAACTGCAGAACCACTTCCTGGTACGCCCCAAATCCAATCTGAACCATCCTATGACCGTGACACATCTTCTCAGTCAACTCAAAAGTCTCAATTAATGATCTTAAATCACTCTATGATCAACTCCCAAAGCCATGTGTTATTATGGGTGACCTAAACGGTCACAACCCACTCTGGGGCAGTACTAACACTAATACTAAAGGCAAAATACTGGAAGATTTCATTTCCAATAATGACCTGCGCATATTTAATGGTGATTCAAGCACCTATCTGCATCCTGCAACTGGCACTTATTCTTCTCTGGATTTGTCTCTTGCAGATTCTAACCTCCTGAATGAATTTGATTGGTCTGTTCATAATGACCTTTGTGGAAGAGACCACTTCCCACTTTCAGAAATAACTCCATCTGATTCTCCATCGTATACAACATGGAACTTTTCGAAGGCTAACTGGTCTTTTTATCAAACTATATGTAAATCGAAACTGCGACCTGAATGTTTCAGTGATATAACTGATCCCATGCAAACTTTTGCTGACGTTTTAAAGCAAATAGCTGATGAGTGTATACCAAAGTCCTCTACGACTCCACATGTACGAAAACCATGGTTTAATACAGATTGTAGACAAGCCGGAAAAGCGAGGAAAAGGCAGAGCGTTTTTTCCGCCATCATCCAACTGTCCATAACTTAAATAAATTTAAAGTACTCAATGCAAAGGCGCGTCGTACCTTTAAACAAAACAAACGACAATCTTGGAGAGATTATGTCTCAAAAATTAATTCACGCACGCCAATGTCTAAGATATGGAACATGGTTCAAAGAATTAAAGGCAAGGGTTCAAAATCTGCTGTTCACCATCTTAAAGATGGTGATAATTTAATTACTGACAAGTCTAAAATTGCAAATAAAATTGGCGAAACTCTTGCCAAAAATTCATCATCGGCAAATTATGTCCCTGAGTTTCAGAGATATCAGAAACAACAGGAAAAGACAAAACTTAATTTCGAATCAAATAACGGTGAAGATTATAACGAAGTGTTTTCATTACATGAGCTACATACTGCTCTTGAGCAAGCTCATGACACTGCAGCGGGTGATGACAATATACATTACCAGCTACTGAAACACTTACCTGAACCATGTCTGATGACACTTTTAGATATATTTGACTAAATATGGACGTCTGGAGAATTTCCATTGGCGTAATGCCATTGTAGTCCCAATATCAAAACCTGGCAGGAATCATACAGATCCGTCTAACTACAGACCGATCTCTCTAACTAGCTGTGTCTATAAAACCATGGAACGTATGGTGAATAATAGATAAACTTGGTATCTTATCTAAACCAATAACCTTATATCAAATATTCAATGTGGTTTCATGAAAAATCGTAGTACCATTGATCATTTGGTACGTTTAGAATCCTTTGTTAAAAATTCTATAGTTAATAAACAACATGCTGTATCAATTTTCTTTGATCTTGAGAAAGCTTATGATACGACCTGAAAGCATGGCATTTTGAAGGATTTACATGATTTTGGTTTGAGAGGCCGTTTGCCTCTTTTTATATTACAGTTTTTAAAAGACAGGCAATTTCAAGTCCGAGTGGGTTCAACCCTGTCTGATCATTATAATCAGGATCAGGGTGTCCCACAAGGCAGTATTTTGTCTATCACACTGTTTAGCATCAAGATCAATATTTTATCAACGGTTTTAAATGATTCAATTGATGGATAATTATTTGTGGATGATTTCAATATTTCATGTCGTGGTAAAAATATGCATACTATTGAACGGCAACTGCAGTTATGTTTAAACAAAATAAATAAATGGTGTCTTGAAAACGGCTTTAAATTTTCTAAATCCAAAACTAATTGTATACATTTTTGTAGAAAATATAAACCGCATAAAGACCCTGAACTGTTTATCAATGGCACTCCCATCAAAGTTGTAAAGGATGCCAAGTTCTTAGGTCTGATATATTTGACTCCAATTTAACCCTTCTTCCGCATATCAAATCCCTAAAAACTAAATGCCTGAAGGCACTCGATTTATTGAAAGTCGTTTCTAGTTCAAAGTGGGGAAGGGACCAAACTACCCTACTACACCTGTATAGATCATTGGTCCGCTCGAAGCTTGATTATGGCTCCATCGTATATGGTGGAGCCTGCAAAAGCAACTTAAAGCTATTAGATTCTGTCCACCACCAAGGTCTGAGACTTTGTCTTGGATCATTCAGAACATCTCCTGTTGACAGTCTCTACGTCGAGGCCGATGAGCCTTCTCTTGCACAACGCCGTATAAAATTATCATTACAATATATTACCAAACTATATTCTAACGAGTCTAATCCTGCATTTCAGTGTATTTTTAAACCTCTTTATGAGGATTTGTACAACAAGGAATCTTCTCTTGTTCCGCCTCTTGGGCTCAGGATTAAGCCATTCATTACTGCTGCCGGCATTGAGCTGGAAAATATATCTCCTTCACGTCTTCACTCTTCTCCTCCTTGGCAATTGGTGAGGCCACAACTCGACCTAACACTTACTACATTTAAAAAATCAGAAACTAACGAATTACAATATAAACAAGAATATAATCAATTAAAAAGTAAATACAATTCATATAAATCCTTATTTACAGATGGGTCCAAGGATGGTGGCGCAGTAGCTTGTGCCACTGTCATTGGGTCTAAAACAATATCTTCCAGATTACCCAATGACAGTTCAATTTTCACACCAGAAGCAAATGCAATACTAACAGCTCTTAAATATATTCAAAGACACCCTAAACATAAACAATATATAATCTTTTCTGACTCTCTTTCTTGTCTTTCTTACCTTCAGGCTATAAAAAATCTTTCTTGTAAACATCCACTTTTAATAGAAATTATTGAATTATATAATGAGCTTGCTACTGGCCAATACGACATCGTCTTTTGTTGGTTTCCCAGCCATGTTGGCATTTCTGGGAATACAATGGCCGATCGTGCTGCCAAGGCAGCACTCAACAAATCTGTGACACCACTTCTTAGTCCATACTCTGATTATAAAGCCGTCATTAGATGTTATATCCGCGATCTGATGCAGAAGAAGTGGGACACTCAAGTGGGACTTAATAAATTACATGCACTAAAACCTTATGTTGGTTATACCTACTTGGGTTGTCAGTCCAGATTTGAAGAGGCCATCATACGACGATGTCGTATTGGCCATACTAGATATACTCATGAATACCTGTTAACAGGTGAGGATCCTCCGTTTTGCATCCCTTGTGATGAAAGAATCACGGTCAAGCATGTCCTGCTTGACTGTATTGAATATTCCATCACAAGGAATAACTATTTCAAATCACGAACGATGAAGGATCTTTTTAGTAATATCAGTTCTCATTTAGTTATTGCATTTTTAAAAGAATTAGATTTGTTGAATGAATTGTAAATAGATAAATATTTTAACATTGGTAGTTTAGTTGAGCAGCTGAGATTGTTAGTGGCTGCATCCTCACAGGGGGTTGAAGCATTGTAAAATTATTGTCCGCCTGTGGGGGTACGTAAGTCCCAAAACATTCAAAGAAAATTTAAACATACCATTATTTTTAAGCGTAGAATATGTGTTATTTTAACTTATGGCTAAATTGTCTAAACTTGATGACAGCTGAAAGGATGGTGTAAATCCAGCTAGGGTCCATGCAGGAAGCAAATGTACTGTAAGTCCCTATGGTCCCTAGTATGGTGATCTACCTTCAGTCGTTAGCATCTACAGCCTGTTTATATATTGTATTGTCATTTATAGTTCCAATATTTTAGATTTAATTGCTAGTTTTAAATGGATATCTGTGATACACTAGTAGTTTTACTGTTCTTCGTAAACAGCTTTTTTAATTTCTAACTTTATTCATCTTTAATATAATTATAAAATGTTCTCGTCACGATATGGCTGAAATATTGCCGATGTGACGATAAATATTAACTCACTCACTAACTCGATCCGTAGGGCTCGGCGGGGCCTTAAAAATATTTTACGTAGCGAAATCTAACTTTGATTGAGGAGAGATGGTTTCGTCGTTACATCCCTTTCCTTTTATATATTAATAGGGTAGGGTCTATACACCTATATGTTTTTCTAACGCTGTTTCTAAGCGAGACACGCCCCTATGGCCTTGTCAAGATGTATTGTACTGTGCAGCATTTCGAGTCGGGGGTCATCACAAAATATAGTTTTTAAATCTTTAATCCCCTCTCAAAGACACGAGGGCCTGTGGTTGGCAGCATATCCATGTACAGCGAATCGAAAAGGTCTTTGCTTATCCTAAGAGGCCGCAGAGTTGGATGCCAACAATTTACGACAAACATATTGGCTTGAATTATTTCTTAAAGCGCAATTTCAAGAATGTTATTGTTCAGGTTTTCTTGTGTTGTCAATATTTTCACATGATGGTTAAGCACATCGATTATATCATCGTTGTCAACAGAATGTATATCAGCTCATGCTGCGGTTAGAACTTGAGAATCATTTTCTGTGATATAGAAATTCTTTTTTCAGATCCCTGGATGACCTTCCACAGATACACTGTTCCAGAAAAGCTGGTGATATCTGAATAGGGACATAACTGCATTGCTATCCAGCCAAACACAATTATATTGGCAACAGACTGCCATTCTTCAAAGCCGTAGTCGTGCCTAATGTAAGGCACTTTGACTGTGTTTCCGAGAGTGCACTTTTGATAAAACTCATCCCAGAATTCAGACAAGGCATCCCGCGTAACACCCCCCCTCCGTCCGCTGCCAACTCAGGTTTACTATTTGTGTTGATCATCTGAATGGACACAAGATCCTTGCATGGGTTAACACACTTGAAGTTATCAATGAGTTCCTTAAGAACCTGTCCCCTATGTAGTTTTATTTTGTGTTCCTTTGTAGGTGATTTATCACGTTTCGACGATTTGGTACGTCCACCAGTTTATATACCTGCTAAATCCATAGCTGTTGATAGCAGATCAGAATGCATTGGTGGCCGATTTGGGTCAAATGGAGCCTCTGGTGCGCTTTCAGTTTCGTAAAAAGACAAATCTGGGAGGGAATAATTCTCAAAAGAAAGTCCAACAGTAGCGTTGCTAGATCGTTGTTCTGGTGGCGATTGTACACGTGACAGACGTCTTCTGGTTCTAGATTTTGTGACCATAACAGGGAGATCACTGTCAGATTTGTCATTGGATGCCTTTTCTTTTTGACGCCAAATAAAAGCGCAACAAAGGCATTTTTTTGTGAGTTTATACATATCTCTTATTGTCTGATCTTCAGACACAGTATTTTCACTGCAGTTCCAAAACTCAAACCTGTAATCACTAACAGGACCTTTGCTGGAAACTCCTTTCGGGAAAAACATGCCTCTGTCATGATTTCAGCTTTCTTAGCATCTTTCCTCATATTCAGTTTTCTGGTTTCACCTCCTTTCTTAGTCCGCATTTGAAAATTTGTTGCCTTAACCGTCTTATGGATCCAAACCAGTTCAATTTTACAGGATTCTTTGGCTGCATTACGATTTCCAAACTGCCTGCGTCTGTTGGTACCTCTCATGTCTAATTCCTCATCGAAAGACGCTTGAATAATCCTTTTAAACCAATTTTACTCCTTAGACGGGGCAACAATTCTTCTTTTC
The DNA here is from genome assembly GCF_003918875.1 of Haliotis rubra. Classification (NCBI taxonomy): domain Eukaryota; kingdom Metazoa; phylum Mollusca; class Gastropoda; order Lepetellida; family Haliotidae; genus Haliotis; species Haliotis rubra. Next base: position 3,880,782 of record NW_025766225.1, read on the forward strand.
TGGAATTGATGGTGTACGACTTGTCGCAGCCGTATTCTATCTCCATGTACGTGAAGGTACAATGTACTTGGCCAAATCACCGTCAGATATGTGTTAGACTATATCTGGACCGATCTAAGGGAGAAAAGAAATACTTAACGAGTAACAGATGCATTGAAAGTATATGTTATGTAGAGTTTAACCTTATCTCATAGCTTTGTCTTTTAATGGTACTGTATGTATGTATGTGTGTGTGTGTGCGTGCGTGCGTGGGCGTGTGCAGGCTTGCGTTTGTGCGGGCGGGCGCTGGATATATTAAAAGTTGTTGCAAACTCAAAGTGGGGATGAGATAAGAAACCCAACCCCTCACCCCCACCCCACCCCCTCTAACTAAATAGAGCACTCATCGACTTCAAAATTGACTACGGCTCATTTAAAGTGGCGCATGTAAAAGCAATTTGAAATTATTAGGTCCAATCCATCACTGAGCCTTCAGTACATCACTGATTCATAGCTTATATGCAGAGGCGAATGAGCCATCGCTAAATCTTTGCCGTCTTAAATTATCTCTGTAAAAGGCGACTAACGGGATCGGGTGGTCAGGCTCCCTGACTTGGTTGACACATGTCATCGGTTCCCAATTGCGCAGATCGATGCTCATTCTGTTGATCACTGGATTGTCTGGTCCAGACTCGATTATTTACAGACCGCCGCCATATAGCTGGAATATTGTGCGGCGTAAAACTAAACTCACTCACTCACTAAATTATCTCTACAGTATGTTTCTAAATTACTGAGTGCTGAGTGAGTGAATATTTGTCACCACATCCGCAACATCTCAGCCACACCGTGACGAGAACAATTTATGAATTAAAAGATTTTGAAGATTAAAAACATGTCGTCGATGGACAGTATAACTGTTAGAATATCACAGAAAGTAAGGTAAAACTAGAATGTTATTTTTCAAACATATCACTACAGACAACAATACAATTTAACAACGGGCTATAGATCGCTAGGAACTGAGGGTAGATCACCATACTCGGGACCATGGGGACTTAAAGTAGTTTTGCTACCTGCAGATCTTGTGGTTGACATGTAACATCACATACGAGGTGCCACACCTGTTTCATCCAAGTTACAGACACGTTCAGGCTTGTCATGTCAACCATGAAGCGTCTGAAGTATGCAGAGAGGACTTAGCACGCATACTGAGCACGCAATATTGAGAGTTTTGGGGGTTTCGCCAATTTCTAGTCGGGCCAGTGTCACAAGAAATCATAAAATCATAAAACCAATTGTCACTTGGTGGGTTTTTCCAGTAACTGGAAGCAAAGTCTGCAGTTAGATTAACCTGTGGAAGACATGTATTTGACATGATCAACTAACTGTTTTTCGTCTTCGTGGGAGAGTAGGGTATCTCCACCCGGCTTTACATCAACAGGAACATTCCCCCTGGTCCTGATCCGGAGAGTTGATTCTGGAACTCCATACTGGAGTAAACTGACGTCCTAATCTGGTTGGCAGCAAATTCACGTTGTAAATTACTGGGATCATATTGTCTTCATACCTTGGCAGAAAAATTCAACTTTCTTTTAGGTCTACTATAATCCTGCCAAAAAATTGCAAACAAATTAAAAGTTAAAAAAAACATATATGAACAAAAAAGAAGAATAGTATTTCAGAAAATTTATTATCATAAAAGAATATATCATTTTCATCATGAATATCTTAATATTTGTGTATATGGTTTAATGTATGATTTTATTTTGAATGATTTCAACCATATTTCAATGCAAAATAGTATTTGAAATGATGTGATAATATTAATAATTAATTATGTGTACAGCAGTCTATTAAAATCGTTTCTAAATTTCTATTTAGATTGTGCAAAATCGTTTTCAGTGAGCATGGATCATTTAACGTTTTGTGTCCTTTTTGGAATTACAACTTTTGGTATTCCCGGGGAGATAAATATTATTCATGAGGTCACCACCGCTACCTTATATGGCAACAATGATATGCAGATGACCCACATCAAGCGGATACCCATCATATAAGTGAAACTCACTGTAGAAAGCAGCCCGGGGACTGCCTAGCTGAAGGTCATGTATGTCACTCGATTCGTTTGGATGTTCACATCAGGCCAGACATGCTCTACATTATACATTTCCATAAACCGTTGCGTCAACATGTAATACAAACATATATCGAGGTTATCCATAAACACAACACACAGACAATATCTTAAGCAGAGTCTCTGTTTACTCAAATCAAATGTTTGCTCAACTGAGATTTCGTGTGGCTATAGAAGTTGGTTTGTCTCCAGATGATGCCACTCCAGATGATGCCACTCCAGATGATGCCACTAAGCATGTTTTTCCTGATGTATTTTCTTCTTGTTTGTTTTCTTGTTTTTTGTTTAACGCCGCACACAGCGATGTTCCAGGTGTAGGTGGAGGTCTGTAAATATTCGGGTCTGGACCAGACAATCCATCACGAACATCGATCTACTCACTCACTCACAGTGTGTACCTCCTTCCCCAATGGTGTGCACGTTAATGGCTGTTCATGCTTGCTGACGAGGTTAACGGTCTGAAAAGTACAGACGATGTGATAGTTGCTCAGTGCAATATCAATCGCAATAATTGAAACTTACAACATATGTGAGATTACAATAGGAGCGACAAAACCCTTTCCACATTCATAAGAAAGCTCGATAAGATTGTACAATTGCGACTGTATCATGAGCATGTATTTGTTGTCAGCAATACAGCTGTATGATATCGATGTTGTTTGTAGCAACCGAGTCTGGACCAGGCAATTCAGTGATTGTCACCATGCGATATGATGACAGCGTATGTTTATGAATCACTATGAAACAGTGATGATAGCAGGTGTTCGTGAAAAGGTGAGCGTATCCTGCAACAACCACAATTGTAATCACCTTGGGTCGTCCAGAACGTGAGCGATCCGTCACCTCAGTGTTTTCATTGTATTTTCTGACCCAACGACTGACAACAGCGCGGTGGACATTCATTTCCCGACCAATTGCTTTGCCATCTCCAGCCATCAGATCATCGTCTTCGTACCACAGTGGCTGAAAAAAATGATTGAACATTGTAACCCAGCCGTTTTAATGCCGACATGTCCACAATATTCGTGGGTTTGCTTCTACATGCTCCTCAATGTGTGTAATTCTTAAATAAACATTATCATCAAATGTCATCCTACGGCATATGGAAGTTGGTATTCAAGTGTAAGACAAAATGTTATGGATGTCAACTTCTTCTTATTGTATACACGACGTTTCAGTCAACATATTAAGGGGTGCTAAACTACTTTTCAGGTATGTATTCAATCGAGACTTGAGATATAGTTCATGCATATGACATGTGCAGGTAACTGGGGACCTATTGTATTCTCAGCTACAATGCTTAAGGGGAACCTGACTGATTTAAAGGAGAGCGATGCAAATGTTATGCAGTCCAGGAACATGATCAGGGCTGCTTGTGGCGGAGGGAATTTGTTAGGTCACGGAATGTGGGCGTTAGTGTTTTCTCCTGTCGTCTTCATTTGTTATGTGTTACATATGCTACTGCTGTTATACATCTTTGCTCGAATACAGATAGGACTAAGTCTTTGTGAACACTGGATCTTCTGACGCTTTTGAAATGTGAGTATTAAAATGTGAATGGCAACATTTCTTACTGTTAAAGTATGAATACAGCAGAGCAACACCAACTAGAGGTACAAAGTACACGAATCTTATTCAATAGATACACCTGCTTGTTTTTTTTATTATACAGAAGTAGACAACCACATTGTGACCAACATGCAAACGGACGATATAATCCAGGCTGTGGGCAGCTTGGACCTGTTCCAGTTCGTGATGATGTCGTACGTGTTCGGATCCCAGATGCTGATGGCCTGGGCCATGCTGATGATGTCGTTTGCGGGCACTGCTCCGGATTGGTGGTGTGTTCCAGAACGAGATCCGTCTGTGAATGGGACATCGGTCAACTACATGAACAATGTCACCTCCAGCTTCTGTCCCCCCTCCGGCAACATCACCTGTCACTTTGTCTACAGCCAGGACAGAAACACAGTTACCAACGAGGTATGATGATCTACCTTTCCAGAACTGTGGAGATCCGTGTTAAGATTGGTCTGATGCTATCAATGCTTTTGGTAACAGGCGACTAAAGGTATTTGGTAGTCAGATACGCTGACTTGGTTGATACGTGTCATCGTATCGCAGTTGCGTAGGTCGATGCTCATGATGCCATTCACTGGACTCCATTATTTGCACTCCGGCTTGTAGCTGGAGTGTGGGTTTAAAGATAACCAAAACAAATTGAAAGAATTGTGGCTGGCTGAAAATCATTGTGCTTGTGACCATTTATCAAATAAGGCTTGAGTAACAGGTAATACATTAAACGTTAACATTTAAAAACGTGAAAACTATGAAACTATTTCAATAATTGGAAATACAGTTCTAATGTGATCTCCCCACATTTACAAAAATAGAATGTATGTATGTTTCAGTGGGATCTTATCTGTGAGAGAAGCCTGTTCAGGCCCCTTATCACGTCCATACAGATGGGCGGGGTGCTGATCGGGGCCTTCTTCGGTGGACAGTCCGCTGACGTCCTCGGACGGAAGTGGACTTTCTACATCAGCCTGGTCCTCCACGCTGGTTTCAACCTGGTGGCGGCGTTCTCCACGAGCTGGCAGATGTTTGCAGCAATGCGTTTTCTAATCGGGTCGATGATTGGCTCCTTGTTGGTGGTCCATTATCCATATTTCTTGGAGTTTCTGGGGACAAAGTGGCGACCTATCTCCTCCGCAAGTCCAGTTTGGATGACGGGTGTATGTATATTTGCTCTGTCCAGCTGGCTGAGACCTGACTGGTCGCATCAACACATCATACTGGCTGCACTTCATGTACCGTTCTTCACAGGCTGGTTGTAAGTATCTGCCACGGTGGTTTGTGAGTAAGATAGTTTGATAAGTAATAACCAACCAGTGATGTATAGCGACACTATTTGACATGCAAATAGCCCCCTCAGCACCCCAGAATCTTATGATACTGGGTTCGGAATCCATGTTCGAATTCGTCCGAATCATATTTCTGTCTTTTCAGCACTATATCTGTGCACGTTAGTTTCCCAAACTGAAAGTCACACTGGTGAAAGAGGGCAATCCCAAATCAGTCACTCGGATGTGTGTGACCGCTTAACCCATTCATGCCCCGCGTACATAACCTGTCCGAAACGTACCGCCACGTACGAGACATACAGACTATGACTTTCAACTGAAACAATTATTCATGTGATTATATTTTCCTTTGCAAAGCATAATCCCAGAAAGTCTCCGTTGGCTGGCTGTGAAAAGACGTCTGGAGGAGGCCGAGAAGGTGGTGGATCAGATGAGTCGATACAACAAAAGACCGAAACCCTCCAACACGTCACAGCTGCTGAAGGAGGTGGCGGACGAGGAGGAGATGCAGAGAGCATCTGGGAAGAAGTACACCTACCTGGACATCTACAGGGAGTGGCGCATCTGCCGGAAGTCTCTGATCGTACAGTTTCTCTGGTGAGTACACAGCTGGGGCAGATGTAAGTACAGTGTTTGTGTTATGTCGAACGGAAATAGAAGCCGAAACATTGACACCTTGACCTAGATGTGAATAGTGTCAGCTACTTGGTCAATTCGGAAGTGTGTCGTCTGGCGAGTATCGGGGATTCTAATGTGCCATTGAACAGAAGTGATTGGACTGTTAGACACACATATACAAGAGGTACCTGTGAGATCTGGGTTAGAATTGGTCTTCAGGGACCCATGCTTGTCAGAAGAGGTCACTAACGTGATCGGGTTGTCAAGCTCGCTGAATGTTTATTAAATGGGAAACTTCAAGGAAGGGTTACTGGAAACTACGAACCAATGATTATGTGACACCTTCCTCTATATAGATTTGGTGGATGGTGAAAAGGTTGAGCGGCTGGTTTCATTTTCACTTTTTGTTACGAGGGAGGAGTGCAGAGAAAGGGACTGCCAGGTGTGCGAGAAAGGATGGAGACGGCACAACACAGGTTAATGAATCAATAACTTGGTGGGCACTTGTGCACGTGCTTCTCTAACACCTGGCTGTCCCTTTCTCTGCACTCCTCCCTTGTACCAAATAGTGAACTGTGTCAAAATTTTAATGATAGTTTCTTAAATAACGTTTTTGGTGGAGTCCGGAAATTTTCAAATATAAGAAAGCTGTTGGGTATTAGTAAATGATAAACGTGTACTATTTATATTTATGTGGCAATTTTGTACAATGATAAAATTTGCAATTCATCGGTCCGTTTCTGACTCAAACGGACTGTAGTAGTCTGTCGGTGTGTTCTCTGTGTATTACATTAACATAATCACATGTCATTACTATCTGAGTGTGTACCTTGGGATAGTGATGCCTATGTCTTCAATTTCGGATGAAAGACAACTGTTCCACTTATTTTGACATCATCCACATTCATTGCGTTCAACGCTGGTTTGCCTTTTATGCCCGATGGAATCCGTCTCGGCAGACCATAAGTGTCGATGTTATCAACACTGCAGAATAGTATGAATTACTTATATGTTGGGAAGCTCACCACAGAAATGAGATTTGAACCAATGTCACAAGGTTGTCCCAAATTATATTGAACAGAGCTGAGTTGATCAGTTGATTTGCCAAATCAGCATATTTGAGAAAGTGTTTCACCCAAATCGCGAGTAAAACTAGTTATAGATTCATAATAAATTATACAAACGTGTACAATAATACAACTAGATTATCACAGATACAACTCAAATTTTAATGATATACTCAGGAGATCTGTCGGGCGACATTTTAAAACATGTTTTACAGGATGTGTCTGTCGATGGTGTACTATGGGATATCATTTGGAGTTGGAAAACTCTCAGGCAACTTATATCTGAACATCTTTCTACTGTCAGTTGTGGAGATCCCAGCTGCTGTGGGTACTTTCTTCATGAACAACAAGTGAGTGGACGCCCTATATTTCATGCATGAATTAAATAGAAGCATGGGTTTGGGATAGGACAAGATATCCAGGGTGCATGGAAATATTACCAGCATTGTTGTAGCCATAATTTTGACTGAAATGTTTACACAAAAGTTATACTACGAACAAAAACTGGTAAGCAGATATTAATTTTTTTATACTGTAAATTAGTTCAGAAAGCCTTTTCTGGATCAAGTGTTGGTCAAACCGAACACCAATACACTCCAATCTAATTTATGATTCATGACGATTTTTCTTATTTATTTTCTTATTCATTGAAGATTGGGCCGAAGATGGACCTCATTCACTTTTTTTTGTCGGCGCACTGACCTGTTCATTTGGCGTAGCCATTACAACAAGAACAGGTTTGGATTCATTGCTACTTCGCTATGTAAACTGTCAGGGAAAGGAAAGTATACTCTTGAAAATTAGACTTGACAAAAATCTTAGCCGTTATCAAGACGTTTCCAGGCTACCAAAACCACCGAAACACTACAGTGAAACCCGTATCACCATTACCTTATCACTTTATTTTAATTTTAGTCACCATTCAACATGAATGTATACTTCATGTACTATTAAGGCAACTACGAATAGTGTATTATGTCTTACTTCTGTTATGAGAAATACCCCCAAACCGCCCTTGACACAATCCCCATTAATTGATTTGTACTGATTTTCAATGCACTCATTTGTATCTCCACTTTCTCATCCTTACAGTGTTTGATATAATGTAAAGCCAATACCATTTTGCGAATAGCGGCCAAATTGCAATAAGCAATCTACCCTCAACTTTCTTGTCATATATGTCCTAGAATCATTCGCACGCAGATGCTTATATGTGCCAATAACACAGCGGATATCGAGTATCTTATATGGCCAACGTATTATTGTAATTACCATTGAACCAATCGTCACTTACTACTCGTTTCTTTAAGTATTATATTATATCATGTATCTATTCTCTAATACCCTTGAACCACAGGTCACCCCACCCTTGCCCTACCCCCATCCCCCTTCGTTTTGAGTTTCGAAATAGGCAGTGCTCTAGAAACAGCCGACCAGCAATGGTGAAACTACACACACACACACACACACACACACACACTAAAGCTGGAATAATGCTGAATGTTATGAAAGTCGTAAGCCAGATAATATTACTTGTTGTGTGGCCATCGTAACTGTCTCGTATTTCGATTTGAATATAGTTGTATTATCTTTCATCTCATTGTTATCATGAACCTAAAATATTCAATGCAATGGTTTTCTTCCTTCATACACATCTTGACATATAACATTGTTCATACACATCTTGACATGTAACACTGTACATACACATCTTGACATGTAACATTGTTCACACACATCTTGACATGTAACATTGTTCATACACATTTTGACATGTAACATTGTTCATACACATCTTAACATGTAACATTGTTCATACACATCTTGACATGTAACATTGTTCACACACATCTTGACATGTAACATTGTTCATACACATCTTGACATGTAACATTGTTCACACACATCTTACGTGTAACATTGTTCATACACATCTTAACATGTAACATTGTTCATACACATCTTAACATGTAACATTGCTGATACACATATTGACATGTAACACTGTTCATACACATCTTGACATCTAACATTGTTCATACGTATCTTGACACGCAATATTATTTGCACATATGTTACCATGTAGTTCTGTTCGTCCATATCTTGATAATGTGATATTGTTTGTTATTGTTTCAGCCTCTGTGGAGAACCAAGGAGTTATCATTAACGTCTTGGCGATGGGAACCAAAGTTGCAGTTGGTGCTGCTTGGTGTAGCGTTCAGCTGCTGTCGAGTGAGATATACCCCACAGTCACAAGGTAGATACATATATAGAACGTCATGCTAGTGCATTTGCATGTTTTGTATGTTTTGACGAGAAGATGTCATGGGAACAGAGAAACAACGAGTTCTAAGCACGAGTTGATTCTCTGTTCCCATGACATCTAGCAATACAAAACATCCAAATGCACTAGTGTGGCGTTCTATGGTTATTATATACCCTCTTATCTTGCATTAATCTGTTACTTAATAAAACAAAACGAATTTTGGAGAAAGTAGAACCGGCAGGGGTTCAATGCGGAATCTGGGGTTCAATACGGAATCTGGGGTTCAATGCGGAATCTGGGGTTCAATGCGGAATCTGGGGTTCAATACGGAATTTGACCTAGTCATCCGTATTGCACCCCTGTATTACTATGCTGGGTATATAATAAGAAACGTTATAGCTCTGTGTGATGTGGTAGAACATTGTGCGACATACATTGTTTAATGGGCAGAGATGGTACAGTGCTATACACAGCTTTGAGAGAAGCTGTATATATCCCTCTCACATAGCAGAGAATGTATAGTGGCATGTACAGATTTCTCATAGCAAAGTATAGCTAAATATACCACTTTCGTACGTAGCGTACATGCAGAACGTATGAAACGTAGTTGATTATATAGATACTAATCTTTATCTCTGGATGTGTTTCAGAAATCTCGGGTATGGAGCATGCAACACGACGGCCCGAATTGGCGGCATAATCGCGCCCTTCATTTTTGCCATGGTAAGTTTAGTCTCTCGTACAGACCCTGAAGCAAATATATCCAAGAAAGCCCACACAAGTCTAGAAAATGTGGCAAGTCTAGATTTCCTCAGTTTCAGGAAAATGAAGAAAGTCTCAGGGCTCCTTTTTATTATATATATATTTTTTTACTATGAACTTTTTTCAGTAAAATATGTTCATTTCAGAGACTAGTTGTTAGTCTATGGTAAGTTCTGCTTGATCAGATCCTTTCGTCATTTTTGTCACCTTCATATTGCTTTTACAAACAGAAAGGAATGAATTCCATATCGCAAAAAAGTGTATGACAAGATGACCAAAATTATAGATTCTCTCTGAATTCCCAATGTAACGTGCTATACATTTGATCGTGAAATATTACGACTTGAGAACGTTCAGAAGATCCTTTTATAAAATGCTTGCTACAAGGTTATGAGATTGTCAAAAATGGGAATATACACGAGAACGACAGTATTCTGTTGTCACAATTATCTTCGCAATATCTCCTATAAACCTGTGTGTTTTGTGAGTGAGTGAGTTTTACGCCGCACTCAGCAATATTCCAGCTATATAGCGGTGTGTGTGTGTGATTTGTGAAACATTATGATGGATGCAGTAGAATTTGTAAAATAGTCGGCGTTATGAATAATCCCACAATCTACGCGTATATAAGAGGCGACCAGGCAGTCATTTAGGGTTGTCTATTTGTTTATTGTGTAACGCCGTATTCATCAATATTCCGGCTATATGACTCCCACCTGTAAATAATCGAGTCTGGACAACCCAGTGATCAACAGCATGAACATCGATCTACATAACTGGGATACGATAACATGTGTCAACGAAGTCAGCGAGCCTGACCACCCGATCCCTTTTATGACAAACATGGGTTGCTCAAGACCAATTGTATCCCGGATCTTGACAGATCCTTAGCAATTAGGATACGATGACATTACATCAGTGATTGCTACCACGTTGATTATTGATTATTTCTAGCCCGGATCTCCCCGGACCGTTACAATACGAACAAACAATAAAACAAGCTAATGTTAATGTAACGCCATTTCTACAGGAAGGTGATGACGTCTTGGTGCCATTCATCATCGTTGGCTCGACCATGTCTCTCTGTGCAGTGTTACCTCTTCTTTTGCCGGAGACAAAGGGCCTACCCCTGCCCGACACCATCAGTAACAACAAGCCACGTGGACTCGCCCCAGTGGCGCCCTCTGAGAAGGAAAAGACAAAGGTTCAGTCGTGATTAAGATATCAGTCGACGTTTATTCGTGAAGGCGCGGACATGCCTACAAAGACATAGTTACACGGAATCTTTATGACCACAGCACAAAGAAATTGATACATTGATCAATATATTTTATGATGGTTATAATAAAAAGCTATGAAAACCCTTTCCACATCAATAAGAAATGTCTGCCAAGAGATGACTCGATTTACGATTCCGACTTTATCATGAATATTATGATCAATATAATATAGTGTTAATAGGCGGTCGTGAAAATGTGAGTGTAACACGTCCTGCCGGTGACACCTGTAACACGTCCTGCCGGCGACACCTATAACATATCCTGCCGGTGACACCTGTAACACGTCCTGTCGGTGACACCTGTAACACGTCCTGCTGGTGACACCTTTAACACGTCCTGCCGGAGACACCTGTAACACGTCCTGCCGGTGACACCTGTAACACATCCTGCCGGTGACACCTGTAACACATCCGGTCGGTGACACCTGTAACACGTCCTGTCGATGACACCTGTAACACATCCTGTCGGTGACACCTGTAACACGTCCTGTCGGTGACACCTGAAACACGTCCTGCCAGTGACACCTGTAACACGTCCTGCCGGTGACACCTGAAACACGTCCTGCCGGTGACACCTGTAACACATCCTGCCGGTGACACCTGTAACACATCCGGTCGGTGACACCTGTAACACGTCCTGTCGATGACACCTGTAACACATCCTGTCGGTGACACCTGTAACACGTCCTGTCGGTGACACCTGAAACACGTCCTGCCAGTGACACCTGTAACACGTCCTGCCGGTGACACCTGAAACACGTCCTGCCGGTGACACCTGTAACACGTCCTGCCGGTGACACCTGTAACACATCCTGCCGGTGACACCTGTAACACGTCCTGCCTGTGACGCCTGTAACACGTCCTGCCTGTGACACCTGTAACACGTCCTGTCGGTGACACCTTTAACACGTCCCACGTCACAAGCGATGCAAAACGGAGGATCCGCACCTTTCAATAAATATTCATGAGTATGTTTGCTGTGGCCAAATCATGACCTCTTAAAATCTGGACTGACGGCCCAAGTAGGTGTAACCGATAGTTGGTTTTATTGCATATAATTTCTTTGAGAGGCTTTTTAGAAGTTGTATAAATGAAGGAAAACCAAGTTCTATGGATAGTCTTCTTTATTGCAATGAGTGCGACGCTTGGGTGTAGGTACTAACACCGTTATCAAGCAAGTCATGACTTGCTTGATAACGGTGTTAGATGACTTGGCATGTGATGAACCATCCAACATCGACTGAATCGTCCATGTTGGGCGAGGAACAGATTCAGATTCAGTTTTTATTCAGTATTTCGGGCCTGAAGGCCTATAGTGCGAATACACTTGCTACCATTAAATGCACGTGGTGGTGGTGATATTTCTTGCATTGAAGACATTTTTATAAATTGCAATAGATTTGATTATATCAATATTTTTAGAATTTATCAGACTAGACAATATTTGTTTATCTCTTACAGGTGCTGATATAAATGATAAATACTTACTTCGTAAATCTGAATACTTGGTACACATAAATAACAAATGAAATTCACTTTCAATATTAACTGTATTACAATTTTTACAGATGGATGCATTTACATCACTTGCGTAAATAGTGAATTCTAAAATCATGAAAGCCAATTCTAAATTTACACAACGCCCGTATTAACGATTTGTCTTGTAGATTCATAGTATAAAACTCCGGTTCTAGCAAAGATTTATGAGAAGAATAGTGTTCTAAAACACTAGAATGTTTTATAGACATAGACCATTCTTGGAAGAAAATGTCCTGAAGACGTTGCTTAAGAACATATTAAACATTACATTCATTTCCAACCTTTTGTGAAATCCTTACATGAGAAAATCCAGTCGAAAAAAGTAACTGTCTAGCCTCTGATGCCCAATTAAGCTTGCCAATAGCATCTTGTAGTTTTAGGAAAATACAACTTTGCCTAGGGTACCTATAAGAATCCATTTTTAATAATTTCAGCCAAAATTTTATTACTCTTCATCTGGGGAGTAAAAATATATTGCAACGCCTAGTTTCCCCTAATACAGCCTTATTTGAAGCATACTTTCCCAAATTTAGAAACATTTAAAATATGATGCATGAACCTTTTCTATACAGTGAAAATATTTAGTTCCCCAAATTTCGGATCCATATAAAAGAATCGGTAAAACCTTACAATCAAAGATGGTACAAGCAGTTTTGAAAGAAATAAAAGAATTCTTTTTGAATAACTGGTGTACAGATTGCATAGCCTTTGATGCTTGAACAGATAAACTTTTACAGGCTGTTGACCAATTGAAGTCTGGATGAGAATATTAAACCCAAATATTTATAATACGAAACACATTTCAGCCTTGTATTACCATAATACCATACCTCATCCTTATTTAACACACCTCCATTTCTGAACACAGTAATATTAGTTTTCTCAATATTAACACTCAAACTCCAAGTTATACAAAATTGATGCAGAACATTAAGTTGTTGCTGTAAACCATTGACTGTATAGGAAAACATATTACATCGTCAGCATATAGTAAGGCGAGGAACGTAAGGGGCTAACAACACAGGCCCTCGTGTCTCTGCGAGGATTAAAGATTTATTCAATTTGAAATGCTTCTCGGTACAATGCATCACGATAAGGCCGGACACTTCGGTGCACCCCGTCCACCTGCTTTGCCGATCGCGCAAGATTGGTGTGTGGTCGGAGCAAGGCCTCTGATTGTTTGACGCTTGTAAATCCGTACATTCTTTATAAATTCCCGGGAATTTTCAATTTCATCGCCTCTTTGACTTTAAGAATATATTTTCCAGCAAAAGCTTCTTAAAAGAGAGCATCGGCTGTAAATGTCTCCTTAACAAACGTCGACCACACCTCCATTTTGTGCGGACCTATCGTCATCCATTTGCGTCTAGATCGTTTAGTTGAGGGTCAAAATTGGCTTTTAATCGACTTGCAGAAATAACAATAAAGAATTGGTAGGTGTGAAGCATTTCGAGTCGCGGGGCCATCTCCAATAAAGATTTTTTTTTCATTTTTAATCTTAAATCCTCACATAGACACGAGGGCCTGTGGCTGCCAACGCTACATTAGGATACGAAATCTGTGGCGTTTTGCAAACACACACACGATGTTTGTGACTTGTATGTCATATCCGTTTGTACGTGCGTGTGTCCGTGTGTACGACGCTAATGGAATAAACCAGACATTGTTATCCGTACAAATGTACGTTTTCACAGTTTACAAGGTAAACACTTAGGATATAGGTTTACGTCAGTTATGTCATTATCAACACGAGTGTTTACGTAGACACGTTGGTGGCCCTTATGACTGAATATATAAACATTCATATTTTTGTTATCGGTAAATAGACTCAGCTGCCGGGGATGCACACATAAGAAACGTTAGAAACCGGTGTGTATTCATGTATATTGCACCTCAAGTGGGGAATATGTATTTGTGCGACCTACACCACTGGGCTCCCCACATTGGGCCACAAAGCAATACATATCACGAAATGCAGTGGAAGACGTCAGCATGGCCTATATCATCTCATTAGGAAACGAAGAGAGCATGTAATTCTTTATAGAATTTTAGGTGATTGGAAAAATTGTTTGGGTTTGACTTAAGAGTGAAACGTGCAGTAATAAGTTAAAAAAGTCATAATACATTAAGTGTCTAGGTCTGCAATCTCTCCCGTATACAATCCATGTCCAACAGCAGTTTGAACCAGCAGATACATGGCTGATACTATGACCAGTGGCTCGAGTCTCCTGGATAACAGGGGCTCGTTTCACGAAGCGATCGTAGCGCTACAATTGTTGTAAGTCTATGTTAAAGTATGGGAGTTACGATCACCTTAGCGCTGCGATTGTTTTGTAAAATGGGGAGCTGAATAACAACCAGTCATGTCACTAAGCCGAGTCCCTTCGTACTTCTTCCATCCTGTTCTGAGGAGACCGCCTCCGTGGTGTAGTGGTTAGAGCGTCCGCCCGGAGAGTGGAAGGTCGCGGGTTCGATCCCCGACCGCGTCATACCAAAAGACGTTAAAATATGGTACTTGTTGGTCCCTGTCTGGCGCTCGGCATTAATGGGTACAATAAGGACTGGTCGGCTCGGAGTCAGTATAATGTGTCTGAGTTGGGTATTCATGCTTCACTGCGGCATGGTATCTCAGTGGGCTAGCACTATATAACCAGCTTAAGTCTGGGCGATCGTACAAGCAGCCGCACCTACACATACACACGCATGCACGTCGTCATATGAGCGAAATATTCTCAAGCACGACGTAAAACCCACTTTCACCTCACCTGTTCTGAGGACCTATTCTCTACCATGTTCCCATGTTTTACTACTCATATAGAGACGTACATGCATGTGTGTGAGTGGCAGTCTGTACTAGCTTTCCCGTGTACCTCATCGATGTCGGGTTTGTTTTCCCCCCAAAGCATCACTTTGGCCAAGCTTTAAGTCCCGAGGATCCGACATTGATGTGAAAGTGTGAGTGACTTTGGTTTAACACACCTCTTTTAACGCCTCAGTTATATCAGGGCGTAACCGTTTGGGGAAGAAAGTTTCTGGCACGCGAATTACGACTTGGTCACCTAACAATGCTGGCTAAGTTTCTTCCGATACATTAACCTAACTTACACTGCACACAACATGCTTCATTTTACAACGAAACTGTAAAACAGGACGTAAAAAGAGGGTTATCTATTACGGTGCTTTGAAAATTAACTAGTGTTTACCCGGTTGGCAAATATAGCCGCGCTTATAAATGCCAAGGTGGACTGTCTGGACAATGCTCTGTTTTTCCTATCAGAATCCAGCTACAACGCCGACCTTGATCCAGCTACAACGCCGACCTGGATCTAGCTACAGCTCTTGTTTGTCCAGCTCATGCAAATATGCGTGACACGTGGGTTAGAGACAGTTAATGTCCTGCTGGCGGCGAAATTGTCAGTGGGATGAAATACGACCCACATTGAACATAAAACTAGTTAAATGAGTCCACGTTTAATGCCACAGGTGTAACTATATCGTCCAGTAATCTACTCCGGTTGTACTTAGCGACTTGGGATCGAACAGTCAGACTCTGTGATGTGTCCATGTTCCTGACGAACGAAAATATATATACATATTTGTCAAATATCGGGAATATTCCTAAACAAGAACACAAAATCCTTCTATTTCTCCTGCCGTACTCCATTCCAATCTACGCTCTATTATGAAATCCACAGAGCTATTGTTTGGAACATTCGTAGAAAATGTTTAATTTTTATAATTCGTACGTACGATTGCCGCGAGCAATCACTTGGTGTTTGGAGACTGTGCGCTATAGAAGATGACTTATTATTATTATTACCCTATCTCAAGAACCATTCACTGGATTTTCTTCATATTTGCCACCAAGCTTCACCTAGGAAAGGCGCAGGGTCCGGGCGGTTATGATGACATTCAAGTTATTTTCAAGGTCACGGTGACACTTTGAAGGTTTCAGCATGTTAACCTGCATGTTGAGATTGTCAGCAAGATATCTCAAGAACAGTTAATTGGATTTTCTTCATAGACTTTCAGGACTTCTTTTAAATATTTTTTTTACTATTACTGTTGATTACTATTCTTGCATATTTCATACATAATGAAATTTATGTCATGGTCAAAGTGAGTCTTGAAACTATTTGTGTGTTTGAACAACAAGATATCAAGAGAGGTTGACTGGTCATGTTTTTGTTGACATTTAACTACATCTTAAACTACGACCTTCACTTTCATAACTTTGTAAGTTTGATTTGATAATTTGGGGCGGGGGACTATGTCTCCTTAGTAACATACTTGTCTATTTATATTATCACTGACACAATATATACCACCGCCAACTGTGTCAACCCATCCTCGGGGTCCTTTTACGTCATGATGTATACCGTGCATCGTTGCTCATGCCATCAAACATTGATTTCCCTCTCAATCATGCAAATTGCTTTGTAGAAACATTGAAAGTTGACTTTAATATTATTTTTTTCATGTGTGGAGGTAAAATGTAAAAACGATATTTATACTTTCATAACTAATACGGGAGTCAATTCTTACATAGAAGTCATTCAAACACAGATTATTTATTGAACTGAACACGAAAATGTCTGAAATACAATCCCAGAGCGGATACATCGTTCACGTCATCAATGCACCAAAAGCCTCTCTCACTATAAAGTGCAGCTCTCGTTTTACGTAGATGTATGGGAGCTCAGATACATCAATTGCACATTTCTGATAAGTGTTCTGTAGTTGAATTTACACGTCATCACTGATTATCGTTATTTCCAGAGCGTTTGATTTTAAACGTTGGAATGTAAATTGGACATAATACAAATTGAAGCAACCAATGCTTGCGGTGAGAGGCAACTAACGGGTTCGGGTTGTAAGGTTAACATACTTGGTTGATGCATGGGATTGCATCCCAACTGCATCGGTCGATGTTCATAATGCCAGTCACTGGATTGTCTGATCCAGAGTCGATTATTTATAGAATCCCGTCTATACCTGGCCTATTGCTGAGTTTCGCCTTAACCCCCAACCCCACAAAAACCCCCAAACAATGAAAACAAGCTTACACAATACAGTGACACCTGACACCTAACCGGAGCCCTCTTATAACACCCAAATATTGAAGTTGCGATAATCTCCAGCCACAGTACACATTATTGTCTGCATGTATCTTTGTTTATGTTTACTTTGACACTTTACTTTGTGTAAATATTGAAGTTGGTTGGTGAGTGGGTTGGGTTCGGTGACAGGTCAGAAAACGGGGACTTCATTAAGTCAGCAGTAGACAGGCATGAACAGCCTTTCATAAAGTCAGCAGTGGTCAAACAAGAACAGCCCATCCTAAAGGTCAGGGTCGAAGGCATATGAAGCCAGGAGTTCAGCTTAGCTGCTATATGTTCCCCGTCTTCAAGTGAATAATTTACTTGTGTTTGCTTGTGTTGGTCGCCAGGACCACGTGGGACAAGGTCCACTCACCCGTTCCTCAACTCCTCTTGTCATCTCTATTTCAAAGCTATTCATATTACTGTCAATATACTCAACTATCAACAGAGACTTCATATGAATATGGAAGGATTTTGCTGCTCTTGTTTATATAGCGGATTTTGTTGACATTTTAAACTGTTGGCTACTTATCCAGATGAATTATATATGTTGTGGAACTGCTTTACACACCACGGTGTTCTCTGAATATGAGGGTAGGATTGTTTAGTCATTAAAGCGTTAGTGACAGCATGCCAAATGGCGCGGTTCCACTCTTGCAACAGTCTCAATGGTCTGCTGGAAAGATTGTCTTTTGGTGGAGCAGAATGTCGATGGATCGTCCTAAAAGATGGTACTGGTCGGTATCATGCTTGTAACTCGAGACATTTTGGTGATAAAACAAGGACTTCTAGTAACCTGTTTGGGGTATCCAAACTTTGGCTTTGTATTTCATTGGGAGACCGATGTTAATGTGACGGTATAATCCTCACCACAAAACCTTCCACCTCCAGCCTGGAGAGATAGTCACGGCCTACGACGGCTTTCGTCATATTCTAGTAACAGACAGTGCAACATCAAATACTAAGGAAACATGACATAACCATTGCAATAAGCAAGTTGAATATCCATAGAACTTGGTTTTCCTTCATCTTTACAACTTCTAAAATGCCTCTCTAAGACGTTATACGCCGTGCACTCATTGCAACAAAAGAAGTTAACTATCCATAGAACCTGTTTTTCCTTCATCTTTTCAACTTCTAAAATGCCTCTTAAAGAAGCCATAACATAATCGTTCATGATTTCGTAACTGCGTTTGGGGTCCGTTTCATTGTGGCTGTAACTAGGGTTGGGAAGGCTGTAACTTGTGGTGGTGTGTGGCCCAGTGCATAGAGCTCAGGTCACAAATCAGTTGAAGATAAACAACGTTGAGCGCGGAGAGTCGTTGGATGGGTGACCGTGTTTGGCAGCTTGACTTCTGGGAGTTTGTTGAACGTTTTGTCCGGTGCAACAATGAAACACATGTTACACATGTGGTGCCACCTTAGGAAAGTGAGTTTGTTCAAAATTGCCTCAGTTCACCCAGCAGAAAATGGGTACCCGGTGGGATAAGTCATGCCATGTGACTATTAACCTTCTAGCGCCTCACAGACTGCTTGTGTTATCCGGGTTAATGATAATCAGAATCTGATTTCAGCGTCCAGCGAACAACTAGACAGATGGATGCTAGGTGCTATATAAATGAATTGTAATTGTTAGTATTATTATAACCACGCGACAGTTACCTAACGTAATTCCAAATATAACATGTGTTAACTTATTGCCGTTCCGTGACTCAGGGGCGACGTCCCGACATAACCCTGCCGTCTGTAAATGGTACTCAGTTCCTCTATTCATTACAAGGTGACTCGGACTGGACAGGACAGGGCAGACTCTTTACCACATGTGAAACGGCAACGATCGAGATTCGAACGTTCTGCTGACTTTGCGACCCGCGCCACCTTGCTAGTGTTGACGGTGTCATTTTTAAAGTGTTCTAGCCTGCTCCGCCCTTGTCACATGTCAAGATACAACATTACTATTCTTTCATGGTTACATCATTACATGGTCCCATGGTCTTGCATCGTAAACGGAGAACTGCAAACCACTCATCCGTTATTTTTAAACTAATACTTTACAGGTCTCATGCATTAATGATTCTGTTACTAACGATTTTCATCTTCTATATTTCTTGATGTAGTACAAAGCGGCAATAGCATCCATTCCATTACGAAATAAAGAAATCAAAAAATGTTCAGTAGGTGACTTGACGGCATTTTGTTGTGACAACTTTTTCTTTCAGCTGGAATTTTTAAACAATACTTTCATGAAGTTTTTATATGATAAATTAGAAATTACATAAATTTATTAGCTTCAGAAATACGTAAGATGATGATTCGTCAGCTGATTTATATTTGTTGCTTATTAGTGTTAATCGAGCTCACTACTTCATGAAACAAGTCTCCATTATGATTATTTAAGCATCATGTCGTCGGGCTGTCCATAGTCGAATATGAATCGGACAGTCCAGATTTTGATATTATGGGCATCGAGTAACCCACTTGAAAACGACGACATGCACTCGTCATGGTCCCCGAGGCAGCGATATGACAGCTGAAATCGATAGCTACATCTGATCTAGGAGCCTCCATGGCTGGACTTATTCTCTGGTCTACTAGTCTGGTGTTGTATGTGCACTTTATGTGTTAACAAATTGTCTTTTGTTACGGTTTAGAAATTACTGAGATTCAAGGCTTGTGTGTCCCCTTTAAACCAGGAAAATTCAACACACACAAGTCTATACTATTCTATTACATACTGAATAAAACAAGGTTACAATGAATGACAATACAGGTTTGAAATACAATACAATTGTGTCACAAATCTATAATATTAACTCACCAAAGTCTTGATAAAATTCTGGTAAACAGATGAAGTCATTGAAGACTGTTGATAGCTGTTGAATGATCAATGTAGACGAGTGGTAGGACTCTTGAGTGGTGAAACGTCGACGTTAGCAGACAGATGAGCGTAAATCCAAGGCAGTAGTAGTCCCCGTCATACATCTCAACAACCGTCCTATTATATACCTATTATACAGTTCTAGACTTTCTAGCAGAAGCCACGCCACGCCACGCCAGAATCATGTAGAAATTACTCACAGCTTCTCACACCTTCTCACACCGTATGGTACTCAGTTCCTCTATTCATTACAAGGTGACTCGGACTGGACAGGACAGGGCAGACTCTTTACCACATGTGAAACGGCAACGATCGAGATTCGAACGTTCTGCTGACTTTGCGACCCGCGCCACCTTGCTAGTGTTGACGGTGTCATTTTTAAAGTGTTCTAGCCTGCTCCGCCCTTGTCACATGTCAAGATACAACATTACTATTCTTTCATGGTTACATCATTACATGGTCCCATGGTCTTGCATCGTAAACGGAGAACTGCAAACCACTCATCCGTTATTTTTAAACTAATACTTTACAGGTCTCATGCATTAATGATTCTGTTACTAACGATTTTCATCTTCTATATTTCTTGATGTAGTACAAAGCGGCAATAGCATCCATTCCATTACGAAATAAAGAAATCAAAAAATGTTCAGTAGGTGACTTGACGGCATTTTGTTGTGACAACTTTTTCTTTCAGCTGGAATTTTTAAACAATACTTTCATGAAGTTTTTATATGATAAATTAGAAATTACATAAATTTATTAGCTTCAGAAATACGTAAGATGATGATTCGTCAGCTGATTTATATTTGTTGCTTATTAGTGTTAATCGAGCTCACTACTTCATGAAACAAGTCTCCATTATGATTATTTAAGCATCATGTCGTCGGGCTGTCCATAGTCGAATATGAATCGGACAGTCCAGATTTTGATATTATGGGCATCGAGTAACCCACTTGAAAACGACGACATGCACTCGTCATGGTCCCCGAGGCAGCGATATGACAGCTGAAATCGATAGCTACATCTGATCTAGGAGCCTCCATGGCTGGACTTATTCTCTGGTCTACTAGTCTGGTGTTGTATGTGCACTTTATGTGTTAACAAATTGTCTTTTGTTACGGTTTAGAAATTACTGAGATTCAAGGCTTGTGTGTCCCCTTTAAACCAGGAAAATTCAACACACACAAGTCTATACTATTCTATTACATACTGAATAAAAACAAGGTTACAATGAATGACAATACAGGTTTGAAATACAATACAATTGTGTCACAAATCTATAATATTAACTCACCAAAGTCTTGATAAAATTCTGGTAAACAGATGAAGTCATTGAAGACTGTTGATAGCTGTTGAATGATCAATGTAGACGAGTGGTAGGACTCTTGAGTGGTGAAACGTCGACGTTAGCAGACAGATGAGCGTAAATCCAAGGCAGTAGTAGTCCCCGTCATACATCTCAACAACCGTCCTATTATATACCTATTATACAGTTCTAGACTTTCTAGCAGAAGCCACGCCACGCCACGCCAGAATCATGTAGAAATTACTCACAGCTTCTCACACCTTCTCACACCTTCCACAATCCGACCGGAAGCAAAGCAAACAAAAGGCAGGTAAGTCGCAAGCCCACTCTCAACAGGTGAAAACACACAGCCAAAGTCCAAGGTGCGAGTTCAAACCCACACTGAGCGTTTTAAACTTCTGTGACCCAAAATAACTAAAAGTTAATTAATGTGACATTATTAACTAAAACACATCCTCATAGCACTTTCCTTTTCAACAAAAAATTAACGAAGGTACATTGGATATGGATTAGTTACGGAAACAATTTTCAAGTCTACACATTGCAAGTAAAATGGTACTTTCACAACATTGATCTACGACAGGTGTTTATGAGACAGGAGTTTGGATGCCATGACGTATATAATTATAATTTTTATCAGTTTGAAATTTCAGTGGCATATCCCTTTAAGGGAATGTCTTTGGTTGGACATACAAGATCCCATGATAAACAACACAGTCGTGTTTAATTTGAAACTGAACACACATGACGTACCTCTTAGACAGAGGGAGCTGGCCTTATTTTGCATATCTTAGAGTGCATACAGCAAAGTTGACGATTGCGGGGACCAGACGGTATGGAACGTGGTGAACTAAAGGTGTGAAGTGTATTGATTTAGACGTAAGGAGTGTGGAGATCTAAAGGTAAGGAGGTCTGTATGCGAGGAGTTTGTTGATTAAGATGTAAGGAGTGGGGAGATCTAAAGGTAAAGAGGGCTGATATCTATAGGCGAGGAGTGTGTTGATTAAGATGTATGGAGTGGGGAGATCTAACGGGTAAGGAGGGCTGAGGTCTGTAGGCCAGGAGTATGGAGGTTAAGATGTAAGGAGTGGGGATCTAGAGATAAGGAGGGCTGACATCTATACATCAAAAGGGCTGAGATCTGTAGGCGAGGAGTATGGAGATTAAAATGTAAGGACAAAGTAAGGGTATGGAGCTCTTTAGTTAAGGGGGTGTGGAGATCTATGCGTGAGGAAAAGGACAATCCAAGTATAGTTTGTACAAACTACGGTGTATCTGGAAACAACCCCAACATGGTCCGAGGTCCGGGGTCCGGGGCTCTATATCAGGGTCAGTCAAGAAACCGGAACCACTTCAGTCCATCACTTAGCAATGCTGAAATGTGAAAATGTAGAAAGGTGATTAAAGACGTTTCCTCTACGTATATGTACAATGTTTATTTGTCATAAAAACAAATGTCCGAATTATTGCAACCAGTAATCATTTATTTATTTCTTTACCAACTGATATGCTGATATGCTTTAACAAATGGCTCTGGTCTTATATTGTGCACGGCTGACCCTAGGTGCCGAAATTCGTTGTACAGATTTACGTCCCTTAGCCACGCCAGGAGAATTTGATCGTGGGATCCAATATTGCTGCGCAGTATTACCTTTCTGGGTTTGTCAGTACAACAGTACAAGACCGGTAACGTATTAGATACACATCGCTTTCTTCACTCGTAAAGATGATACGTGATGTAACTGACATGCTGTTCATCGCGGCGTAAACAATCATCACTCACTCACTAACTCAAAGTTTTCCTTGTTTCAAAGAAGGAGCAGTAGACGTGACAACGATGCATACGGACGACATCATCGAGGCCGTCGGAGGCATGTCCTGGTTCCAGATCCTCATAGTTGTGTTCATATTCGGTCCAAAGATATTGACAGCGTGGGGGATGTTGATGATGTCGTTTGCAGGGACAACTCCAGATTGGTGGTGTGTCCCAACCACAGCGTCTTCTGTTGATGAGACCTATTTCAGAAACAACGAAACTTTCAAATTGTGTCCCACCTCGGACAACATCACCTGCCAGATTGTGTTCAGTCAGGATAAAAGCACCATCGTCAGTCAGGTATGTAGACTGGATTCAGTCTCCTGTCATAGTATTGTGTTAAAGTGAAGAATGTATAGTTGGGATATGGGTTACGCCGCAATATGCAATATTCCAGCTAAACGTTTCACTCACTCGCTCAATGTCTAACTCACTCACTCACTCACAAATAGAACTTAGCAAAGGAAATCCGAACTCACTGTGCTACATGACTTTCATCCTACAACTTGTAACGAAACTTTACACATTAGCCACAAATAATGGACACATTTACCGAAACAATACAAACGTCTTTGAGACCTTACCAGGATGAATCAGTCTCCGAAACAGCGCAAACAGGCCACAAACACCAAAGTTATATTCCTATCAAACACACCATCAGTGAATATCCATTCCCTAATAGCAATATCTATATCCAACACGAAACATGGGTGTATGGTTTACTTGAACCAGTAGTTCACGAATGTTCAAGCAGGAGACATTGGTGGATCATGTCAGCTATCATAATGACTGGAAACTGCACCTACAATATATATGATTTCTGTATTTCAGTGGGATTTAACCTGTGATGAAAAAATGCTCAATCCCCTTGTCACATCAATACAAATGGGCGGGGTATTCGTGGGAGCATTTGTTGGTGGACAATTCGCTGACGTCATCGGCCGGAAGTGGACTTACTACGTCTGTCTGGTCCTTCAAGGTGGATTTAATCTGGTTGCAGCGTTCTCTGTTAACTGGCAAATGTTTGCAGCCTTACGTTTTCTAATCGGGGTGATGATTGGCTCTCTCCAGGTGGTAAGCTACCCGTATTTTATGGAGTTTCTCGGTAGGAAATGGCGCCCCCTGGCCTCATCAATACCTATCTGGGTGACAGGTGTCTGTATATTTGCTCTGTCCATCTGGCTGAGACCTGACTGGTCGCATCAACACATCATCGTAGCTGCACTTCATCTGCCCTTCTTCGCGGGATGGTTGTAAGTATCTTAAGTAAAAAGTGAACACTTTTCCATGGCTTCCTTTCAACCCGTCAACCCATGGTTGACTTATCAAACCTTGCAACACCAGTATCCTAAATATGTCAAACGTTTCATACCATACAATCATACCGTTTTTAAATAAACAGTTTAATGTGAGCATATAGCTATTGTTTTACCTATACTGCCTTTAAGACATGCAAGTATGTTTCTACTGCGTAGTCAAAGTCAGCTGAATGCCACACCATTTAAAATCCGGATTATATTAATCTTCATCAATCCATGCTTGTCATCACAGCTGGTCAGGCTTGCCGACTTGGCCGATGCATGACATTGTATCTTAACTGCGCAAATAGATGCTCATGATCACTAGTTGATCTGGCCCAATGACTAATTGGCAAGCACAGAAGATGCGCCTTTAATCTGAACTAGTACAATATGCCACACATGCGTAAGTACGCACACACACGCACATGCATACATGGATACTTGACACATACACAGCCACCTGCACATGCAAACACATATAGTCGTCTTTCTTTAATGCCCTACTTACATATTTATGTAGTGCATTTACAACGCACCAAGTTACTTGTGAGAAGCATCTTAAGGTCAAACAAGGCGTTACAATCTCACGACACACCGATTAGTCTTATTTGCATGCATGCCGCCATAGAAGTGCAATAACTTAGCAATCGACTAATTTCATTTCACCTCCTTACGGTACCATACATACAGACTAAAAAAGCAAACCGAAACATGAATCTCATTAACCAATCTCATTAACCTCATTACGACCTACTTTTCAGCCGATCCAAATTTTCTCGTGTGAAAGAGACACTACAAACAACTGTGGTTACACTAAATTTCAATTCCTTGTTTCATAAGAAAATGGTATTTACAGATTAATTTTAATTTTAAAGCTTACAAAAATCGTATTTCTTTATTGTATGTCGAGGTCTTTGCAGTAACTAAGACGTCACAGACTGCCACTGTTTGAAGAGGTCGTACAATGATTCACAGTTTCGTCATGCTCACTGGTTACACCTGTTATGTGTTCTGTTCGCGTATAAAGTGTATTTTGGTAACGTACAATGTGATTGATATAATATCATTTCCGTACCAGACCGCCAAACTTTTCTAGCGGCCGGGCCTCGTTTTGAGATTTCCAGATTTCCGTTTGTCAGAGCACGCTGTGCGACAAAGCACTCTGCACGACGTGTTTGCAAGGATAAGAAGGAGCGTAGTGTTGCAATATACAAGTGATTATGTATCAAATAATACTGATTAATATTTATATATCCAGTTGAATGAGTTGGTCTCAAAATTCTGGACTCGTTATTGTACTAAGCTGCGCAATAGGACGGAACCCAGTCAGCAGGAAACGTGACTGTTGTGTATTCAATGTTTTGACTTGACCTCTCCACCAGAATCAGCAATGGGTTAAATGTTGTTATGCAATGTTGCACTATAAATTAAGTATTCTAAGTAAATAAGCGATCATGGAAATAAAACGAAACGCCATGAAGTTTTCCCCATCTTTGTCCACCAACGCTGCCAGCTTTGTCCCAGAGAGTCTTCGCTGGCTGGCTGTGAAGGGTCGGACTGAAGACGCTGAGAAGGTTGTGGATCAGATGAGCCGTTACAACAAGAGAGAGAAGCCCGCAAACACACTGCTGCTGCTGAAACAGGTGGCGGAAGAGGAGAAGAAACTGAGAGCGTCTGGCAGCAAGTACACCTACCTGGATATATACAGGCCCTGGAGCATGTGCTGGAAGTCTCTCATCATACAGTTTGTATGGTTAGTAGAGTGAGTGAGTGAGTTGGGTTTGAGGCTCTTTGAAAGTACTCCAATGATATTAGGGACCATATGTAACTTGCATGTGTCACGTCTCTCTTTCGTGTCTATCGGCACGGCTTTGGCGTTGACGAACCTAGAGCGGTAATTTGATATAATTTAGGATTAGATTCCATGGTGGGCGCATCCTGCCGTAACAAAGGGATACGACTTCTTGATCCTCAAGTTTAATAGAGCATTAAAGTTTTCTGATTTCTCAACACAAGTATCACTGTTCAGTGACAGAATTTAAAAGTCTACTTTGGTAGTCGTCATTGACAAAAACAGTTATTACAGGGGATATCAAATATTGTCTTTCAGGGCGGGTATGTCCCTGGTGTACTATGGGATATCGTTCGGCGCAGGAAGACTCTCGGGGAACCTGTACCTGAACATCTTTCTACTGGCCGTGGTGGAGGTGCCAACCAGTGTATTGACTTTCTTCACAAACAACAAGTAATATCATAGCTCGCATGTTATATAACGCTACTTTCATTAGTATTCTGCTATATGGCAAGTGCATCGACTTTGGCCCATGAGTGAGTGAGTTTAGTTTCATACCGCGTTTCCAGCAATATCACGGCGGAAACGGGCTTCACACGTTGTAAACCATGTTGGGAATCGAACCCGGGCTTTCGGCGAGACGAGCCAACGCTTTAACCACTCGGCTACCCAACCGTTCATTGGATTAGATGACAATAGTATATTATAAGCATTGGTCCACACCGTGGTGGTGCGATGACACCCTCGTCACTAAGTCAAGCAGCGTCACCCCTGGAGTCATTCAGCCGCCCGTAAAACAATTTATACTAAAACTGTCTCCCCACTCGCAATTTCACATGATAAACCTTTTTTTATCAAAGAGGATAAAATTACCTTCGTTCATACATCTGATGTAGTGTGAAGGGGATGTACATTTTAATGTTGTCATATAGCTATCAGAAGAATAGCATTGCTACATGTTGTTGAATTGTAATTAGTTCAGCTTATGGACAAGGCCGCTTGAAACAAAGGTGAGGTTAGGTGAAATTGGGTTTAACGTCGTGCTTGAGAATATTTCGCTCATATGACGACGTGCATGCGTGTGTATGTGTATGTGCGGCTGCTTGTACTAGCCGGCTGCTTGTACTAGCCCAAACTTAAGCTGGTTTTATAGTGCTAGCCCACTGAGATATCATGCCGCAGTGAAGCATGAATACCCCACTCAGACACTTTATACTGACTCCGAGCCGACCAGTCCTTATTGTACCCATTAATGCCGAGCGCCAGACAGGGACCAACAAGTACCATATTTTAACGTCTTTTGGTATGACGCGGTCGGGGATCGAACCCGCGACCTTCCACTCTCCGGGCTTGAAACAAAAGGTTGATTTCGTAGAACAATGCTAAGCGGTCAAAGGTTTTGCACACCACCATATATCGTCTAGAATTGTAAATGAATTAAAAGCGATCAGTGCATGGAGTTTACAATGCATTCGGATAACGTGTTCGAGGTTAAAAGATCATATCTCAGTAATCTAAATTGCTTCCTCGAAACTGATGGCTGTTTCACTTACGGACAACAGAATGCTGATCGAGATAAAAATAGAAATTACTGAATAATATTCTCTGAAAAATAATACCCTTAGTTAGGGTTAGGGTTAGGGATGAAAAAGCTGTCGGCCATAAGTACCTGTAGAAAACAAAAGCTGTGGGTCTGAGTGGTTTTCAGTCGGCTTCAGGCCTAAGGACCGACGTTAATTTCCAACTCCGGTTCATACCTGACAAATCACCAGTAAAACTACGGATTTTGTTTACTCACGTCCCTCAAATTCAACCAACTGACGATGTAATAATCTCTAATGATTTCATTGCCATTTACCGTCGTGCATATTCAGCATGAGAAACATATGAGAATGGTTGTATCGTGTCAGAGGCACGAATGGCAACTTGCTTCCGTTTGACACGCCAGAATCCAGGATATTGGGTTCGAATCCCTAATGTGTCTAGGTTTGTCAGGACCACATCCGTGAGTTTCACCAAAATGGTGAACGTCGGCATCATATTGTGTTTTCTCCCACATTAAGGCAACACCATGCTATAGCTAGAAAACTCTCCCACATTAAGGCAACACCATGCTATAGCTAGAAAACTCTCCCACATTAAGGTAACACCATGCTATAGCTAGAAAACTCTCCCACATTAAGGTAACACCATGCTATAGCTAGAAAACTCTCCCACATTAAGGTAACACCATGCTATAGCTAGAAAACTCTCCCACATTAAGGTAACACCATGCTATAGCTAGGAAACTCTCCCACATTAAGGAAACACCATGCTATAGCTAGAAAACTCTCCCACATTAAGGTAATACCATGCTATAGCTGGAAAACTCTCCCACATTAAGGTAACACCATGCTATAGCTAGAAAACTCTCCCACATTAAGGTAACACCATGCTATAGCTAGGAAACTCTCCCACATTAAGGTAACACCATGCTATAGCTAGGAAACTCTCCCACTTTAAGGAAACACCATGCTATAGCTAGAAAACTCTCCCACATTAAGGTAACACCATGCTATAGCTAGAAAACTCTCCCACATTAAGGTAACACCATGCTATAGCTAGAAAACTCTCCCACATTAAGGTAACACCATGCTATAGCTAGAAAACTCTCCCACATTAAGGTAACACCATGCTATAGCTAGAAAACTCTCCAAATGGGTTATTGGCCAAACTCACTCGTATCTTGTGTCGGCAGATTGACATTGATTTCGAAGTTCCTTCAGTCCCAATCAATACTTTGAAACACCAAAATTAAGGGTTTTCTAGAATACATTAGGTGTCATTTTCTAATTGATGTTGACAATTACTACATCATAATATTGATATTAAATATAACAGTTCTAGGTTACAAAGGCGATTTTAGCTTTCACGGTTCGATCAGCAACCATTTTATTGAAGTGAAGTGTGGTATACAACATATTTATTCTCGGCATTTATTACGTATGAGAATCATTACGGCGTCCACTTGAGGCTGAGTTCTCCCCAACTGCAAATGCAAAACGTAAACGCCAGAAAACGTCCAGTCTAGATTATTCACAAAGACGGAGAGGCATAATGGTCGCCAAAAGTACAGTCACTCGAAGAGATAATTGAAAATCAGCGATGATAATGGGTTTAGCATGTCGTCCTCCACACACCTACAGTTTCACAGGAGGATGAACTATTTCTGAAACTGTCCTGAGTTCAATACCCTTCCAGCACTTTCTGATTCAAATCAGTACGGCAGTACAGATGTACTCCTTCATTGCGCTTGACGTAACCCATTCTTGTGTATTTCGTAATGAATCCAGTTCAAGTATGTACAGAAAATATTCACAAGTTGACCGCGTGTTAGGTTAACCCCATTTCGCTAGACGTGTTAGATAATGTCGATACGGCGTTACGTTATAACCCTTTCAGTGATTAACCTCCATGCTTACATTTGCAGATTTGGTAGAAAGTGGACAGCGGTCGCGTTCTTTGGTATTGCAGCTGCAGGTGCCTTTGGAGTTGCAGTCATTACGAAAACAGGTGGGTGTTTGTAACGACAAAGCTCATTTGTATTTCTTCTTGCGTATGGTATGAATGTTAGTGCATGTCAAGCTGATACCTTTCAGTCAGTCATGATCATCAATCTACACAATTGGGATACGATGACATGTGTCAACCAAGTCGGCGAGCCACAAGTCCCGACCACCCGTTAGTCTCCTCTTACGACAAGCATTGGTTGCTGAAGGCCACTTCTTAGACGGATCTATCACGGATGTTTGATTTGGAAGTGATATTAACATGATCGGTACTGTGAATGTAACGTAGTGTTCTAGTTGCGGTACCAACTTGATTTAATGCAGTAAATATGTTGTAGTGTCGGAAGACGAACAAGGAACCATCATCAACGTCTTGGCTCTGTTGACCAAACTTGGAGTTGGTGCTGCTTGGTGTGCCCACGGTGTACTGGCGAGTGAGACGTACCCCACTGTCATAAGGTACAGTACACTTAAGGATTCACAACAGTGTGTGTTCACTGGCTGGATAGTGAGACGTAACCCACTGTCATAAGATATAGTACATATAGTGATTCACTCCAGTGTGTGTTCACTGGCTGAATAGTGAGACGTACCCCATTGTCATAAGATATAGTACACATAGTGATTCACTCCAGTGTGTGTTCACTGGCGGGATAGTAAGACGTAACCCACTGTCATAAGATATAGTACATATAGTGATTCACTCCAGTGTGTGTTCACTGGCTGGATAGTGAGACGTGCCCCACTGTCATAAGATATAGTACATATAGTGATTCACTCCAGTGTGTGTTCACTGGTTGTATAGTGAGACGTGCCCCACTGTCATAAGATATAGTACATATAGTGATTCACTCCAGTGTGTGTTCACTGGCTGCAAGATGGGACATATTGGACTTTCAAGTGGTCAGCAAGATCTTTGCCCACACATGCAATCGTCGTGATTTCTCAAAATGTTGTAGTCTTTTTGACTAAGTTGTTTTCATTTTCTACAGAAACCTTGGTTACGGAGCAGCTAGTACCGCAGCCCGACTTGGGGGCACGATAGCTCCATACGTCTTTGCAATGGTATGTTGATTGTTTGAAGATAAAAACGAAGTCATTTGACAGTTATCTTTAGACTATTCCCTGGCCCAGATTGTCGGATATTCTTATCAGCTGTGTCAAATTATCTTTTCCTCGAGCATTGGAATGGCGTAAATCCCTGTCGCTCGCTTCCCAATCAGTTGTGATCGGTACTTAACAACGTGAGTTTGGTAACATTTAACACAAATATGCGTAGAAGTGTTTTGTCGCTTCGATTTCCACGATGCTGTGATTTTGTTTACAGGTTCCTCAGCATGCCTGACACCAGCGTATGACTAGGCTGCAGACTAAATATAATCATAAACAGCAGTATCGATAATATGATTATACTCTTCAGTGTATTCTCGGAAATAACTAAAAAATGGCAAAACTGTTTTTTTGTGTTCTGATACTTTGTAGTGATACTTACACTTCATTCTGCTCCTTTATTTTGAAAAGTATATAAACAAAACAGTATTGATATGTAGTACATACTATTATGCAGGATTAAATCCGCTTTGTCACTTCTAGACAGTTCTCCACTTACAGCCCATGAGACACAATATAGCTACATTGGTGTCAGGAATGCAGTATACCAACCATAGTGTCTCACGCCAAGGATGAAACCTTCAAGGACTATTGATGTTAATTCTTTGATCGACATTCTAGAAGTTGGTGAGTCAAAAATGAAGCATACAACTTATGGATGACAGCTTCTTGTTTATTGCACAGAGCGACGTTTCGATGTAGATTCAAGCTAAAAATGACTACAACCAAATGGTGAGAAGCATATATACATGGTATGTTATGACAACATTTAACAGCAGCATGTAAATGAATAGCAATTGGTAATTTTTAGAAGAGACCAGTTGTTATATATTTGGTTGTAGTCACGTTTAGCTTGATAAAGATGTAAGAATCTACATCGACCTGTCACCTTATGCAATAAAGAAGAAGTTGTCATCCATAAAACTGTATGTTTCAGTTTGGATTATTGGTGTTTTGACATAACATTTCATTTCAACAGGGAGGTGATGACCTCGTGGTACCTTTCGTCATCGTTGGCTCGATAATGACCGCCTGTGGAGTGTTAACTGTTGTCCTGAAGGACACGAATGGGCAGCCCATGGCCGATACAATGAAGGGTCAGGAGAACACGTGGGACGATGCGATGATGGCGGCGACTCCAATGGTCACGGAGAAAACGAAGTTTTGACCAGTGTGTTTGGAATGAATTAGTCAGGCAGTTGTAGACCGAGGGGTCTTTGAGGTGTCAATAACTAGGATAAACATTTTAGTGTCATAAGGATCTGTGGTACAAGGATTGTAGTGTCTATAGCCATTAATGGCACGAGGATGTTACTGCCTGTATCCATTGATTGCACGAAGACTGGAGTGTCTGTATCAACTAGTGGTCATTGGTGTCTATATCTGTTCGTAACAATATTTCTTGTAAAGGTTTATGACCAATAATAAAAGATATGTCATTGTATGACTGCGTGATGACAATATGGTTATAAAACTACTTATGATCTAAAGAATGAAGTACTTCATCGTAACAAACCACATGCGGAGTGTTTGTCAATATATTGTCTATAAACGTTAATACTTCCAGTATCTGGTATACAGGTTTGGCTCGTTGCTTGATGTCCTTTGCACCTCGGTAACTGTACTGACAACAGTGTATTATTCTATAAATCCAAAAGAGCAATTTCTTAAGAGACATCCTTTGTAACATGCATGAAGCAATATGTAATATTTTGCATGATTTGGCATTTTCAAATATGTCGTATGTAGAGTCATCACGACTGGGCTAGAACTACCTGAAGTTCGAGGTATTAGCAAATAGCATTGCTCAGATTTGACACTTCATTTCTTTCTGCTACCAACCGTAACTGTATTATGCTTTACACATATATTTTGTCTGCACGCTACCATACCTGTAAATGTAACATGCGAATATAATATGATTTATTACTCGCCCGTGTAAGATACTGCAGTGTAATATTTTTACGGCAGTATTTTATACATATGTAATTTTATGTTACAGTAGCGTTTGATACCTCCCGTGGAGTGAATTTGCCACTGACTGACTGTATATGTCTTGTAACAGTGGAGTGTTCGTTACCCAGGATATACAAGATCTGCTGCTACTAATGTTTGCCGATGACATCGTTCTTTTTGCCACTAGTGTTATTGGTCTTCAACGACAACTAAGGCTCCTGGAGACATTCTGTTTAAATTGGGGACTGGAGTTGAATTTAAGAAAGTCAAATATCATCGTTTTCGAAATGGTGGAATTCTGGCGGAATCGGATAAATTGTTCTTCGGTAATCAGCCTATGGAGGTTGTAACTTACTATAAATATCTTGGTATCGTGTTTTCATCAAGATAAATATGGACAAAGGCGTGTGAAACTCTTGCACAACAAGCAAACAAAGCCTGTCTTTCAGTGTTTAGAATCTTAAAGAAAAACCAGGAAATTACATACTCTACGGCACGGATTATTTTTGATAGGAAGATATCACCAATACTACTCTACGGAGCTGAAATTTGGGGACACAAATATTCAGATTCAATTGAAAGGATTCAAATGACGTATTTTAAAAGATTTCTCAAAATTGGAAAAATTGCTTCTAACAAGGCTATCCTCGGTGAACTTGGACGTTATCCAATGTATGTTTTCAGCCAGATCAAAGCAATTAAGTTTTGGTTTAAACTGTTACACATGAATCAACAACGTTATCCCATACAGTGTTATAAGATGCTTAAAACTTTTGACGATATGGGCAAAATTAATTGGGTGTCAAGTGTGAGATCTATTTTATTCAAAACGGATTTTCACATGTATGGTTAAACCAAGGTGTTGGCGATGTGCAGCTATTCATCTTAACCTTCGAACAACGCATCAAAGATATAGCCTACCAGACTTGGCATAATGATATTTGCAGCTCAACGTTTCTCAGCCACTATTCACAATTTAAATATGACCTTCACTTGGAACCGTACATCACTGAATTGAAAAACAAATACTTAATACGTGCGTACTGCAAATTTCGAATTTTCCATAACAATCTGAAGATAAACAAATTTAGATGTAAAAAAGATATCCCCATAACAGGATATTTGTGCACTGTATGTAATGCATTGGAAGTTGAAGACGAGAATCATGTCTTTTTTTAATGTAAATATTACGAATGTTGGCGAGAAAAATATTTGGTACAACTTCGAAAAGTGTATAAAGGTCCACTAACTTTAGAATCTATTTTCAAATCAAGAAACAGCCAGGTAATATATTTCACTGCTTTATTTCTGCATAATGTATTCCAAACAAGAGCTGGATCCATTTGACCACTGTACATCGATTTATACAACTGTATAACTGTATTATAGGCCACTAGGCCGATATTACGCAAATAAACTGTCTGTCTGTCTGGAGTGTGAGTTTAGTTTTACGCCGCGTTTAGCAATATTCCAGCAATATCACGGCGGGGGACACCAAAATGGACTTCACACATTGTACCAATGTGGGGAATTGAACCCGGGTCTTCGGTGTGACGAGCGAACGCTTTAACCACTAGGCTACCCTACTGTCCCTGATTGGCTTCAGGAATGTAGTTTCACGCCAGGGAGGAAACCATTAACTATTAGTGTTTTGATATAACATAAAACCACAGAAGATGAACATCGACAGGGCCACGGTGGCCTCCTGCCTTTCGTCAGACGGCGAACGCCAGAAATTGGCTCAACACACTGTAGCCATACTGGGGAATCGAAAGCGGAGCTTCGGCTTAATAAGCGAACGCATTATTACCACAATGCTACATCCTCCCCTCTAGCCAGGAAAGCAGGAGACCTGTGTCATGACGCTATTAAACAATAGGATACCATGACAACATAATGCACATTGAAATGTCTTTCAGTACCGGGAGTTAGCAGTCTAAGTAAACTTAGGCTCAGTATTATTCGTTACACTGCTATACTGAGTCTAACAAAACCTTATGGAAGGTCGCGTCAGGTAACCTTTTCAATTGACCAATCAGAACACAGCTTACCAAATCGCGAAAGTTGACATTCGCACATACCTTTTGAACTTTTACCTCGAAAAAGGTTTTTTCCCGAACGATTCCGAATGCTATTTTCCGTACGATCGCTTCCGAGTGATGCATATGGAGCACGCCACAACAGTGAGTAAACAGTCGCAGAAAATAGCGTTTTGTCAGTATTCAAGTGTGTCAGCTTGCGGAAATATTAACTAATGATAACCATGTCAACAGAAACCCAATAGCGTATATTCTGCAGGTCACATATCTGTGTTTTATGCGGGTTTTCATTTGTTGTGAGATCAGTGTTGGTGACCGGGGAAGAGAAAATCCATTTTGTAAGTCCCGCCGAACCCTTAATAGTAGCCGTTGTCTGTTCGGCCGTCTCGCGTTTGATTAGACGGTCATAGGTCGCTCAAAGGTTACTTGACGCGACCTTCCACAAGGTTTTGTTAGACTCAGTATAGCAGTGTAACGAATAATACTGAGCCTAAGTTTACTTAGACTGGGGCGTTAGTGAATGTGAGTCGCGATGGAGAGGGTTAGGGTGACTTGACCTCTTAACAACGTAACACCAGCTGCTTATTCTCGACATGGGAATGTATTACGGACGATTGAATGTCGTCTTACATGTTTTTGTGCAGCGTGTTATCCTGCCTGTATGTGTACAGTGTGTTGTTTTGCATGTTTCTACGCAGTGTGTTTGCGTAAGCTTAAGGGTGTTAGTTTAACGCCATGCAAATTTCAATCACTGTTTAAACACTGTGCAGACAATCACGCATGCAGTCACAAATGTGTGTGTGCGCGCGCGCGCGCACGCCCGCACGCACACACACACACACACACATATACATACATACATACATACATACATACATACATACATACATACATACATACATACATACATACATACATACATACATACATACATACATACATACATACATTAAAAGAAACCCTTAAAAACTACCTGTCACAGGGTCAAGGTGTCTTCTTGCTATGTCATCGTTTGTACATTTACAAAACCTGACACTTGTGAAGTACGAGTTGTGAAGCATATATAACTGCGCAAGCCCCTAACGAAATAAACGAGACCACCTTTATACACCTTAAGGGCATGGCGTTGAAACATAGCCATACATCAAATGGAGGGAAAGAAACATACTCTGAGGTACTGTTGCTCACCTGATAAATTCGAAATGTGAAGTATGTTAAATATCCCTGCGATATGACGGTCTGTGCATAATCGAGTCTGGACCAGATGATTTGGTGACTGATGTTATGAATGAGCATTGGCTAGAATAGTTGTGATGCGTTGACAGGTAACAAAGTCACCAAGACTAGACACTCGAAACCTTTTTTCTGCTTTGACAAGCATATGTTGCTGAAGACGAGACTAAGGAACTCGGATTCAATACTGAGAAAATTAAAGGGGAGTTGACGGCTGTATGCTGCGATGGCCCATCATGCAAGGGTGGAGGGGCTATGTCATGGGGCCGGGCTTGGTCTGTGGAGTGGGTTTGATGACAGTGCACTACGGAACAACGTTGCAGATCAACGTTGTAATACAAGTCAGGTTCATAAATACTGCATTTCTAAAGAAAGAAAAACGGTTTCCGAAGTGTTGTCTAAATGTGAGTGGAGATCGACCAGATTGATATTTCCATAACTATAATATTAATGCATTAACGGAACTCTGAATCCAAATGTCGTGCTGCTAATGATTCATAAATATCAGCTCTTTGTGTCTTGCTTCAAGATTTACCGCAAATAAAAATTTCGCTTTCTGATCATAGTGGTTCTTAAAGACATTTTTAATTTTAATGACACGAACACATCTGACCATTATGTTGATCACAGCATTCTCCTAAAGGTTCCAGCTCACTGATATCGGATAAAGTCAAAATTCAAACGGATAGTCGACCATTTCCTTAGTTCACTTTGACCTTGTTCTCCATGATCTAAACACATGCACATAAGGACTGGCTATCGATCGAAGTAACTTTGAGCGAAAATGTAAAAAAGTCTGAAAAAATGAATATATGTCATATCAATTGTTTTCGAATGGATTACTAACAATACAGCGCCCTGAACATAATTTGGAAGCAAACCACGCATTAAGTCCGCCCTTTGTATATTGTGTGAGAAAATTAATACTTTTTTCTATCACAAAATGTCAGGAAAGATATTATCGATAACATAATGTTCATATTAATAATCATTACTAATTGTTCCTATCAACGATATTTCCGATTATCGATCATTGTAGCCAGCCCTAATACACATACATGTACACACATATATATACACACACATGCATACATACACATTCAAACACATGTACACGCAAAACACTCAAATACAGTCAGACCTACACACACGCATGTACAAACACACACAGTCACACAAACACAGACGCGCGGGCGCATGTATCCTATTCCTTAGATATATCCAGACCCTTTTGGGGGTAACCTCTGCCGCCTCTCTTTTGAAGAACCACTTATTTTGGGGGTGGGGGTGGGGTGGGTAGGGGTTATGAAACAGATTCTCAGCCTGGAATAAGATACGGTTTGAGGTTGTAGTAAGCAAACATACAATATTGACCAAGAGTAACCGAGAACGGGTGAGAAGTCACGTGTGTGCTGAATGGCCACTCTACCCTTACTGTCCTAAACTACAACCCATTGTGTTTGGGAGGACAGGGGTGAGGGGTCAGTAGGACGGAGGGTTTCGGATTGGAGGATGGCAAGGCCTTTACTCCCTTTCCGACCAAACCGAGGCCCCTGACCCGGATGTCTGTGTGTCTTTCCTAAAATATACATATCCGCGTTTACGGGGTTAAAATACAGATAATTAAATAAGTTGAATATTCAAATACCTGAAAACAAAACAGACTAGTTTTCAAAAGAAAGTATTTACCTCAAAACATTACATAAAATTCACAAAAAATAAAAATGAATTAATAAAACCATACTGAGGTATGTCACACACGTACAGATCCATCCTTTCCAGGAACAAACGGCGAATCAAGTTAACTAATCGCATAAACGTCGCAAAAGATTCAAAACGACTTTTCTGATGTGACACGAAATGCACGTGCATACTCACGATATAAAACAACCTACGCGACACGTGAGCAGCACAGTAGTGGAAGGAACACAAAAGATATGCCACGTTTGGAGCAAGACAGAGAGAGAGCTAGCTGTCGGGGTGGTCCAACAAGTAGCTAACCACACTGTCAATGCCAGAACCTCAGGTCTCAAAACGAGACTTTTGGTTATTCATAGCAACCTGAATGCTCGAAGATACAGGGATGAAGTTTTGCGACCAGTTGTGTTGCCATTTATCCAGCATCAACCACGCGACATTGTGTACTAACACGATAGGTGTCGTTCAACAAGACTGACAGACGACATTCTGCACAACGCTAACATCGTTGTTTTGCCGTTGCCAGAATCCGATAGAACACTTATGTGGACCTACCTGGATCGACAAATCAGAAGACTTCCAGCGTCACCTGTCATCGCTCAACAACTGAAACTATGTATCCTACAGAAATGGCAAAGGATCGCGCCTAACGTCATTCGTCGTCTTACGTCATCTTGCGTCGACGTTGTATGGCGTGTATTGAAGCCAATGGTGGTCATACTCACTATTGAAACAACATTTGATGACATTTTCCAGAAAAAAACGCCTTGTTGATTTCTGTAAAAATTCAGACTATGATACCACATGTCTTTCAGTGTCAGTAAAACGGTACTTTCGACACTGTATGAAAATGAAATGGTGTACATTTGCTGTAGAACTGAATTCTCTATTGAAATAGAGTACTAGTTTATATGAATTTCACAGAAACGAAGGGGCGTATTTCCAAGTGATACTGTGTATGCTGTCATGTCTCAGCGACTGATGTGACAAGGGTGATGTAACTGGGTTAAACTCCGCTCTTAACAGAACTCAGGTCATTTCACGGCTTGTCAGCTTACTGTTAGAGGAGGTATGAAGTGACACAGGTGTCATGTGT
The DNA here is from genome assembly GCF_003918875.1 of Haliotis rubra. NCBI lineage: Eukaryota > Metazoa > Mollusca > Gastropoda > Lepetellida > Haliotidae > Haliotis > Haliotis rubra. The sequence continues at coordinate 3,920,168 of NW_025766225.1, forward strand.
GTACCGCTTTGTCAGTAACTGTGCCGACGGTTTCACCAAACTTGCAACCACAATCGGAACAAACCCAGCCACAGGATTCACTGATACGCAGATATTAGCCAGATATTAGCCTTTAAACATGAGAATACCACTTTTGTTTCTTATAAGAAAATGGCAGTTACATAATAAGTTTCCTTTCTCTGACACTTTATTATGTGTAATATGGTGCAATATACATACTTCATGACAACGGTTATTTATAAACATAATATCTGCATTATCGTGTGTAAAATGACTCATATGGCTACTTAAACCATTTACTGAAGCCAAAATATTTGAGTCATTTTACAAATTGATTGTAAAAACTGGCCTTTTATTTTATTGTGATAAAGTATTCCAAACATTTTGATGTTCAGATAACTCATCCTGTCACTGAAAATGATAGGATTAAACTAAAACAATGCATTAGTATATTTTGTGATATTTTGGCTTTCAATCAAATTGCGAGCATATTAATTAATCTGTTGTGATGTCCACAGCCCTTGTTAACATCATAACACTTTTTAATCAATTGATTTTCAGGCGATTCCTGAAATAGGCATTTTGTCAAATTGTTAATTGATTTTTCAGTCAATTCCTGAAATAGGCATTTTGTAAATTGTATAAGTTAACCATATTTGGTACATACACGATAACTTATATGAGATTCAGCACAATAACACTTATGAAACCAGCTGAACGATCTAGAGATGGAACGGTGTTGACACAACACACACACTGTTGTGAAGTTGAAAGCTATGTATTTAAAACCAAGGACATCCGAGCCTGGGCTGGGGGCGACAGGAGAACACTGTTATCATTGCACACCGGTCTGGGCCCACTCCACAGCAGGACTGACAACAGGTACGTGAGCTTCATGGGAGAAACCTTTACCTATTAGAGTCTGTCAGTGTCATTTGTGTCCAAATCAATTTTGTCCGAATTTTCTTGCACTTGTAAGCTTTGCGATACATTTGTATTAAATATGCATCTTGTAGAGACATGAGATTGCAGTTCCCTAGCGTGTGTCTAACACAAAACCTCAGGCACATGTATTTTAGCGATCACACGGTCAAGTGATTATGTTGCTCTTGCCCTCATATTTTAGCTTTCGTTACATGAAACAATTCGGATACTTTGCAGAAGACTATGCAACACTGAATATCAGGTAATTTCGTTTTCAAAAATTTGTTACAGTAGTACTTGAGGTAAATTGACAATACCTCCTTTTCCATAAAATTGTAACAGCACTGGCTGCAGGTATCCGGTACTGTCTTACAGAACACTGGTCTTTGTCTCCTGATTTCAAGTTACGTGGGCGTTTTCACGGTGTGTTAGCTTTTAGTGATGCATGAAATGACAGCGAAATGTCTGTTTGAACGGAATGACATTTCAAGGCGTGTACTACGCATTAAGAATATCAAGCTGCCTTAAAAGCTTCGTCTGCTTTAAAAATTGTTTTGTACACAACCTAAAGTTAAATATAAGTTGTTGACGTTATATATCTTCGCAAAGCGTTATAGATGGTGAAATGTACGCAATATAATGAAGCTTGATCTTTGAACGGGGAGGACATTTCATGGTGTTTACTGCATTAAGCAGTGGGTCGTTCTGGATATAAGTAAAGGTTTATGACATTGCGATCGAAAAAGGCATGTTCAAGAGAAAAGAGAACCTTTAGATCACAGTAACGTTTGCGACCCGAGAAGATCCGCGTTAGAATTGGTCTTCAGTAACCCATGCTTGTCGTAAGGGGCGACTTACGGGATCGGGTGGTCAGGCTCGCTGACTTGGTTGACACGTGGCATCGTATACCAATTGCGTAGATGGTTGCTCATGCTGTTGATTACTGGATTGTCTGGTCCAGACCAAATTATTTACAGACCGCCGCCATATAGCTGGAATATTGCTGAGTGCGGCGTTAAATCACAACCAAACAAAGAGAAACGTTCGTCATCGAGAACATTGAAGGTGTATTTCTGATTTTTCTTTTTATATTTTGAAGTTATCCCGTACGCATGGGACTATTGCACGAGTGATTTGCCTGAATACATGGCACCCTTATTGTTTCTTTTTCAACATTGTAGACGCCACGGTAACAACGATGTACACGGACGACATCATCGAGGCCGTCGGAGGCATGTCCTGGTTCCAGATCCTCATGGTTGTGTTCATATTCGGTCCAAAGACGTTGATGGCGTGGGGGATGTTGATGATGTCGTTTGCAGGGACGACTCCAGATTGGTGGTGTGTCCCAACATCTGTGTCCCCTGTTGATGAAACACAATCCATGAACAACGTCACCTTCAAATTGTGTCCCACCTCGGACAACATCACCTGTGGGAAACTGTACAGTCAGGACAAGCACACGATCGTCAGCGAGGTAAGTGACATTGATCCAGGAATGAATGCAACCCGGAATGATGAGACCAGTTACACAATGATAGGGATGCATCCACATTAATGTAGCAGACAAGATAGCAGCCCATATTCGACTGTTACCATGTTGCCATGAAGTGACAGGAACGGGTGGGTCGTGTGTAACAACGCACGACTGTTGTCATGTTGCCCTGAAGTGACAGGAACGGGTATATCTTGTGTAACTACGCACGTCTGTCACGATGTAGCCATGAAATGACAGGAACGGGTAGATCGTGTGTAACAACGCACGACTGTTATCATGTTGCCATGAAGGGACAGCAACGGGTGGATCTTGTTTAACAACGCACGACTGTTATCATGTTGCCCTGAAGTGACAGGAACGGGTAGATCTTGTGTAACTACGCACGTCTGTCACCATGTTGCCATGAAGTGACAGGAACGGGCAGATCTTGTGTAACGTCTGTCACCATCGACAAATGGGTAGGACCATCGAGTCCATGGACAAACAAGGAGCCGGTATTGCTGAGATGTAATACTTTGAAGTTGTCTTTAACTCCTGGTTTTCATACAGCCAAGGTCAGGGGAGTCAGTTCCATCATGATCAGTGACACAAACATCATATTACCTGGGCCTGCACAGTTAACGTTGCCCCTTGAAACCATCTGAAGCAATCTGGCTCGACATAGTCCACAAAAAGCAGAAGCTAACTCAGATGTCCAATGAGGACTGGTGTCATATCACGTGATATAGAGACAAGCTCGATTCGATTGAGAGTTTGTGTTTACGTAAACAATTGTTTTACAAGTGATTATGAAAGTGACAAATGTTCCCGTAGTGCCATCAACGAAAGGTGCGTATCAATACTTCTCTGTTTAAGTTTGTAATTCGTACCATTGGTTATCACAGCAAACTTGCTTAGTCTTTTGTCTCGCACTTCATTGGTCTGTTCTTTTAGACAATCTGCACACTACAAAGCCCCACATTAAAGAGAAAATCAATTACCCACATGAGCGCCAAATGCGAAGCCAATTTCTTGTGTCCAACTGTCGTTATATTGCTGGAATATAGCGGCGTAAAACCATACTCATTCACTCACTTACAAAGAAAAGCGTGTTTTCACCTTGGGCTAGTTTATCAACTCATAACAGTCATCTAATGTCATCACCCTTTCAACAAAGCGAATTGCTTTTTTGCAGTGGGATCTTGTATGTGACCAGGCTATTTTACAATCCGTTATCACATCCGTGCAAATGGCCGGAGTGTTCACCGGGGCATTGATTGGTGGACAATCTGCTGACACCATCGGCCGGAAGTGGACTTACTACATCTGTCTGGTCCTTCAAGGTGGATTGAACCTGGTTGCAGCGTTCTCTGTTAACTGGCAGATGTTTGCAGCCTTACGTTTTCTAATCGGGGTGATGATTGGCTCTCTGCTGGTGGTAAGCTACCCGTATTTTATGGAGTTCGTTGGAAAGAAATGGCGTCCCCTGGCATCATCAATGCCTATCTGGGTGACGGGTGTATGTGCATTTGCTCTGTCCAGCTATCTGAGACCTGACTGGTCGCATCAACACATCGTCGTAGCTGCACTTCATCTGCCCTTCTTCGCGGGATGGTTGTAAGTATAAACAAATCAAACCAAGATATTAGGAACTCACCAAAGTCTTGCATTAGAATTTTAACCATAGTTATTACAAATTTTATGTGGACTGAAAATGTCCACAATGGTGCTGACATGTTTCTGAGAATCACTGCATTAACATATATATTAACTTATATGCGCATCCTGCCCCGGGTTTGGAACCCACCACAAAACCCCTTGAGAATGGTTCTGCATCTTGAAAACCTGACCAAACATCTCAGTAAGAATCGATTGACGGTCTTTGAAATTATCCTACTCTACAGTTATTATCTATGTGGGTGCGAAATCAGTGTCTTTTGGAATTCAACTGCAAATCTAACTTACATATTTAACCTCTTATCTGTCTACTTCCATCAACGCTGCCAGCTTGGAATTCAACTGCAAATCTAACTTACATATTCAACCTTTTATCTGTCTACTTCCATCAACGCTGCCAGCTTTGTCCCAGAGAGTCTTCGCTGGCTGGCTGTGAAGGGTCGGACTGAAGACGCTGAGAAGGTTGTGGATCAGATGAGCCGATACAACAAGAGAGAGAAGCCCGCAAACACACTGCTGCTGCTGAAACAGGTGGCGGAAGAGGAGAAGAAACTGAGGGCGTCTGGCAGCAAGTACACCTACCTGGATGTTTTCAGGCCCTGGAGCATGTGCTGGAAGTCTCTCATCATACAGTTCATTTGGTGAGTACAGAAGTGGAAGTCTATGGAGGAAGAAGCTCCTGTCCTGCATATCCGTTGAATCCGGCTTGTTTTTGTCATGTGAGTTGTGTTGATTATGTTGAGATTGAGCGAGGAATGGGAAGAATACTCTTGGTGCAGAAAGGATGGCAAAAGTTTCAAAAATGTGACGCACTGTTGGTCAATAGACCTCAGAGGTTCCAATTTTATACTGGTTTATTTAGATGAGATTAATCTCACAAAAAGGCGGAGTAGAGTCAACTTGTGATGGCTTCAACATGAGCGTTATGGCCGATGAAGGTAACAGGAAACGAAGTACTGTTAATCTAACTTCAAATGTTACCTGCACATGGTCGAAAAACATTTGATTTATTTTGTCATGATACTTATAAACATACTTTCATTCATTTACAACCTCAAAAACATAAAAAAACATGTATTTTGAGCAAAAGTAAATATTCTCACCCATGCATCAAATCGTGTTTCGCCCATGGGATTTCTTAATAACGCTCTAAAGTCCAAGTGATATCATTATTTGTCATGATACTTATAAACATACCTTTATTCACCTACAACCTCAAAACATTAAACAAAACATGTATTTTGAGCAAAAGTAAATATTCTCGCCCATAGGCGAGATATGTTAATCTCGCTGTAAATTATGATACTTATAAACATACATTCATTCATTTACAACCCATGGGTGAGCGAGTTTAAATTTTGAGTTTTCGAATTTAATTTTTTTTTCCATCTTTTTATATTCATGACAACTGCATGCTTAATTTTGTCAAATCCCTTGTCAGTAAGTGGCCGTAGTGCGTAGAGTTTCTTGACTTTTGTGAGTCCAGAATTAAATTGTGACGTGTTGGTATTATATCTACCAAAATATCATTTTGTGATGTTACAAAATACCACCTGCAAAGATAACTGGTCCGCTAAAGTGAAGCCCTTCTCCCTCTCCATTCCCAGCATAGCCTCAGTCAGTAGTGTTTAGTCACTGATCGGTCCGAATTGGCCCGGACCGTTAACAACTTAAACCAACGCGCATTTTGGGTTGAAATTAACGTGTTTTCCCTAACATTCAGACACCAGAGACTATATTCAACCGATCTTCAATTTTCAATGTCAGCTGTTTGAACGTTAGGTGTCAAAAATCTTGCAATGCGCCTTACGTGACAATAAATTTTATGCAAAATGCTTTGTACATGTTCATTTAGGGTTATTTTTATAACTTTTCAAATGCTAGTAACTTCTATTTCTTTCAGTGTTGTGTTATACACAGTTTCTTTTTTCCGTTAGTATATTTCAATCAGTTATGACCAATGTAATAAAGGGGAGTTACTCTAAAGATTGTTTACTGACACTTTTACTGCTGCTGAGAGATTCTACAAGATGGACATTGTTCTTGCTTTGGTCCAAGGACGAAGTTTGTTGCGAGTCCCACTGGCGGGGCGGGGTGACCTCGACTTTGTTAACTGCTGAACATTAGAGACAAACAGACTGCTCTTCTAACCGGGACTATTGTGGCAATGCTATTCGTTACGGTTCAGTCCCAAGAGCAACAGGAAAAGTGACTCAAACATTACCCAGATCGTATGTCTTTAATGTCTGATGTTTACGTATTACATACACTTGCATACATATTTATAAGTTGGGATAATGTTTAAAGTAAGTGTTTTCTATTCCCCGTCCTCTGTGATTAACTAGGAAACAATTATATACATTAGTATAACTTCACTCAGTCTGCATCCTACTTGTTCTGTGTTTTAAAAATTGATATTGACTGCATGATAGAACGATGTTATATTTACCGCTAGCATGTTCTTAACTACCGTTTTAGATTGTGTTATAATGTTTTAGCTGTTATCCACAAAAGCGCAAATGTGTTTATTTTTTTCCGTGTCACTTTCTCTTTATGATTGTGCATCTGCATTTAGCTCTGTAAAATCGATACACAGGTGTTTTTTCGGTCATTCATCTTTTGTTAGATGAAATGACCAATGTTCATTGTTTCGTCGGCAGGATGTGCATGTCGCTGGTGTACTATGGGATATCATTCGGTGCAGGGAGACTTGCAGGGAATCTCTACCTTAACATCTTCCTACTGTCGGTGGTGGAGGTGCCAGCCACGCTGATGACGTTCTTCCTGACCAACAAGTATGTTTCAAACAGCGGGGCGTGCGATTAAGGGACAACCAAGGCTAACGCCTATAACCGGGGCCACCGACACTGAGGGGTCCAGTCGGGTACCAAGATAGCGTATACCCACATTTGGGGCCCCCAAAACTAATAAAACCATACTTCACAGTGTTCCTCTTGTCCAAATTCGTTGATCTGATTTAGCTGATTCACGATGGTACTTTTAAAATGTTGTTCACTTCGGTAAGCTGAGCTGACAGACTAAGAAACAAGCAGAGCACTGGACTGTTCTCATATGGCCATTTTGACCACTGATAAAATGACACCATTAGTTATCTACTTTTATGTCAGCGTTGTTATTGTGTGTATCTCAAGACAAATTGTTCTTAGTTAACTTGTGTTAAAAATATAATTACCTTGTAAAACCATTTTGCTTAAAGGTCACATGCAACGTAAAAAACAACTTTGCAGATTCTGATACCTTTCGGTATGGACTTACAGATACAAATCATCAAAAATGCAAATTCAAATTATAAAGTTGAAAAATAACGCGATGAAAAAGTGATAATTGTGTTTTAATTATGCTTGATTTTTTGGTTGCATGTGACCTTTAACAATTTTTGCAGGTGGTAATCTCTTATATAGTTAACACAGACACAGCAAACGTGCCGCCCAATTAAAAGGCAGTCAGTATACAAGTTCGCATATGAAACAATTTGGCATAATTGGAACATAGTTTCCGTCGGTTCAAAAGACCAGACCAAAACATGTTGCAAATAAATATCGACGTATGGCCAGGTGTGTGCATTGTGAACATCACCAGCATGTACATTAATCAAGTGTGCACAACAGTAGCAACGTGTGAGATAATTATTTAAGTACTATGCTAATGGTAATTCAAGCGTAAAATTGTTATAATTCACTGGATTTAGACTCAGGTATTTCCGTAGTTCCGGGTTTGCAAGATCGATCTTCACCTTCAATGTGCTGTCACGTTTCTCATTTATATGAAAATAACGAGTCTTTTTCGAGATTTACACTATTTCAATTTCTAACACTTAATAAACCAAAACATATCAGTCAACTCCGCAAGATGAGAAAGTTAGTCAACCATCTAATACATCGTTTGAAAGTTTAAAGTAATATCGAAATAATTAATATGACAAGGCATCCCCATGTGATGTATATCATAGACGTGTACAACAGCAGTGCATATGTAACAGTGTAATATACAGACCACAGGATATAGTTGGTGTGTCGGATATTTGTATGTATATTTGTATCCTTCTGTCTCTCTTGAATAACGTTTTAGTTTATCTGTACAGGATCGGCAGAAGATGGGCGGCTTTTCTGTTCTTTGTTACATCCACTGCGGGCTCCTTTGGTATTTGCATTGTCGCTAAAACAGGTGTGTATCTGATCCTTTCACTCCGATACCATACGTGTCCGCGTGGCTATCCTACGACCCTTCTGAAGCATCAGGTTTACACTACGGGGACTTCGCGCCCGCCCAAGCTAAATTACTGATTTGTAGGTGCATGAAATAGATATAAATCTACTTTGAACGAGTTGGTCTTACGCTCCCTTTTAGAGAGACAATAATTTCACGCTAGTTCAGGCGCAGAAAACAAACAATTATATATCAGTTAACGATCATATTTTACTGATTTTAAAATCACTTTGTACATCAATATTTATGAATGAGATCTATTCTTTTAAAAACCGCAATTTTTAATGAAAATTAACTTGACTACAAGTTCCTTCCTGTTTTAATATTGAAGTATTTCTCCCTTGGGATGTAAAAACTAGAACATGAACTGGTGTTCGTTGCTGTCAGCGCAGTGTATGTTTTTCAGTCGCTGAGGATGAACAAGGAATCATTGTCAACGTCTTGGCTATGGTGGCCAAACTTGGGGTTGGTGCGGCTTGGTGTGTGATGCAGTTGTTGTCAAGTGAGACGTACCCAACTGTCACAAGGTATACTGGACCCAAGCAAGAACATTGTAGCGACTTACCCCACCCTGACAAGTAACAGTATGTCACGATAGCATATCAAAATGTAACAAAGCAATACTGGGATAAAAGTACTATAATGCAACCTATTCATCTCTCACAAGTAACAGTATGTCACGATAGCCTATCAAAATTTAACAAGGCAATGATGGGGTAAAATTACTGTAATGCAACCTATTCATTTCTCACAAGTAACAGTATGTCACGATAGCCTATCAAAATGTTACAAGGCAATGATGGGATAAAAGTACTATAATGCAACTTAATCATGTCCCACAAGTAACAGTATGTCACGATAGCCTATTCAAATGTAACAAAGCAATGATGGGATAAAAGTACTATAATGCAACCTATTCATTTCTCACAAGTAACAGTATGTCACGATAGCCTATCAAAATGTAACAAAGAAATGATCGAATAAAAGTACTATAATGCAACTTAATCATGTCCCACAAGTAACAGTATGTCACGATAGCCTATCAAAATTTAACAAGGCAATGATGGGATAAAAGTACTAAAATGCAACCTATTCATTTCTCACAAGTAACAGTATGTCACGATAGCCTATCAAAATGTAACAAAGAAATGATCGAATAAAAGTACTATAATGCAACTTAATCATGTCCCACAAGTAACAGTATGTCACGATAGCCTATCAAAATTTAACAAGGCAATGATGGGATAAAAGTACTGTAATGCAACCTATTCATTTCTCACAAGAAACAGTATGTCACGATAGCCTATCAAAATATAACAAGGCAATAATGGTATAAAAGTACTATAATGCAACTTATTCATCTCTCACAAGTAAAAGTATGTCACGATAGCTTATCAAAATGTAACAAAGCAATGATGGTGAGAGGAAGACTTGACTCTTGACAGTTACACAAGTTGCACAAGTGCAAGAATGTAAATTGCAGTTATTAATTTAGTACATAGCTTTTACGTTTCTGTTTTATTTGTTGTTTTTTAATTCAGAAATTTGGGCTATGGTGCAGCTAATACAGCAGCTCGCATTGGGGGAATACTTGCTCCATACATATTTGCAACGGTAAGTTCATTGGAGTGAGATATATTAGTTAGTTAATTAATGTGGTGAGATGGGAATGTAGGCATTAATTGAAACGAGTATTTGCTATCAACTTTATGAAAAAGGTGTTGTGTGTTAAGCCGGAGTCAGGGCACATAACGTTTACAGTAATACATTTAGCCATTGAGTGAGTAAGTGAGATTGGTTTTACGCCCGCTTTTAGCAATATTCCAGCAATATCACGGCGGGGGACACCAGAAATGGGCTTCGCACGTTGTACTCATGTGTGGGATCGAACCTGGGTCTTCGGTGTGACGAGCAAACGCTTTAACCACTAGGCTACCCCACCGTCCCCTTAGCCATTGAACTAGAGCTAATTCAAATGCGTTATGTGTTAGCTGTATGTGACACAATGTATTCATAAGGCAAGAGTGGGGATTATGGATGAATGTAGGAAGATATTGGTCAGTTGAGCTATTTCTCGATTTGTTAAAGTGAAAATGGTTAATAATACAAGCTCTGGAAGAAGGATTTCGTGGCATTATGGAAAAGGTGGGGAATCGGTTGACCCTAACTTTCACATGATTCTAATATGATAAAATAATACTGGTAATTTATACAGCACCCGTATCCACGCTCTTGTTCATACTATTACACCTGTAAACCCAAGCTGCATGTAAAGAGTTTGTAGGTTAACAGTCACTTATCCCACCGGGTACCCATTCACTGCTGGGTGAACAGAGGCAGTTATTGAACACACTCACTTTCCTAGGGTGAGACCACATGTGTCACATGTGATTGTACGGCAGTATGGCAGGTGAGACGGGTGTATAATACAATAACGTTGTATGACTTGTTATATCAATGTTCACTTTGTGTATAATTTCATACTTCATCATAATAAATATCACGTCAAACATACGAGCATAAGACCTTTCACCTTCACTAAGGTGTGTCATTACCACAAACGCACACGCAGCTCGAGATCCGTTCCCTATCCTACGTATGAACTGTATTAAAAGAAATGCTACTGCCATGAGTTTTATAGTTTTGGTTTGCTTGGTGGTTAACTGTTTAACGCCGCTTTCAGGAATATTCCAGCTATAAGGCGGCGGTCTGTAATTAATCGAGTCTGGACACGACAATCCAGTGCTCAACAGCAGTTTTATAGAGTGAGAGTTGTGTTGTTGAACTGTTAAATGAATCCTTGATAATTTCTACAGGGAGCAGATGGTGACCTCGTGGTACCTTTCGTCATCGTTGGGTCGACAATGGCCGCCTGTGGAGTGCTATCTCTGGTCCTGAAGGAGACGAGGGGTCAACCCCTGGCTGACTCCATTGGGGGCCAAGTGAACTCCTGTGGGGACGTGGTCTCAGCAGCGGATGTGGAAAAGACCAAGTTGTAACAGTACTGGCTCCTATACATTGAACAACAGCTTATGGACAGAATCATTAGGAAAATATATAGACTTTCAGTACCCAGTACCCCAGGGGACAGCATCGACACGTCATGTACCAGTTCTTGGATGGATTCTGTGACCATAGGCGACAGTGATTGACTCCAGCACAGTACCTGAACCCATCGCCTCCAAAAGCTTGTCTTTAAATGGCATTCAGAAGTGATACACATAAAAGGGGAATTTTCTGGATGCCAGTTTCTGTAAAATGAGGAACATGACGGATAGTGATATGTGTACAAGTGAAAATAACAACAGTGATAAGATGCATGCGTCTGGCTCCTGGCTTCTATTTATCCATTGCCATCACCAATCAGAGCCAATTAGCTACTAGCGTTTCCCTTGTTAAATGTCAACTTTTGTTATTTTATCACTTTTGTGACAAGCGACAAACAGGTTTTATAAAAGCAATATTCAGAGCTATTATCAGGTAGCTTCCATTGGTCAACTTCATGTAACCTCGAAAAGTTTAATCTTTGCATAATAAACCTCTCTATTGTGGAGTGCGGCCTAAAACTAAACTCACTCACTCACTCTCTATTGCTCCAGAAGTAAAGCACCATTGCGGAAGGAGCACGTACAATCTCTAAATCATCATCATCATCATATCATTATCATCAACAACCAGAAGTAGTTTCCACATATTGCTGTACGTTTATCTCCTTTGTCTTCCTCGTTCATTCTTCTTAGGTACTTGACCACACGTTGAAAGTATGAAATGGAGACACTGACGGGCGAAAGAATGATCCTAAACATAAACTTTCTGAAAAGATGACAAAGAATACAAAACAAAATAATTCCACATGATTATGTGGTGTGCGCACAGTAATAACAGATAATTGATGATAATGACAGATAATGAAAATGACAGATAATGATGTGTCGAGTGTTCAGTTATTCCATAGCTCGTGTACTCAACCTTCGTGTCAAATAGGCTGAATCTACACAGATCAGTCGATAAGGCGTATAACCCCCATTGGCACATAGGCATGCACATGAACGTGAGGCTGACGGCTGCTGGAATCCGGCGCTATTCCTCAACCTTGTTGTTTTGCTTGTTTTGTTTTGTTTTTTGTTGTTTAACACCGCAATATTCCAGCTATATGGCGGCGGTCTGTAAATAATCTAGTCTTGACCAGACAATCCAGTGATCAACATCATAAGCATCAATCTACGCAATTGGGATACGATGGCATGCACATGAACGTTAGGCTGACGGCTGCTGGAATTCTTGTGAGTGGATAACTATATATATAGTTACCCGAACTAACAACGTTAAGCTTTTGACGTGAACTACTCCAATCCAGCACCATCCCTCAACCATTGCCTGAGCAGGGCCTTCTCTTGTGAGTCGAGAACTATATAGTTACCCGAACTAACAACGTTAGGGTTCTGACGAGAACTACTGCAATCCAGCACCATCCCTCAACCATTGCCTGAGCAGGGCCTTCTCTTGTGAGTCGAGAACTATATAGTTACCCGAACTAACAACGTTAGGGTTCTGACGAGAACTACTGCAATCCAGCACCATCCCTCAACCATTGCCTGAGCAGGGCCTTCTCTTGTGAGTCGAGAACTATATAGTTACCCGAACTAACAACGTTAGGGTTCTGACGAGAACTACTGCAATCCAGCACCATCCCTCAACCATTGCCTGAGCAGGGCCTTCTCTTGTGAGTCGAGAACTATATAGTTACCCGAACTAACAACGTTAGGGTTCTGATGAGAACTAGTACAATCCAGCACCATCCCTCAACCATTGCCTGAGCAGGGCCTTCTCTTGTGAGTCGAGAACTATATAGTTACCCGAACTAACTGATGAGAACTACTGCAATCCGGGAATCAACTAATGCCTGCACAAAGCGAACTTGTGTAGAACTGCGATCCGGCTGTCCAGAATGGTTCTCAGATGCTTTAGGGGGACATGGTTGAAGGTCAAGTTTAGTAAAAACTCTGGTGACTACAACCAGAGCATGTTGACACATCCATGGCAATGGGTAGCCCCTATCTGTATCGTACCTATGACGTGAGTTAAAAAATAACTTAAGACAGACGTCAGTCAGTTCCTACGAGTTTTGTCTACTTGGTGTGAGTGAGTGTGGTTTTAACGCCTCTTCTAGCAATGTGTCACTACTATCATGATGGAGACACCAGAAACGAGCCTCATTCATTGTACCAATGCAGGGAATCGAATCTGGGTTGTTGGTATGACGAGCGAACCCCTAACCACGGGGCCACAAAACCACGGTTTTATCGTGTTGAATATATGTATGACATACATGTATGGCATGGCACGGAGCCATTGAGTGTTAAAGGAAACATGTTCAACTAACAGATCCTTCTCATCAACGCCATCTTACCCGTGAAGATCCGAGATCGAATTGGTCTTCACCAACCCCTACTTGTCGTAAAAGGCGACTAGCGAGATTGGGTGGTCAGGCTCGCTGACTTGGTTAAAACATGTCATCGTATCCCAATTGCGTAGATTGATGCTTATGATGTTGATCACTGGATTGTCTGGTCCAGACTCGATTATTTACAGACCGCCGCCATATAGCTGGAATATTGCGGTGTTAAACAACAAAAAACAAAACAAAACAAGCAAAACAACAAGGTTGAGGAATAGCGCCGGATTCCAGCAGCCGTCAGCCTCACGTTCATGTGCATGCCTAAGTGCCAATGGAGGTTATACGCCTTATCGGCTGATCTGTGTAGATTCAACCTTTTTGACACGAAGCTTGAGGACACGGGCTATGGAATAACTGAACACTGGACACATCATTATCTGTCATTATCATTATCTGTCATTATCATCAAATATCTCTTAAAGGAAAGGATATTTCTGGAATGTTCATCTTGGAATCTGGCACACATGTCATAAGATAGTGGCCAAACAGTATTATTGAGCTTGACTAACTGTCCGTATTCGTATGTTTACTATTTTAGATGAATTGTGGAACATTGATCTGACGCCTGAATGTATTCATAATGAAATCTGACAAAGGGTTTATTTAATTTTATTACAAATTCATTTTAATCTTTCAGTTCGTAAGCCCCAAAGAGACAGCGGGAAGGTCTCCGACAGGCTATGAATGGCAACTCAGCTTAAATCACATTCGCACTATTACAGCTTCAGATCATACAAAGATATATGAACCTTACACATGGCACTGATTAATATTGAGGATGGCACTCACTGGTGAGAGACCGCCTCCGTGGTGTAGTGGGTACAGCGTCCGCCTGGAGAGCGGAAGGTCGCGGGTTCGATCCCCGGCCGCGTCATTAAAAAAAAACGTTAAAATATGGTACTTGTTGGTCCCTACCCGGCGCTCGACATTAATCGGTACTGGTCGGCTCGGAATCAGTATAATGTGTCTGAGTGGGGTATTCATGCTTCACTGCGGCATGGTATCTCAGTGGGCTAGCACTATAAAACCAGCTTAAGTCTGGGCTAGTACAAGCAGCCGCACATGCACGTCGTCATATGAGCGAAATATTCTAAAGCACGACGTTAAACCCAATTCACCTCACCTCACCTCACTGGTGAGCCTATTTAATCAGGTTATTAGGCACTGGTTATTAGAGAGTGATGTCAAATAATATTTTTTAAAGTAATAGCAGTACAACAATACTTTCACTTACAATTTGTGTATGTAATATTAATGTTCAAGATGATGTCTGGCTAATATATAAAGGGCCTTAATACATGTACGTACTTATCATGAATGTGCCTCATCCATCTACTCCTCCGAAATAGCAGTTTTTGATTATATTTGTTCAAAACTTTACAGATGATATACCATTATAGCTGAAGCATTACAATGTCTTCTTTCCTTAATTTGGTATACTTTACAATAAATACACATTTTCATCAACGATTGTATTGGATGTGAAGGTGTGTACACAATAGTCTACTTGATCAACATCAACAGGTGCTATTTATATGCCACCACAATATATGTTTTCATTGGATTTCGAAGTATTGTGGTTTGTTATAATATTTCATTCTAATACACATCTGTTCAAATAGATTTCAACTCATTAACATCGGGTTTTACTATATACCCGACAGTAATACGTCTTATCCCTCTCAATTGGTAATCTTTAGTTGCAAGTTTTAAACAATAAGGATGGTAGACGTAGGTAAGTAGTCTTATTGTATGAAGCGTACTATAAATGCAAGCGTATACAGACGTCAGCACTGACGGGAGAGGAGTGTTCGTAAAAGTATACTTAATCTACAGCACGGTCGTCAACAAGTACTATATTACTTAATGGTTGTAAAGATACCGATATGTTATTAAGATTGGCAACAGTTCATTGACACCAGGTCTTACTAAAATATTATACTTACTAACTAATAGTAAACTTTGATTTCTTTTTGTAAGAATTACAGATGGCATAAATAGCTTAGATGGGAGACGTCGTGTCATCAGTGTTATGCAGTGCAAGCTTAACTTGAGGAAGCCCCACGTCCCGATTCTTGATCACAATAACAATCACTGGTTGGGATGGTTTGGTAGATTTATCAATGCCAAGAGAAGATAGTTCACTATTTGCCTCAAAGGGCAGACTTTTGACCAATAATATTTATGCATGAGTTGGTCACAGTCATTTAAGGTCCAAGTGATTAAGGCCCGTCTGTTTTAACTGTCTTCTAACAAAACAATAACAATGGTAACAAACTATCACAGCATGATGTCGTCCTTTGATTTGCGCTCTTCTAGGGCAATGGCTTCAACTTCACTTGGGTCCGCAGTGTCATGGAGAGTCTTCGGTGACTTTCTGAAGGTTGTAGAGAGGAATCCACAGACGGTGCAAGAGAGGAACATCACACCTGATGGAACAAGAGGCACAGTGAGTGAGTGAGTGGGTCGGTGGGTGAGTGCGTCGATGGGTGAGTGAGTGAGGGTGTGAGTGGGTGGGTGAGTGAGTGAGTGAGGGTGTGAGTGGGTGAGTGAGTGAGTGCGCCGGTGGCTGGGTGAGTGAGTGAGGGAGTAGGTCGGTGGCTGGGTGAGTGAGTGAGTGAGGGTGTGAGTGGGTGGGTGAGTGAGTGAGTGGGTGGTTGGGTGAGTGGGTCGGTGGGTGAGTGAGTGAGTGAGTGAGGGTGTGAGTGGGTGAGTGAGTGAGTGGGTGTGTAAGTGAGTGAGTAGGTCGGTGGGTGGGTGAGTGAGTGAGGGTGTGAGTGGGTGGGTAAGTGAGTGAGTGGGCCGGTGGGTGAGTGAGTGAGTGAGGGAGGGTGTAAGTGGGTGGGTGAGTGAGTGAGTGTGAGTGTGTGAGTGAACAGTATTCCAGTTCTATCACGGCGTGTCACCGTTATGAATGGTGACATTCCGACATGATGCGGGCGTTTATCAATTTGATGAAAGCATTGTCAGAAAGGTGAGTGAGTGAGTGAATCATTGCAACGGTATCACACGTCACACGAGCCAGACAAATGCAACATTAATAGGGAGGATCATTTAGTTTACTTGGGAGAGGAGTCATTGACCATTTCTTGGATGGTCAGACCTGACTGAGGGACACACACAGGTTACAAAATGTCCTTATATAGGACAAGCGTGGGCAGATTACAAAGTGAAACTCTTGAACAAGAGCTGACAACACGCAATAAAGTCAAAGCCACAAATAGTTATGTTGTGCCCATTCTCTCTCATTCTTTTGGCGTTGTTGATTTTATCAAACAGGAAATGTAGGGCACACGAGTTTATATGCAGTGTGGTGAAAAGCAGAGCGACCATGCACTATACTTCGTTTGGGTTAAGACGGCTGGCCTGAAAAGTGAAACAAAACGTTTTCTGTTTGCTGTTCAGGTCCGGTGTCGTAGCTGTCAGTGTATGATTTGGCATAAAAACGTTAATATGAAATGTAGATTATGTGATGAATGTACCGAGACTGTGCAACACCTTGTCAGTGAATACCCAGTGTCTTCACCAAGTCATCTTAAGTGACCTGAAACCAGTGGCTGGTTCCTTGTATTACCGTCTTTGCCATGCTTGTGGATTTGGCCCAGATGCACAACCCACAATGTGCAGAGGGCGTCATGGTAAATGACCATTAGTTGGGCTACTCCCATATACAGCATCAGACGTGTAAAAGGCAGCACAAATATACTACCCATCAAAAGTTTAGACTCACTTAAAGCAGTCACTATATGTTATGTATAAACATATGGTTACATCGAAGATGTATTTCGCCACTAACTTGGGGAACCAACTGCAGACCTTATGCAGATGAATTGCACGAGGATCATCCATCAAATTGCTGAAAAGCATGTGCACATATCGTACATGTGAACATCTGCGTTAAGTTTTGTTAAGAATTTGCCAATTTTCACCGAGTTTCATCATTTATTGAACTCATGATAATAATCTTTTCAACGTTACGAATTTGTTTTACAATGCATCCTTCAACTTTGAAGCACATGTGGTGTAGGGAACTTCAACACTGGGATAACACTTAGACGTTTTGCTAATTTCACGTATTCTGAAGAATCGACTTACGACTCCTTTGACCTAAGGAATCGTTTTGGGGTTTCGGGACGTTTTCATGGGCGTTAACGTTGTACAACATAATCGTTTCAGGTTTGGGTCAGTTATAGTATGGGGCGGCATCCCAATGACTGGCCGAACTGCGCTCAAAACTTTCCATTGGCAGAGTAACTGGCTATTACTACCGATACAACGCCAGTGCACATCGTGTTGGGTGAGGTGAGGTAAAATTGGGTTTATCGTCGTGCTTTAGAATATTTCGCTCATATGACGACGTGCATGCGTGTGTATGTGTATGTGCGGCTGTTTGTACTAGCCCAGACTTAAGCTGGTTTTATAGTGCTAGCCCACTGAGATACCATGCCGCAGTGAAGCATGAATACCCCACTCAGACACATTGTACTGACTCCGAGCCGACCAGTCCTTGTACCCATTAATGCCGAGCGCCAGGCAGGGACCAAAAAGTACCATATTTTAACGTTTTTTGGTATGACGCGATCGGGGATCGAACCCGCGACCTTCCGCTCTCCGGGCGGACGCTCTAACCACTACAGGGGCCGTGGGGTAGCCCAATGGTTAAAGCGTTGGCTCGTCACGCCGAAGACCCGGGTTCGAATCCCCACATGGGCACAATGAGTGAAGCCCATTTTTGGTGTCCCCCGCCCTGATGTTGCTGTAATATTGCTAAAAGCGGCGTAAAACCAAACTCAGTCAGTCAGTTTGTTGTTTTAAACCACAGTCTAACCACTACACCACGGATGCGGTTACATCGTGTTGGGCAGCACGTCATCTCTTAATATGTATGTACTCATCACATCACATGCCATGCCATGCCATATGCTATGACATGTCTTTGCATGGCCAGCACTCATAACTTTAACCCCACTGAACACGTGACCTTCTCGGTGACCTTTTGTCGCTCTCAGGGACAGAACAACATTGATCTGTACATTGTCGTGTCTGGAACAGACAATCCAGTGAGTGGCATTATCAGCATCGATCTATGCAACTGGGATACGATGACATGTGTCAACCAAGTCAGCGAGCCTGATCACCCGATCCCCTAACGACAAGCATGGGTTGTTGAAGACCAATTCTAACCCGGATCTTCACTGGTCTAACTGGGATTTCTAAACATCACTTCCGGTTTACTCACATGTACCTGATTGACAACAGTTGATCAATCTGAAAAGTTTTAAAACAGTTCAATAGTCTTGGTCTATGGTTTATCTCCACTACACAACGTACCTGCAAATATGTAGACACCATAATATTCCTGGAATATTTTGAAGACATATCCTGGAAGACAGAAAAATGAATGTAATGTATTGGTGCGGACGTTAAGGAATGGTGTATCACGGTTGCTGCTGATGCTAAGCAGCACTCAACAAGTATGTGAAACCACGTCTAATCCCCTACACGAGCTATAAACCAATAGATGTTAGATGTTACAATTGAGATACAATACAAATGAAGTGTTACACCCAAGTAGGTATCGGTCCGTTACATGAAATTAAACCGACTAAGGATTATACTATCGGTTTCACTTATTTGGGTCGTCAGTCCAGATTTGAAAAGGTCATAATGCGACGATGTCGTATTGGCCATTCAAGTTATACTCACAGAATAATCCTCTGTAGCCAGTGCTTACCCCAAGGGCTAACTTCAGAGGATCGAAGTCATTCAAGACATACTCATAGAGTAATCCTTAGAAGCCCGTGCTTACCCCAGGGGCTGACTGTTGAGGATCGAAGTCATTCAAGACATACTCATAGAGTAATCCTCAGAAGCCCGTGCTTACCCCAAGGGCTAACTCCTGAGGATCGAAGTCATTCAAGACATACTCATAGAGTAATCCTCAGAAGCCCTTGCTTACCCCAAGGGCTAACTGTTGAGGATTTCGTTATTAGGCCTGTGTGCTGTACAATAAACTACGAACTCAAAGGTAGCACAAATGTTAGTTCGTTATAATCGTAGTTTGTCATTTCGGTTAACATATACAGTAAGTAGAACAGAAAACCTAGCTCGTTTTATCAGTCAGTTCGTTATAAACGGGTACCTTTTATAGTGCAGTTTACAGTGCAGTTTACAGTACATTGGTGCCTGGGCAGTCAATCAAGTACTGATTTACCGTCAAAATATTCTACCCATGATGTAACTTAAACATGGTTTTAAAACAACTTTTCGTTTGTTATTTATCAAACGATTATAATGTTGTACCTGCTAAAGGCGGGCCAATAAGAAATCCGATACCACAAGAACCCATCAGAGCTCCAAAGCCGGTTGCCATGAGTTCCACTCCAAGAATTTCAAATGTAATTGGATTGAACAGAGCCCAGCTGCTACCAGTGTAGATACCAACAAAGAAGCCATACACACACACTGTCACTGAGGTAGATGTAAATAGGGGGATCAGGAACGATAACACCCCCATAAGGCCGTTCAGGGACGCAAATATCAGTCCACTGCCTACGCCTGGATCTTGTGCTGCAAATCCTGTGAGAAAACGCGACAGTACGCCACCTATGCCGGAAGTAGAGACACTGAAAGATGCTGCTTGAAGAGATATTCCTTGTTTCCTTAAAAAGTCTGGGAGGTACAAATACATGGCCGATGTGCCCATGCCGAATGAACAACCACACAAAAGAAAGAACACAAATGATTTGTTCCTGAAAACCTTGGCATAACCAGAACAATCACCACACAACGCCATCAACAATGTAAGACATGTTGGTCGACCACTGAATATCTTGGCACGGCGTTCCCTTTCGAATCTGGTCGGCTTCATAAGCATCCCAAAAACACACGAATTGAATGCTATTGCTCCAACGATGAGGAAGGCTTGGCGCAGTCCGTACGTATCTATGAGGAACTGGCATAAGGGCGGATGGACAAACACCCCAATGGCCATCCCACACACCGCTATTCCGCACACCAGGCTCATGTTGTGTTTGAAATGGTAACCGAGAACAACTACAGCACTCGTGTGAGACAAGCTGGTTGCGAGTCCTGAAAAAGATAAAGGTTTCACGTCATATACGAAAATTTCTGAAACATATTTTGCAGTGATGAAATATACAGTGAAACACCCAACTTTGATGAGTCGAACCTACGATTGTCTCGAAGTAAGAGCTGAGTGCTTGTCTTTTCCTTCTGAAGACACCAGTTTACGGTTGTATCGAACCTTGAATAACTCGAAGTATTTACGTTCAACTTTGACACAACGGTGTTCGACTGTCTGGTTATGGTTTCAGTTGTCCAGAATTAGAATTAGGTTATGTAGGGGCCCTATTTCGCTTGACTGTGTAGACTGCAGTTATTGTCCGTGTTTGGAATTGAAAATATTTTAATGTTAAAATGTTTTTTTTTAGTGAAACGTGGTCTCGTCGCTGTTAGGCTGAAATGACAGCTATGCAACTCTAAATTCTAACTCACAACTGACTATGTTGGGATGACAATATATGGAATATAGCACCAGCGTTAGCGTTATACAACACCCATTCCCCTTGCTATACCTACCTGCAAGTAGGGCATAGGTTACAAAAAGCCACTTGATGTCGTTTATGAACATATTTGCAGAGAAACCTACAAGGCCTAGTATCCCAGATATGACCACACAGGTGCGACAGTCTGTCATGTTGATGACGAAGCTTGCCACTGGACCTGCGAAAAAAAGGAATATACCAAATTAGAAATAGTCTTAAACATTGCATTTCTCCCTTACTGTGTCATAGTTCTAATACTGATAATATTGAAATTTATCAGTGTATATTGTCTGTCAAATTTCTAATATTTGTTTTATGCCAATGTATTGTTGTAGTAAATATATTACATGAATGGTAGTGAGAGTCTGGAAACCTTTCTAACGTAAATAGTTCATAACCATAATTAGTTGTTAGGGATGTATTACTGTTTATGTAAGCAGTTGCGGGAAGTTATATTTTGGAGTATAGATTTACGCCGCACCCAGCAATATTCCACATATATGGCGGCGGTCTGTATATAAACGAGTCTGGACAAGACAATGAAGTGATAAACAACATGAGCATCTATCTACACAACTGGGATACGATGACATATGAGCCTGACCACCTGATCCCGTTAGTCGCCTCTAACGACAAGCATGGGTTACTGAATATCAATTCTAACCCGGATCTTCACGGGTATGGTGCTGTTGGAGTTAAATGCAGGGCTTCCAACGTGAAGAGAGACGAAAGGTTCAGATGCCGTGGTCCAAGGGGTGCAGGCCCTGGTGGGTGGGGTGGGCCCTGGTAGGTGCTTCATATATTTCTTTCTCAGATATATTCCGATCTTTGTAACCCAGTTTGGCGTGAGACTTTTCAGTTTTGTCGTGAGATGAATAAAAACATCGTGAGTCACAAGCCAAAGGTGTGAGAGTTGGCAGGCATGCACATGTAATCCGAAATTATCCAGAACACTGTAGATTTAATCTAGCATTATATTGAATTATTCAGACCATATAAGTGGGCAAACATCTCTCATCTCGCATTACGTCACCACCAGCGGTTCCACGAACATACTTCTTTTCTCCCTGAATTTTCCATCCTAGGCCTATTTTGGATTCCTGTGCCGGACCTGGATGGTACACAGGACTAAACACCGGATAGTAAACCATTGAAATAAACGTAAATACAGTAGGAAATATATGCCATGACCGGATTTACGTATGTTTCCAGGGATTTCCCAACTTCGGGCATATATTTCATATGAATCTATACCTTTGAAACATATGCTCATCGTAAATTTTCGTATGCACAAGGACCTCGTTCATGTATGCCATGACCGGATTGTCAAGTATTTCCAAACATGAATTGCAAAACAGATACCCCAGTAAATACATGATCATACAGTATTTCCGATGCATTCCTTTGAATTGCAATGGGTGCTGACATTTCCGAGTTCGTTTTAAGTTTACTCAGGTTGGAAACATGTAAATTTACGTAGGTGGGGAAACACATGTAAAGGACAAGGTATGATAAAGGCCCTTATTGGACCACAAAATTTAATGATATTCAAAATTGTACAAAATGATAATTTTAGCATAAAAAAGGCTAAATTAATTGTTGAAGTTACCTCCAATTGCTTTTTTATGTTTTTAGTGCTGTTATTTTTCCTCTTTGAAGACCTCAAAGTTAACCTATTTTACAATATCTTCTAAAAACCTACATTTTCTGAGTGATAAAAAAGTATGAGCAAAATCATGACCCATCCCAATTTTTTCACCACACGTAAAGAGAGTAAATTAGAATGCACACCTAAAAAATTGTTGTTGGTCACGCTTTTGCTCATATCAAAATGTTAAAAAATGTAATTTTTTTCTGTTATATGAAATTGCCCCATGCAATATCTCAAAAATAAACATTGACGTAAAGTAATATCTTTAAAAACTATCCATCACATTTACACGACTATATCATGATTCATTATTATTTGGAATGTTTTTGGGCTCTAAAATGAACTTATCAAACATCTTTATTAAAATGTTCTATATCATAAGGGACTCGCAAGGCGGATGACTTTGATGTAAGCCAGGGATAGATTTTTGGAGACCCTGTTGATCACTGCTGGCAAAATAAGAAGACATCAGAAGAGTTTTCAGAATATGACCTGGCAGCATTCTAACGGTGAGAATCTTTGTAATTATGTTAGAATTTTATCATAGTTGTTATAGCATCTGTTTATCAAACACCTCTGAGTCACCTGTCACTGTCAAAATAACACTGTCATTCAACAGGATGTTGCCATGTATAAACATACACATTTTCCAAGAAACAATGTACCTTGATGTTTTCTATGATATATTATATTACATTTAACCAAAATGACTATACTTAACTGTATGAAAATTTTCTTCTTAGAATAAGAATATTGTATCAAGGTGCAGCAGATGATGAACACAAGCAGACGTCAAGTGACACATTGTTGTAAGGTGTAATATATAACCTTAAATAAACCGCAAGGATCTGAAGAATATGTAGCCTAGTGGTTACTGTGCTGGCCTGTCGTTTTTCTCTATTATCAGACATGCAGGTTCAATTCCTGTATTTTTTATTTCTTTCTTCTTTTTTTTACAAAGTTTGGTCATCCAATTTACAATGTTTAGCTTAACTTGTTCACATCAAATCCAAATATTATAATTTTTTTCTTAAGTTTGGTAATCTATGTTACACTGTTCAAACAAACTTTAATTAACATCATGTAAATCTTTTTTAAGCCTGAAGACACTGACCTTTCAACACTGTCTCGTTGCCTTTGTTCCCAACACAATAAAGAACATTGAGAAGGTAAGCATTGTTTCAAAATGTTATTGTGGTACCTTCTTTAAGTAAATATTTACAAATTGCCCATAGCTCTTAATCAGTGGTGTACTGATCAATCAAATAATTGGTTTATGGATTTTTTGTGGGCTGCCAGTCAATTACCGATATCCAAACCACATAACCAATTGAAGCATTCACTAGATTTTCTTAAAAATGTGTTCACAGAATCATTGACTATGGGTTTCAAAAGTCATATGGAAACTGAGGATTGATTACCTGTGTTTTCATGTGCTCTGACAGTTGTTTTTATCTTATATCTATAATTGATCGAAAAGTGGCCTCAATAATTGATTATGCTGTTGGAGGTCAATTCCCTTCCATATATAACTATTCTATTGACATATTTAGCATTAGAAAAGTTAGGAAGCACCAATTTCTTGAACATTATGATAATCCTTCTATAATTTCAAATATTTGGTTTCAGATAAGAGAAATAGTCTTGGATTGATTTCAGGAGTGTCATTTCATGAAGATGACAACTTAAAACTTGAGGTTGAAGGTAAGCATAATATGAGTTAAAAGATATGTTTCTAAATGTTTTTTAATTTAATTTTCGAATTTAATGTGACAGAAAATCAGAAAACCTGATGCTTCAGGGGTGATTAAATCTGCATAAACCTTCAAAGCTAGACTAATGACATTTGAAAAAAGAAATGTTACCCTTGAATAGATTATCACGGCTTTTTAAAACAGAATTTTCTATTGATATAAAGTCATCTGTATTTCAGTTGAGAGAAGATCTGGGACTGAGACAAGACTGCCCAAGAGTGATATTGAGATAGGTTTTGTGAAGATCATAAACAAGTACTTTAACAGCATGCTGAAGGTAAACTTCATACACCTTGTAAATGTTACAAATCTATTCAAATAACATTCAGATCTGGGTAATTCATGTATATTTCTACAAAGATTAATCATTCACAGAGTTAAAATACCAATATGGTTAAAACTCATTTACTTTGACAAAGGAATTCAACCTGGGTAGATAATAATTGAAGAAAATGATTGACTAAACTGAGTAAACACAATTTCCTGATAGCTTTTAAGTTTTTAAACACACTGTACAACATCCATAATGGCATATCATCAACATTATATGCTGCTGGTATAATAAATACCAAAATGTCCAATGATTTTGTGATTCTGCCCTTCCGACACAAAACCTATTGTGTTACTAATTTAAGTCCAAATAACATTTAGCTTTGTTTTGTTTTTTCAGATTGAAGATGAAATTTTCACAATGTGTGTGGTGTAAAAAGTGTAATATCAAGCCACATTTGAGAAGAAAGTTAACAGATGACACTTTCAGACAGCATTTAGAGAAAGAAATAAAACAGACAATTACTAAAGATTGTATTATATGTGAAAAATGTAGAACTCATGTCAGGAGGAAGATAAAATCAACAGAACCGGAAAACTCTGATCAGTCATTAATATATACGAGTCCTAAAAATATTGAACTAAAAATATCATCAACTTCATCAATTCATCGAGTTTGTACTGTTTGTAAGAAAGTGAGTTCAGCACGAAATCCATTTATTGTCATTCCGAATGATGCAAGAAATCAAGTTTTTATCTTTCAAGGTGTCATTATTCCTGCTGGAAATCGATGTTGTGTAAAGCATTTATCATGTAGACTTTTTACCAGGGAAGCACTCATTCAGGTTGAAGGAAAGAAAGATTAAACATGTTTCAACAGAACAGAAATTATTAACCTCCTTGCTACTGCCAGAAGTACCCTCACTAGATATGGGACTTTGAATTTTGATGACCCTGCATTTCTTAGTGATGATGAATATATTAAACTTACAGGCATCACAAGAGATCAATTTGATGATGTTGTGTCACATACACAGTCTTTGCGTGGCTTAAGTGTTAGATCAGTCAGAACATGTGTTGCACTAATTCTTGTAAACTCAGGACTGGACTGTCGAACAACCTTCTTGGTACCTTGTTTAAACTTACAAAGTCACAGGTACAGCGAGCAATTCATTGTGCAAGGGAATGTCTCATGTTACATTTTGTACCCAATAATTTAGGTTTTGGGCATATTCAAGATGATGAGTTTGTGCAAAATCATACCACTCCAGTTGCCAAAAAACTTTTCACCAATGACAAAGTCAGTGTTGCTATTCTTGTTTTGGATGGGACATATATCTACTTTCAGAAAGGGGCTGACCACCAATTTCAGAAGCTATCCTACAGCATGCATAAGCATAGACCTTTAGTTAAACCCATGATGGTAGTTGGCACCGATGGATATATTCTTAGTGTGCTTGGTCCACATGCAGCTAATGGGAAGAATAATATGCATCCATTACTAAACATATGCTTTCAACAAATTCTGATGATATTAATAATTGGTTGGAAGAAGATGATGTTTTCATTGTGGATAGAGGCTTTAGAGACTCAATAAATTTTCGTGAAAATCATGGTTTCATGTAGAAATGCCAGCTTACCCGGAAAAGGGGAAAGACAACATGAAGTAGAAGATGCTAACGTTTCAAGACTAATTACTAAAGTGCGGTGGGTTGTCGAATCGTGCAACGGAAGAATTAAGCAGAGGCGATTTTTGGATAAAGTTGTTTCAAATCATTATGTACCCCATATCGGGGATTTTGTGTGTATTGTGTGTGCGCTATGCAACAAGTACCCGCCAGCACTGGCATCCCAGGATCCAGAAGGCGAGAGAGTTGCATCGTTGATGCTAGAGAGGAGTCGGCAGGGCAACCCAGTCAAAGAACTGGTTGAAAGAGAAAACCTTCTTAGAAGGAGGAATGTATACATTCCAATAACTGAAGCTGATGATGTAAGCTTTCCAGTGCTTTCACTGGATGAACTTAGGGATATAACAATGGGTGTTTATCAACTAAAGTTGGCACCAGCATATGTTGCAAATCATGTCGATAGTGACAATGCCTATCAGCTTTTCCTGTGTAAGGAATGTCTCGGCATGTCGGCTCACTCTTGCACACTTTGTGGGTTCAGTTCACTGAGGTTAAGGTGACAGGATGGTACTGCACTTGCAAAGTGGGTGCTAGAGTTGTTGGATGCTGTGCACACATAGCAAGTGTCATTTGGTACCTTGGGTATGTCAGACACCAAGACAAGATGCGAGTTTCCAGCAAAACTAGTGATACACTCTTGAATGCTGCAGTTCTTGACAGTGATTCAGAAACTGAGATTGATGATTTTGTGGGTGAAGAGTAAAAGTGTATGTTTTATATCTTTGCAGTGAATGAGTTGTAAATAATTACTTTGTTAAGATTTTTGAATACTGACTTTTAACACTTACATGGTGTTAAAATCAAGCTGTGCCAAGAGTGAAATTTCACCTGCAATGGGCCCCTTTGAGGTCAAGACCTTTGATTTTTACTAAGTATTGCAACATGACTGGTTACTGTAATAACATGTTGTGAATGAGATGTTTACTGTATATTTGGAAGAATGGTTGTAAATACTGACTTTTAGCACTTACATGGTGTTAAAATCAAGCTGTGCCAAGAATGTAATTTCACCTAAAGTAGCCCCTTTGAGGTCAAGACCTGTGATGTTTAGTGCAACATGACTGGTTATTGTAACAACATGTTGTGAATGAGATGTGTACTGTATATTTGCAAGAGTGGTTGTAAATACTGACTTTTAACACTTACATGGTGTTAAAATCAAGCTGTGCCAAGAATGTAATTTCACCTGAAATAGGCTCCTTTTAGGTCAAGACTTGTGATTTTTAGTGCAACATGATTGGTAATTGTAATAATATGTTGTGAATGAGATGTTTACCGTATGCGAAAACTGGTTGTAAATACTGACTTTTAACACTTACATGGTGTTAAAATCAAGCTGTGCCAAGAATGTAATTTCACCTGAAATAAGCCACTTTGAGGTCAAGACTTGTGATTTTTAGTGCAACATGACTGGTTATTGTAACATCATGTTGTGAATGAGATGTTTACTGTATATTTGAAAGAATGGTTGTCAATACTGACATTTAACACTTACATGGTGTTAAAATCAAACTGTGCCAAGAATGTAATTTCACCTGAAATATGCCCCTTTGAGGTCAAGACTTGTGATTTTTAGTGCAACATGAGTTGTTATTGTAACAACATGTTGTGAATAAGATGTGTACTGTATATTTGAAAGAATGGCTATCAATACTGATATTTAACACTTACTTGGTGTTAAAATCAAGCTGTGCCAAGAATGTAATTTCACCTGAAATAGGCCCCTTTGAGGTCAAGACTTGTGATTATTAGTGCAACATGATTGGTTATTGTAATAACATGTTGTGAATGAGATGTTTACTGTATGCTAAAACTGGTTGTGAATACTCACCTTTAACACTTACATGGTGTTAAAATCAAGCTGTGCCAAGAATGAAATTTCACCTGAAATAGGCCCCTTTGAGGTCAAGACCTTGATTTTTACTAAGTATTGCAACATGACTGGTTATTGTAATAACATGTTGTGAATGAGATGTTTACTGTATATTTGGAAGAATGGTTGTAAATACTGACATTTAACACTTACTTGGTGTTAAAATCAAGCTGTGCCAAGAATGAAATTTCCCCCAAAGTAGCCCCCTTTGAGGTGAAGACCTGTGATTTTTAGTGCAACATGACAGGTTATTGTAACAACATGTTGTGAATGAGATGTGTACTGTATATTTGCAAGAGTGGTTGTAAATACTGACTTTTAACACTTACATGGTGTTAAAATCAAGCTGTGCCAAGAATGTAATTTCACCTGAAATAGGCCCCTTTTAGGTCAAGACTTGTGATTTTTAGTGCAACATGATTGGTTATTGTAATAATATGTTGTGAATGAGATGTGTACTGTATATTTGAAAGAATGGCTGTCAATACTGACATTTAACACTTACATGGTTTTAAAATCAAGCTGTGCCAAGAATGTAATTTCACCTGAAATAGGCCTCTTTGAGGTCAAAACTTGTGATCTTTAGTGCAACATGACAGGTTATTGTAACAACATGTTGTGAATGAGATGTGTACTGTATATTTGGAAGAGTGGTTGTAAACACTGACTTTTAACACTTACATGGTGTTAAAATCAAGCTGTGCCAAGAATGTAATTTCACCTGAAATAGGCCACTTTGAGGTCAAGACTTGTGATTTTTAGTGCA
The DNA here is from genome assembly GCF_003918875.1 of Haliotis rubra. Taxonomy (NCBI): domain Eukaryota; kingdom Metazoa; phylum Mollusca; class Gastropoda; order Lepetellida; family Haliotidae; genus Haliotis; species Haliotis rubra. The sequence goes on from NW_025766225.1 coordinate 3,949,501, forward strand.
ACATGAGTGGTTATTGTAATAACATGTTGTGAATGAGATGTTTACTGTATGCTAAAACTGGTTGTGAATACTGACTTTTAATACTTACTTGGTGTTAAAATCAAGCTGTGCCAAGAATGTAATTTCACCCAAAATATGCCCCTTTGAGGTCAAGACTTGTGATTTTTAGTGCAACATGACTGGTTATTGTAATAACATGTTGTGAATGAGATGTGTACTGTATATTTGAAAGAATGGTTGTCCATACTGACATTTAACACTTATTTGGTGTTAAAATCAAGCTGTGCCAAGAATGTAATTTCACCTGAAATAGGCCCCTTTTAGATCAAGACTTGTGATTTTTAGTGCAACATGATTGGTTATTGTAACGACATAATGTGAATGAAATGTTTACTGTACTCTAAAACTGGTTGTGAATACTGACTTTTAATACTTACATGGTTTTAAAATCAAGCTGTGCCAAGAATGTAATTTCACTCAAAATATGCCCCTTTGAGGTCAAGACTTGTGATTTTTAGTGCAACATGACTGGTTATTGTAATAACATGTTGTGAATGAGATGTTTACTGTATATTTGAAAGAATGGTTCTAAATACTGACTTTTAATACTTACATGGTGTTAAAATCAAGCTGTGCCAAGAATGTAATTTCCCCCAAAGTGGCCCCCTTTGAGGTGAAGACCTGTGATTTTCAGTGCAACATGATTGGTTATTGTAATAACATGTTGTGAATGAAATGTTTACTGTACGCTAAAACTGGTTGTGAATACTCACTTTTAACACTTACATGGTGTTAAAATCAAGCTGTGCCAAGAAATGTAATTTCACCCGAAATAGGCCTCTTTGAGGTTAAAACTTGTTTTTTTTAGTGCAACATGACAGGTTATTGTAACAACATGTTGTGAATGAGATCTCTACTGTATATTTGCAAGAGTGGTTGTAAATACTGAGTTTTAACACTTACATGGTGTTAAAATCAAGCTGTACCAAGAATGTAATTTCACCTGAAATAGGCCCCTTTGAGGTCAAGACTTGTGATTTTTAGTGCAACATGACTGGTTATTGTAATTAGATGTTGTGATTGAGATGTGTACTGTATATTTGCAAGAGTGGTTGTCAATACTGACATTTAACACTTACATGGTGTTAAAATCAAGCTGTGCCAAGAATGTAATTTCACCTGAAATAGACCACTTTGAGGTCAAGACTTGTGATTTTTAGTGCAACATGACTGGTTATTGTAACGACATAATGTGAATGAAATGTTTACTGTACGTTAAAACTGGTTGTGAATACTGACTTTTAACACTTACATGGTGTTAAAATCAAGCTGTGCCAAGAATGTAATTTCCCCCAAAGTGGCCCCCTTTGAGGTCAAGACTTGTGATTTTAGTGCAACATGACTGGTTATTGTAACGACATAATGTGAATGAAATGTTTACTGTACGCTAAAACTGGTTGTGAATACTGACTTTTAACACTTTGGTGATTGGGTGTTAAAATCTGCTGTGCCAAGAATGTAATTTCACCCAAAATACTGCCCCTTTGAGGTCAAGACTTGTGTTTTTCATTGCAACATGACTGGTTATTGTAATAACATGTTGTAAATGAAATGGTTACTGTACGCTGAAACTGGTTGTAAATACTGACTTTTACCACTTACATGGTGTTAAAATCAAGCTGTGCCAAGAATGTAATTTCACCTGAAATAGGCCCCTTTGAGGTCAAGACTTGTGATTTTTAGTGCAACATGACTGGTTATTGTAATTAGATGTTGTGATTTAGATGTGTACTGTATATTTGCAAGAGTGGTTGTCAATACTGACATTTAACACTTACATGGTGTTAAAATCAAGCTGTGCGAAGAATGTAGTTTCACCTGAAATAGGCCCCTTTGAGGTCAAGACTTGTGATTTTCATTGCAACATGACTGGTTATTGTAACGACATAATGTGAATGAAATGTTTACTGTACGTTGAAACTGGTTGTGAATACTGACTTTTAACACTTACATGGTGTTAAAATCAAGCTGTGCCAAGAATGTAATTTCACCTGAAATAGACCACTTTGAGGTCAAGACTTGTGATTTTTAGTGCAACATGACTGGTTATTGTAACAACATAATGTGAATGAAATGTTTACTGTACGTTAAACCTGGTTGTGAATACTAACTTTTAACACTTACATGGTGTTAAAATCAAGCTGTGCCAAGAATGTAATTTCACCCGAAATAGGCCCCTTTGAGTTCAAGACTTGTGATTTTTAGTGCAACATGACTGGTTATTGTAACAACATGTTTTGAATGAGATTTGTACTGTATATTTGAAAGAATGGTTGTCAATACTGACCTTTAACACTTACATGGTGTTAAAATCAAGCTGTGCCAAGAATGTAATTTCACCTGAAATAGGCCACTTTGAGTTCAAGACTTGTGATTTTTAGTGCAACATGACTGGTTACTGTAACAACATGTTTTGAATGAGATGTGTACTGTATATTTGCAGGAGTGGTTGTAAATACTGACTTTTAACACTTACATGGTGTTAAAATCAAGCTGTGCCAAGAATGTAATTTCACCTGAAATAGGCCCCTTTTAGGACAAGACTTGTGATTTTTAGAGCAGCATGATTGGTTATTGTAATAACATGTTGTGAATGAGATGTTTACTGTATGCTAAAACTGGTTGTAAATACTGACTTTTAACACTTACATGGTGTTAAAATCAAGCTGTGCCAAGAATGTAATTTCACCTGAAATAGGCCACTTTGAGTTCAAGACTTGTGATTTTTAGTGCAACATGACTGGTTATTGTAACAACATCTTTTGAATGAGATTTGTACTGTATATTTGAAAGAATGGTTGTCAATACTGACATTTAAGACTTACATGGTGTTAAAATCAAGCTGTGCGAAGAATGTAATTTCACCCGAAATAGGCCCCTTTGAGGTCAAGACTTGTGATTTTTAGTGCAACATGACTGGTTATTGTAACAACATGTTGTGAATGAGATGTGTACTGTATATTTGCAGGAGTGGTTGTAAATACTGACTGTTAACACTTACATGGTGTTAAAATCAAGCTGTGCCAAGAATGTAATTTCACCTGAAATAGGCCCCTTTTAGGACAAGACTTGTGATTTTTAGAGCAGCATGATTGGTTATTGTAATAATATGTTGCGAATGAAATGTTTACTGTATGCTAAAACTGGTTGTAAATACTGACTTTTAACACTTACATGGTGTTAAAATCAAGCTGTGCCAAGAATGTAATTTCACCTGAAATAAGCCACTTTGAGGTCAAGACTTGTGATTTTTAGTACAACATGATAGGTTATTGTAACGACATGTTGTGAATGAGGTGTTTACTGTATGCTAAAACTGGTTGTCAATACTGACTTTTAATACTTACTTGGTGTTAAAATCAAGCTGTGCCAAGAATGTAATTTCACCTGAAATAGGCCACTTTGATGTCAAAACTTGTGATTTTCATTGCAACATGATTGGTTATTGTAAAAACATGCTGTGAATGAGATGTGTACTGTATATTTGCAAGAGTGTTTGTAAACACTGACTTTTAACACTTACATGGTGTTAAAATCAAGCTGTGTCAAGAATGCAATTTCACCTGAAAAAGTCCCTTTGAGGTCAAGACTTGAGATTATTAGTGCAACGTGATTGGTTATTGTAATAAGATGTTGTGAATGAGATGTTTACTGTATGCTAAAACTAGTTGTGAATACTGACTTTTACCACTTACATGGTGTTAAAATCAAGCTGTGCCAATAATGTAATTTCACCTGAAATAAGCCACTTTGAGTTCAAGACTTGAGATTTTTAGTGCAACATGACTGGTTATTGCAACAACATGTTGTGAATGAGATGTTTACTGTATGCTAAAACAGGATGTGAATACTGACTTTTAATACTTACTTGCTGTTCAAATCAAGCTGAGTCAAGAATGTAATTTCACCCGAAATAGGCCACTTTAAGGTCAAGACTTGTGATTTTTAGTGCAACATGACTGGTTATTGTAACGACATAATGTGAATGAAATGTTTACTGTACGTTAAAACTGGTTGTGAATACTGACTTTTAATACTTACATGGTGTTAAAATCAAGCTGTGCCAAGAATGTAATTTCACCTGAAATAGGCCTCTTTGAGGTCATGACTTGTTATTTTTAGTGCAGCATGACTGGATATTGTAACGACATAATGTGAATGAAATGTTTACTGTACGCTAAAACTGGTTGTGAATACTGACTTTTAACACTTACCTGGTGTTAAAATCAAGCTGTGCCGAGAATGTAATTTCACCTGAAATAGGTCTCTTTGAGGTCAAGACTTGTGATTTTTAGAACAACGTGACTGGTTATTGTAACAACATGTTGTGAATGAGATGTTGACTGTATGTTTGAAAGAATGGTTGTCAATACTGACATTTAACACTTACATGGTGTTAAAATCAAACTGTGCCAAGAATGTAATTTCATCTGAAATAGGCCAATTTGAGGTCAAGACTTGTGATTTTTAGTGCAACATGCCTGGTTATTGTAACAACATGTTGTGAATGAGATGTGTACTCTATATTTGAAAGAATGGTTGTCAATACTGACTTTTAACACTTACATGGTGTTAAAATCAAGCTGTGCCAAGAATGTAATTTCACCCGAATTAGGCCACTTTGAGGTCAAGACTTGTGATTTTTAGTGCAACATGACTGGTTATTGTAATAGCATGTTGTGAATGAGATGTTTACTGTATGCTAAAACTGGTTGTGAATACTGACTTTTAACACTTACATGGTTTTAAAATCAAGCTGTGCCAATAATGTAATTTCACCTGAAATAAGCCACTTTGAGGTCAAGACTTGAGATTTTTAGTGCAAGATGACTGGTTATTGCAACAACATGTTGTGAATGAGATGTTTACTGTATGCGAAAACTGGTTGTGAATACTGACTTTTAATACTTACTTGGTCTTAAAATCAAGCTGTGTGAAGAATGTAATTTCACCCAAAATATGCCCCTGTGAGGTCAAGACTTGTGACTTTTAGTGCAACATGACTGGTTATTGTGACAACATGTTGTTAATGAGATGTGTACTGTATATGTGTAAGAGTGGTTGTAAATACTGACTTTTAGCACTTACACGGTGTTAAAATCAAGCTGTGCCAAGAATGTAATTTCCTCCAAAGTGGCCCCCTTTGAGGTGAAGACCTGTGATTTTCAGTGCAACATGACTGGTTATTGTAATAACATGTTGTGAATCAAATGTTTGCTTAACGCTAAAACTGGTTGTGAATACTGACTTTTAACACTTACATGGTGTTAAAATTAAGCTGTGCCAAGAATGTAATTTCACCCGAAATAGGCCTCTTTGAGGTCAAGACTTGTGATTTTTAGTGCAACATGACTGGTTATTGTAATAACATGTTGTGAATGAGATGTTTACTGTAATGCTAAAACTGGTTGTGAATACTGACTTTTAACACTTACATGGTGTTAAAATCAAGCTGTGCCAAGAATGTAATTTCACCTGAAATAGGCCTCTTTGAGGTCATGACTTGTGATTTTTAGTGCAACATGACTGGTTATTGTAACGACATAATGTGAATGAAATGTTTACTGTACGCTAAAACTGGTTGTGAATACTGACTTTTAACACGTACATGGTGTTAAAATCAAGCTGTGCCAAGAATGTAATTTCACCCAAAATATGCCCCTTTGAGGTCCAGACTTGTGATTTTTAGTGCAACATGACTGGTTATTGTAACAACATGTTGCGAATGAGATGTTTAAGGTATATTTGGAAGAATGGTAGTAAATACTGACTTTTAACACTTACATGGTGTTAAAATCAAGCTGTACCAAGAATGTAATTTCCCCCAAAGTGGCCCCCTTTGAGGTGAAGACCTGTGATTTTCATTGCAACATGACTGGTTATTGTAATAACATGTTGTGAATGAAATGTTTGCTTAACGCTAAAACTGGTTGTGAATACTGACTTTTAACACTTACATGGTGTTAAAATCAAGCTGTGCCAAGAATGTAATTTCACCCAAAATATGCCCCTTTGAGGTCAAGACTTGTGACTTTTAGTGCAACATGACTGGTTATTGTAACAACATGTTGTGAATGAGATGTGTACTGTATATTTGGAAGAGTGGTTGTAAATACTGACTTTTAACACTTACATGGTGTTAAAATCAAGCTGTGCCAAGAATGTAATTTCACCCGAAATATGCCCCTTTGAGGTCAAGACTTGTGATTTTCAGTGCAACATGATTGGTTATTGTAATAACATGTTGTGAATGAGATGTTTACTGTATGCTAAAACTGGTTGTGAATACTGACTTTTAACACTTACATGGTGTTAAAATCAAGCTGTGCCAAGAATGTAATTTCACCTGAAATAGGCCCCTTTGAGGTCAAGACTTGTGATTTTTAGTGCAACATGACTGGTTATTGTAACGACATGTTGTGAATGAGATGTTTACTGTATGCTAAAACTGGTTGTGAATACTGACTTTTAACACTTACATGGTGTTAAAATCAAGCTGTGCCAAGAATGTAATTTCACCTGAAATAGGCCCCTTTGAGGTCAAGACTTGTGATTTTTAGTGCAACATGACTGGTTATTGTAACGACATGTTGTGAATGAGATGTTTACTGTATGCTAAAACTGGTTGTGAATACTGACTTTTAATACTTACTTGGTGTTAAAATCAAGCTGTGCCAAGAATGTAATTTCACCCAAAATATGCCCCTTTGAGGTCAAGACTTGTGATTTTTAGTGCAACATGACTGGTTATTGTAACAACATGTTGTGAATGAGATGTGTACTGTATATTTGAAAGAATGGTTGTCAATACTGACTTTTAACACTTACATGGTGTTAAAATCAAGCTGTGCCAAGAATGTAATTTCACCCAAAATATGCCCCTTTGAGGTCAAGACTTGTGATTTTTTAGTGCAACATGACTGGTTATTGTAACGAACATGTTGTGAATGAGATGTTTACTGTATGCTAAAACTGGTTGTGAATACTGACTTTTAACACTTACATGGTGTTAAAATCAAGCTGTGCCAAGAATGTAATTTCACCCGAAATAGGCCCCTTTGAGGTCAAGACTTGTGATTTTTAGTGCAACATGACTGGTTATTGTAACGACATGTTGTGAATGAGATGTTTACTGTATGCTTGAAACTGGTTGTGAATACTGACTTTTAACACTTACATGGTGTTAAAATCAAGCTGTGCCAAGAATGTAATTTCACCTGAAATAGGCCCCCTTTGAGGTCAAGACTTGTGATTTTTAGTGCAACATGACTGGTTATTGTAACGACATGTTGTGAATGAGATGTTTACTGTATATTAAAACTGGTTGTGAATACTGACTTTTAACACTTACATGGTGTTAAAATCAAGCTGTGCCAAGAATGTAATTTCACCTGAAATAGGCCCCTTTGAGGTCAAGACTTGTGATTTTTAGTGCAACATGACTGGTTATTGTAATAACATGTTGTGAATGAGATGTTTACTGTATGCTTTGAAAGAATGGTTGTGAATACTGACTTTTAACACTTACATGGTGTTAAAATCAAGCTGTGCCAAGAATGTAATTTCACCTGAAATAAGCCCCTTTGAGGTCAAGACTTGTGATTTTTAGTGCAACATGACTGGTTATTGTAACGACATGTTGTGAATGAGATGTTTACTGTATATTTGCAAAACTGGTTGTGAATACTGACTTTTAACACTTACATGGTGTTAAAATCAAGCTGTGCCAAGAATGTAATTTCACCTGAAATAGGCCCCTTTGAGGTCAAGACTTGTGATTTTTAGTGCAACATGACTGGTTATTGTAACAACATGTTGTGAATGAGATGTTTACTGTATATTTGGAAGAATGGTTGTAAATACTGACTTTTAACACTTACATGGTGTTAAAATCAAGCTGTGCCAAGAATGTAATTTCACCCAAAATAGGCCCCTTTGAGGTCAAGACTTGTGATTTTCAGTGCAACATGACTGGTTATTGTAATAACATGTTGTGAATGAGATGTTTACTGTATGCTAAAACTGGTTGTGAATACTGACTTTTAACACTTACATGGTGTTAAAATCAAGCTGTGCCAAGAATGTAATTTCACCCAAAATATGCCCCTTTGAGGTCAAGACTTGTGATTTTAGTGCAACATGACTGGTTATTGTAACAACATGTTGTGAATGAGATGTGTACTGTATATTTGGAAGAGTGGTTGTAAATACTGACTTTTAACACTTACATGGTGTTAAAATCAATCTGTGCCAAGAATGTAATTTCACCCGAAATATGCCCCTTTGAGGTCAAGACTTGTGATTTTCAGTGCAACATGATTGGTTATTGTAACAACATGTTGTGAATGAGATGTTTACTGTATGCTAAAACTGTTTGTGAATACTGACTTTTAACACTTACATGGTGTTAAACTCAAGCTGTACCAAGAATGTAATTTCACCTGAAATAGACCCCTTTGAGGTCAAGACTTGTGATTTTTAGTGCAACATGATTGGTTATTATAATAAGATGTTGTGAATGAGATGTTTACTGTATGCTAAAACTGGTTGTGAATACTGACCTTTACCACTTACATGGTGTTAAAATCAAGCTGTGCCAAGAATGTAATTTCACCTGAAATAGGCCCCTTTGAGGTCCAGACTTGTGATTTTTAGTGCAACATGACTGGTTATTGTAACGACATGTTGTGAATGAGATGTTTACTGTATGCTAAAACTGGTTGTGAATACTGACTTTTAACACTTACATGGTGTTAAAATCAAGCTGTGCCAAGAATGTAATTTCACCCAAAATATGCCCCTTTGAGGTCAAGACTTGTGATTTTTAGTGCAACATGACTGGTTATTGTAACGACATGTTGTGAATGAGATGTTTACTGTATGCTAAAACTGGTTGTGAATACTGACTTTTAATACTTACTTGGTGTTAAAATCAAGCTGTGCCAAGAATGTAATTTCACCCAAAAATATGCCCCTTTGAGGTCAAGACTTGTGATTTTTAGTGCAACATGACTGGTTATTGTAATAACATGTTGTGAATGAGATGTGTACTGTATATTTGAAAGAATGGTTGTCAATACTGACTTTTAACACTTACATGGTGTTAAAATCAAGCTGTGCCAAGAATGTAATTTCACCCGAAATAGGCCCCTTTGAGGTCAAGACTTGTGATTTTTAGTGCAACATGACTGGTTATTGTAATAACATGTTGTGAATGAGATGTTTACTGTATGCTAAAACTGGTTGTGAATACTGACTTTTAACACTTACATGGTGTTAAAATCAAGCTGTGCCAAGAATGTAATTTCACCTGAAATAAGCCACTTTGAGGTCAAGACTTGTGATTTTTAGTGCAACATGACTGGTTATTGTAACGACATGTTGTGAATGAGATGTTTACTGTATGCTAAAACTGGTTGTGAATACTGACTTTTAATACTTACTTGGTGTTAAAATCAAGCTGTGCGAAGAATGTAATTTCACCCAAAATATGCCCCTTTGAGGTCAAGACTTGTGATTTTTAGTGCAACATGACTGGTTATTGTAACAACATGTTGTGAATGAGATGTTTACTGTATGCTAAAACTGGTTGTGAATACTGACTTTTAATACTTACTTGGTGTTAAAATCAAGCTGTGCCAAGAATGTAATTTCACGAGAAATATGGCCCTTTGAGGTCAAGACTTGTGATTTTTAGTGCAACATGACTGGTTATTGTAATAACATGTTGTGAATGAGATGTGTACTGTATATTTGAAAGAATGGTTGTCAATACTGTCTTTTAACACTTACATGGTGTTAAAATCAAGCTGTGCCAAGAATGTAATTTCACCCGAAATAGGCCCCTTTGAGGTCAAGACTTGTGACTTTTAGTGCAACATGACTGGTTATTGTAACGACATATTGTGAATGAAATGTTTACTGTACGCTAAAACTGGTTGTGAATACTGACTTTTAACACTTACATGGTGTTAAAATCAAGCTGTGCCAAGAATGTAATTTCACCTGAAATAGGCCCCTTTGAGGTCAAGACTTGTGATTTTAAGTGCAACATGACTGGTTATTGTAATAACATGTTGCGAATGAGTTGCTTACTGTATGCTAAAACTGGTTGTGAATACTGACTTTTAACACTTACATGGTGTTAAAATCAAGCTGTGCCAAGAATGTAATTTCACCCAAAATATGCCCCTTTGAGGTCAAGACTTGTGACTTTTAGTGCAACATGACTGGTTATTGTAACAACATGTTGTGAATGAGATGTTTACTGTATGCTAAAACTGGTTGTGAATACTGACTTTTAACACTTACATGGTGTTAAAATCAAGCTGTGCCAAGAATGTAATTTCACCTGAAATAGGCCTCTTTGAGGTCAAGACTTGTGATTTTTAGTGCAACATGACTGGTTATTGTAATAACATGTTGTGAATGAGATGTTTACTGTATATTTGGAAGAATGGTTGTAAATACTGACTTTTAGCACTTACATGGTGTTAAAATCAAGCTGTGCCAAGAATGTAATTGCACCCGAAATAGGCCCCTTTGAGGTCAAGACTTGTGACTTTTAGTGCAACATGATTGGCTTATTGTAACAACATGTTGAGAATGAGTTGTTTACTGTATGCTAAAACTGGTTGTGAATACTGACTTTTAACACTGACATGGTGTTAAAATCAAGCTGTGCCAAGAATGTAATTTCACCTGAAATAAACCACTTTGAGGTCAAGACCTTTGATTTTTAGTGCAACATGACTGGTTATTGTAACGACATGTTGTGAATGAAATGTTTACTGTATACTAAAACTGGTTGTGAATACTGGCTTTTAATACTTACTTGGTGTTAAAATCAAGCTGTGCCAAGAATGCAATTTCAACTGAAATAGGCCCCTTTGAGGTCAAGACTTGTGACTTTTAGTGCAACATGACTGGTTATTGTAATAACATGTTGTGAATGAGATGTGTACTGTATTTTTGCAAGAGTGGTTGTAAATACTGACTTTTAACACTTACATGGTGTTAAAATCAAGCTGTGCCAAGAATGTAATTTCACCAAAATATGCCACTATGAGGTTAAGAGTTGTGATTTTTAGTGCAACATGACTGGTTATTGTAACGACATAATGTGAATGAGATGTGTACTGTATATTTACAAGAGTGGTTGTGAATACTGACTTTTAACACTTACATGGTGTTAAAATCAAGCTGTGCCAAGAATGTAATTTCACCTGAAATAGGCCCCTTTGAGGTCAAGACTTGTGATTTTAAGTGCAACATGACTGGTTATTGTAACATGTTGTGAACATGTTGTGAATGAGATGTTTACTGTATGCTAAAACTGGTTGTGAATACTGACTTTTAATACTTACTTGGTGTTAAAATCAAGCTGTGCCAAGAATGTAATTTCACCAAAAATATGCCCCTTTGAGGTCCAGACTTGTGATTTTTAGTGCAACATGACTGGTTATTGTAACAACATGTTGTGAATGACATGTTTACTGTATGCTAAAACTGGTTGTGAGTACTGACTTTTAATACTTACATGGTGTTAAAATCAAGCTGTGCCAAGAATGTAATTTCACGAGAAATATGGCCCTTTGAGGTCAAGACTTGTGATTTTTAGAGCAACATGACTGGTTATTGTAATAACATGTTGTGAATGAGATGTGTACGGTATATTTGAAAGAATGGTTGTCAATACTGTCTTTTAACACTTACTTGGTGTTAAAATTAAGCTGTGCCAAGAATGTAATTTCACCTGAAATAGGCCCCTTTGAGGTCAAGACTTGTGACTTTTAGTGCAACATGACTGGTTATTGTAAGAACATGTTGTGAATGACATGTGTACTGTATATTTGCAAGAGTGCTTGTAAATACTGACTTTTAACACTTACATGGTGTTAAAATCAAGCTGTGCCAAGAATGTAATTTCACCAAAATATGCCACTTTGAGGTCATGACTTGTGACTTTTAGTGCAACATGACTGGTTATTGTAACGACATGTTGTGAATGAGATGTTTACTGTATGCTAAAACTGGTTGTGAATACTGACTTTTAACACTTACATGGTGTTAAAATCAAGCTGTGCCAAGAATGTAATTTCACCTGAAATAAGCCATTTTGAGGTCAAGACTTGTGATTTTTAGTGCAACATGACTGGTTATTGTAACGACATGTTGTGAATGAGATGTTTACTGTATGCTAAAACTGGGATCAGGCAAAAACGGCCCCATGACAAAACGGCCCCAATTTTGCTTGGCTAAAACGGCCCCAAATTGGCTAAAACGGCCCCGACGTAAAACGGCCCCGATGTTGCTATCAACTATGTTGCTTGAAATGACTCCATACAATTGCAAAAAAAAAAAAGACGTGAAATATATTTCAGCATTTATATTGACATGTAACATATATTGAAACCAGAAAAAAAATCGTAATACACTCCTTGCAGCACACACAGCAGTACCACTAACGTGCTTGACGATGTATTTGTTTTCAATTTTAGTGTAATCTGAAGTTACATAATGGGTATTAAACAAAATAACAACACAGATTCATTAAAGTACTATTGCTAATATTTGTCAAAACACCAGCTCTGTCAGGATTAACTCGACACAGAGCAACTGCTACTTCAATGTTGTTTTAATGACTGTATGTGTGACTTCATGGTATGGATGTGGTTTTAACAATTTGAATTCTGATTCTGAAATGTAATGTTTTATTTGTCAAACTTAAATTTTAGTGAATATTGTTAGATGATCTGTACAATATTCAGTTTGATTCACATGTATTACTGGCCTCATGGCCATTTAAACAGAATAAAATCATGATGAAAATGTCAAAGTTAATTAATTTAATAAGTAATTGAAAAATATGCGTTTTGATCTATCATTTATGACTAAGGACACACATTGAAATAAAACTGATTATTTTGGGGCCGTTTTGGGAAATATGGGGCCGTTTTTACTTGGGGCCGTTTAGTCACGGGGCCATTTCAGCCAAAGCATTTGGGGCCGTTATAGCCAATTTGGGGCCGTTTCGTCTTGGGGCCGTTCTGCTGTGGGGCCGTTTCAGCTATAACCCCTAAAACTGGTTGTGAATACTGACTTTTAATACTTACTTGGTGTTAAAATCAACTGTGCCAAGAATGTAATTTCACCAAAAATGTGGCCCTTTCAGGTCAAGACTTGTGACTTTTAGTGCAACATGATTGACTTATTGTAACAACATGTTGCGAATGAGTTGTTTACTGTATGCTAAAACTGGTTGTGAATACTGACTTTTAACACTTACATGGTGTTAAAATCAAGCTGTGCCAAGAATGTAATTTCACCTGAAATAAACCACTTTGAGGTGAAGACCTTTGATTTTTAGTGCAACATGACTGGTTATTGTAACGACATGTTGTGAATGAAATGTTTACTGTATACTAAAACTGGTTGTGAATACTGGCTTTTAATACTTACTTGGTGCTAAAATCAAGCTGTGCCAAGAATGTAATTTCAACCAAAATATGTCCCTTTGAGGTCAAGACTTGTGACTTTTAGTGCAACATGACTGGTTATTGTAAGAACATGTTGTGAATGAGATGTGTACTGTATTTTTGCAAGAGTGGTTGTAAATACTGACTTTTAACACTTACATGGTGTTAAAATCAAGCTGTGCCAAGAATGTAATTTCACCTGAAATAAGCCACTTTGAGGTCAAGACCTTTGATTTTTAGTGCAACATGACTGGTTATTGTAACGACATGTTGTGAATGAGATGTTTACTGTATGCTAAAACTGGTTGTGAATACTGGCTTTTAATACTTACTTGGTGCTAAAATCAAGCTGTGCCAAGAATGTAATTTCAACTGAAATTTGCCCCTTTGAGGTCAAGACTTGTGACTCTTAGTGCAACATGACTGGTTATTGTTATAACATGTTGTGAATGAAATGTTTACTGTACGCTAAAACTGGTTGTGAATGCTGACTTTTAACACTTACATGGTGTTAAAATCAAGCTGTGCCAAGAATGTAATTTCACCAAAATATGCCCCTTTGAGGTCAAGAATTGTGATTATTAGCGCAACATGACTGGTTATTGTAATAACATGTTGTGAATGAGATGTTTACTGTATGCTAAAACTGGTTGTGAATACTGACTTTTAACACTTACATGGTGTTAAAATCAAGCTGTGCCAAGAATGTAATTTCACCCGAAATGAGCCACTTTGAGGTCAAGACTTGTGATTTTTAGTGCAACATGATTGGTTATTGTAACGACATGTTGTGAATGAGATGTTTACTGTATGCTAAAACTGGTTGTGAATACTGGCTTTTAATACTTACTTGGTGTTAAAATCAAGCTGTGCCAAGAATGTAATTTCACCAAAAATATGCCCCTTTGAGGTCAAGACTTGTGATTTTTAGTGCAACATGACTGGTTATTGTAACAACATGTTGTGAATGAGATGTGTACTGTATATTTGCAAGAGTGGTTGTAAATACTGACCTTTAATACTTACATGGTGTTAAAATCAAGCTGTGCCAAGAATGTAATTTCACCTGAAATAGGCCCCTTTGAGGTCAAGACTTGTGATTTTTAGTGCAACATGACTGGTTATTGTAGGAACATGTTGTGAATAGGATGTGTACTGTATTTTTGCAAGAGTGGTTGTAAATACTGACTTTTAACACTTACATGGTGTTAAAATCAAGCTGTGCCAAGAATGTAATTTCACCAAAATATGCCACTATGAGGTTAAGAGTTGTGATTTTTAGTGCAACATGACTGGTTATTGTAACGACATAATGTGAATGAGATGTGTACTGTATATTTACAAGAGTGGTTGTAAATACTGACTTTTAACACTTACATGGTGTTAAAATCAAGCTGTGCCAAGAATGTAATTTCACCCAAAATATGCCCCTTTGAGGTCCATACTTGTGATTTTTAGTGCAACATGACTGGTTATTGTAATAACATGTTGTGAATGACATGTTTACTGTATGCTAAAACTGGTTATGAGTACTGACTTTTAATACTTACCTGGTGTTAAAATCAAGCTGTGCCAAGCATGTCATTTCACCCAAAATATGCCCCTTTGAGGTCAAGACTTGTGATTTTTAGTGCAACATGATTGGTTATTGTAATAACATGTTGCAAATGAGTTGTTTACTGTATGTTAAAACTGGTTGTGAATACTGACTTTTAACACTTACATGGTGTTAAAATCAAGCTGTGCCAAGAATGTTATTTCACCCAAAATAAGCCACTTTGAGGTGAAGACTTGTGATTTTTAGTGCAACATGACTGGTTATTGTAACGACATGTTGTGAATGAGATGTCTACTGTATGCTAAAACTGGTTGTGAATACTTACTTTTAATACTTATTTGGTGTTAAAATCAAGCTGTGCCAAGAATGTAATTTCACCCAAAATAGGCCCCTTTGAGGTCAATATTTGTGACTTTTAGTGCAACATGACTGGTTATTGTAAGAACATGTTGTGAATGAGATGTGTACTGTATATTTGAAAGAGTGGTTGTAAATACTGACTTTTAACACTTACATGGTGTTAAAATCAAGCTGTGCCAAGAATGTAATTTCACCAAAATATGCCCCTTTGAGGTCAAGAATTGTGATTATTAGTGCAACATGATTGGTTATTGTAATAACATGTTGCGAATACGTTGTTTACTGTATGCTAAAACTGGTTGTGAATACTGACTTTCAATTCTTACTTGGTGTTAAAATCAAGCTGTGCGAAGAATGTAATTTCACCCGAAATATGCCCCTTTGAGGTCAAGACTTGTGATTTTTAGTGCAACATGACTGGTTATTGTAAGAACTTGTTGTGAATGAGATGTGTACTGTATATTTGCAAGAGTGGTTGTAAACACTGACTTTTAACACTTACATGGTGTTAAAATCAAGCTGTGCCAAGAATGTAATTTCACCTGAAATAAGCCACTTTGAGGTCAAGACCTTTGATTTTTAGTGCAACATCACTGGTTATTGTAACGACATGTTGTGAATGAGATGTGTACTGTATATTTGGAAGAATGGTTGTGAACACTGACTTTTAGCACTTACATAGTGTTAAAATCAAGCTGTGCCAAGAATGTAATTTCACCCAAAGTGGCCCACTTTGAGGTGAAGACTTGTTATTTTTAGTGCAACATGACTGGTTATTGTTATAACATGTTGTGAATGAAATGTTTACTGTACGCTAAAACTGGTTGTGAATGCTGACTTTTAACACTTACATGGTGTTAAAATCAAGCTGTGCGAAGAATGCAATTTCACCTGAATTAGGCCACTTCGAGGTCAAAACCTTTGATTTTTAGTGCAACATGATTGGTTATTGTAACGACATGTTGTGAATGAGATGTTTACTGTATGCTAAAACTGGTTGTGAATACTGACTTTTAACACTTACTTGGTGTTAAAATCAAGCTGTGCCAAGAATGTAATTTCACCTGAAATAGGCCCCTCTGGGGTGAAGAATTGTGATTATTAGTGCAACATGACTGGTTATTGTAACGACATAATGTGAATGAAATGTTTACTGTACGCTAAAACTGGTTGTGAATACTGACTTTTAATACTTACATGGTGTTAAAATCAAGCTGTGCCAAGAATGTATTTTCACCCAATGTGGCCCCCTTTGAGGTGAAGACTTGTGATTTTCAGTGCAACATGACTGGTGATTGTAATAACATGTTGTGAATGAGATGTTTACTGTACGCTAAAACTGGTTGTGAATACTGACTTTTAACACTTACATGGTGTTAAAATCAAACTGTGCCAAGAATGCAATTTCACCCGAAATAGGCCTCTTTGAGGTCAAAACTTGTGATTTTTAGTGCAACATGACTGGTTATTGTAACAACATGTTGTGAATGAGATGTGTACTGTATATTTGAAAGAATGGTTGTCAATACTGACATTTAACACTTACTTGGTGTTAAAATCAAGCTGTGCCAAGAATGTAATTTCACCTGAAATAGGCCTCTTAGAGGTCAAGACTTGTGATTTTAGTGCAACATGACTGGTTATTGTAACGACATGTTGTGAATGAAATGTTTACTGTACGCTAAAACTGGTTGTGAATACTGACATTTAACACTTACTTGGTGTTAAAATCAAGCTGTGCCAAGAATGTAATTTCACCTGAAATAGGCCTCTTTGAGGTCAAGACTTGTGATTTTTAGTGCAACATGACTGGTTATTGTAACAACATGTTGTGAATGAGATGTGTACTGTATATTTGGAAGAATTGGTTGTAAATACTGACTTTTAGCACTTACATGGTGTTAAAATCAAGCTGTGGCAAGAATGTAATTTCACCCAGTGTGGCCCGTTTGAGGTGAAGACTTGTGATTTTCAGTGCAACATGACTGGTTATTGTAATAACATGTTGTGAATGAGATGTTTACTGTACGCTAAAACTGGTTGTGAATACTGACTTTTAACACTTACGTGGTGTTAAAATCAAACTGTGCCAAGAATGTAATTTCACCCGAAATAGGCCTCTTTGAGGTCAAAACTTGTGATTTTTAGTGCAACATGACTGGTTATTGTAACGACATGTTGTGAATGAAATGTTTACTGTACGCTAAAACTGGTTGTGAATACTGACTTTTAACACTTACGTGGTGTTAAAATCAAACTGTGCCAAGAATGTAATTTCACCCGAATTTCAGGTCAAATAGGTGCCATGACTGGTTATTGTAACAACATGTTGTGAATGAGATGTGTACTGTATATTTGAAAGAATGGTTGTCAATACTGACATTTAACACTTACTTCGTGTTAAAATCAAGCTGTGCCAAGAATGTAATTTCACCTGAAATAGGCCTCTTAGAGGTCAAGACTTGTGACTTTTAGTGCAACATGACTGGTTATTGTAACAACATGTTGTGAATGAAATGTTTACTGTACGCTAAAACTGGTTGTGAATACTGACTTTTAATACTTAGTTGGTGTTAAAATCAAGCTGTGCGAAGAATGTAATTTCACCTGAAATAGGCCTCTTTGAGGTCAAGACTTGTGATTTTTAGTGCAACATGACTGGTTATTGTAAGAACATGTTGTGAATGAGATGTGTACTGTATATTTGGAAGAATGGTTGTAAATACTGACTTTTAGCACTTACATGGTGTTAAAATCAAGCTGTGCCAAGAATGTAATTTCACCCAAAGTGGCCCCCTTTGAGGTGAAGACTTGTGATTTTCAGTGCAACATGACTGATTATTGTAATAACATGTTGTGAATGAAATGTTTACTGTATGCTAAAACTGGTTGTGAATACTGACTTTTAATACTTACTTGGTGTTAAAATCAAGCTGTGCCAAGAATGTAATTTCACCTGAAATAGGCCACTTTGAGGTCAAGACTTGTGATTTTTAGTGCAACATGACTGGTTATTACATTGTAGCAACATGTTGTAAATGAGATGTGTACTGTATATTTGCAAGAATGGTTGTCAATACTGACTTTTAACACTTACTTGGTGTTAAAATCAAGGTTTGCCAAGAATGTAATTTCACCTGAAATAGGCCCCTTTGAGGTCAAGACTTGTGATTTTAGTGCAACATGACTTGTTATTGTAATAACATGTTCTGAATGAGATGTTTACTGTATATTTGCTAAAACTAGTTGTAAATACTGACTTTTAACACTTTCTTGTTAAAATGAAGCTATGCCCAAAATGTAATTAGACCCTAAACGGGCCCCTGTGATTTTAGTGCGACATGATTGGTTATCATTAGTTCATGTTGTAAAATTGACCTATAGTTTATATTTGCAAAGAAAGTTGTGAATAATGAGTGTTTTGGTCAACAACTGGCAAGTAATTGAATTACTGTCCACAATGTATTGCAACCGTAATTGGGCCCCTTGAAGTTAAAACCTTGTGATTGATGTTGACATGTTTTTCATCATGAATACCTGTTGTAAAACTGATGTTATTTGTATGTAAATAAAATGATAGTTGTAACTAAGTCATTATGGTTCACTGATATTTCAGACTTCTTGTTATTTTTCATGGGAACTGATAAAACCCATTTTTGGCCCCTCTGCATTGAAATTACGCCTCAGATCATCTAAAAAATAGCATTTTTATGCAAAGCAATCCTGTCTCTAAACAAATAACATGTGTTCAGTCAATTCTGTTTGTGGGCCAAAAACCACCCTTATCATACCTTGTCCTTTTCAAATTTGCAAATGTTTACACACCTTAGATATTTATGCATCATACCGGATTTCAGGGGTATGTATATGAACGGTTCATACACCTTCATGTTACCTGTGCTCAAGCAAGATGACCATTTGTTTCCATCATGTGAATTACTTTGTTCATGTAATTTCATTTTCACACGTTTTAGTACGTTTGAAATCAACGTTCACGTGACCTCATTATTCTTATCATCAAAAGAGCCTGTCTAAGAAAGGAATATTACGCAAGCTAACGTGGCTTATTTAGCTGCACTCGCTCTTGCTACCAGTATCAGTTACGCTTTGTCTGCGGTGTTGGCAAATCTTGTGAGTGGTGAACAAAAGGGCGATGAGCTGTCCCTTTGTCCTTACAGGTGTCCCTAGCTGTCCCAACAGAATAGCACTTTATCTCTCTTGGAGCGCGGCCAAATACGCTACACGAACCAACTCGAAATTTCTTAAGTCTCTTCAGCTCGCGTATCAGTACTGTAAATTCGTTTTTGGCAGTACATAATTGGAATATTATTGCACTGCATGTGACCTGTCTTATTACTCTCACAGTGCCTGAACCATGTTTTTTTCTCCTTCCGCTCAGCCTTTGCTGTAATAACGCCATACATGAACTTAAAGTTGTCCACATTTGTTTCATTAACACAAACGCATATCATAACAAACATTGCCATATCAAATTATATATTCTGTGAGACATGGAATGAAAAATAGCTTTTATCGTGTAGCGATTATGACCGGATAGCACAGGCGGGTGCGTTCTCTGAGTATACCATTGGCATGTTGGACCCCTGTACCTTTTGTGAAATTCGTCTTGATTGTCCTGTTTAACTTGACGATCCATAAACCCAGATTCCGAAAGCAAATGTCACACAAGTAAATGTGATGTTGCACTGCTGTAATTTTCCCTGTCGGAGGAGTCCTTCTAACAAGATATATATTCCGTTGTTTGGAGCAGGCCTATGACTATTACGCCTCAGTGTTGCTAAACATCTTGCAGACCTTTAGCCTGACATAGACGTACACCTCGCATGTTCAAGTTCAGATCTGACAGGTGCCGAAAATTGTGATTCCAACAAGAATGCAATATCTCAGTGGGTAAGTAAGTTGAGTGCTTTCTACAACGTTGGAGAGAATGGTATCGCTGTCCTTCTGATATTGTTTATTTTGTAAATCCAAAGGTATTAATGTTGTTGAAGATGAGTGGCATATTTTGAATATTTGTGAATGTTTCTCTGATATTCGAGGGAAATATATTGGGAAATATTTAAGTAAGCCGCCGACGATAAACAACTTTATCCATATTATGCAATCTGCAAATGTCGATATGATTAAGAAAGTTTCTTTATTCTTATATAATGTACAAATTAGAATGAAGAGCAGAACATTTTTACAAATCATTGTGTACCATTCATGTGATGTGTGATCACGCATTTGACTGTATTATGGGCCAGTGGCCTTTTACTGAATAAAACTGTCTGTCTGTCTGTCTGTCTGTCTGTCTGTCTGTCTGATATTCCCCCGAACGGAAGCTCTACCCATTTAGGGTACAATGTGTATGCTACAGATTTGTAGGGGATAGTCTTAAGACTTTTTCTACTTTGACCAGGATTCTTCGAACTTGCAACAGTCGTTTGAGAAGATCAAGAGACAAAAGGGGTACTGTGCGATGTATCTGGCAGACGTACATGGAGAAAGTTCGAAGAATGTTGCTGTATAAATACAATAATAGAAATACCGGTTATGTTTGAAAAGTACCCTCCATCTGATAGCCAGTGAGATTATTGTGAAAGATCGCAATATGTATGATCATAAACGGGCCCAGATAAAAGTACGTGTCATTCATTCCCACATTATATCCCCTTCATAGACACAGTACATGGTTGTTACAGGTAGGGCAAACACCTTCTCCTATAGGCATCTGCCGGTTTCACGCTACATCCATGTATTCAGATTATTGAGAAAAGTAGCACCGCATGTTCTCCACCATCCCACATATAATTGTATAGATACCCAGTGATTAGGGATAGCACTGCAGCAACGTAATGAAATTTACGACATACACTATCATCTGCAGTAGTACTGCCATACCTAGCATCGTATTTATTACTCTCTTACATATGGTGAAATATCACAGGGTTGTCATGGTAACGATAATTTGGCATACCATTTATTGTCTTATTCTTTTATCTGCGATCAGAATTTAAATCAGTTTTGACGTGAGCATGTCAAGAGAAAAGAAGCTGTAAAACGAACATTTATGTGATCGAACCTATAGGCCTTTGTAAAAGCGAATTTCAGGCCACTCACATAAAAAAAACCTTCATGATAAATATCTGCTAATCCGTGGCACGATTCCAACCATATCATGGGCATGTGTTTGTGAATCATAATGAAATAGTGATGTTACAAGGCGTCCATGCCGCGTCAACAACACATGCAAACGCACGAGAATTACAATACGGGGCCCCTAAACCACTGATGCTCCGTGACCTGGAGACACATGTGATTGAGCGTATGTAGGGACGGGTAGAAGACAAAAGACAAAATGGATACTCGTGCCGTTATACTTTTGAATTATACGTAAACATTTGTTCTTATAAATGTATACTTTCCAGTTTCAACCAAATGTACATTTGAAGGATATTTAAATCTAGGTTAAGTTATTTGAATCATATTTACAATTAGAAGACCCAAACAATAGTCTGTTGTCAAAATATTTTGTTTTCCATATCTTGTCACAATCTGTATCCAGAGACCATATAATAGTTTATTATATGGTCTCTGCTGTATCATAGTCACAGAACGATATTATTTCCCCTTCCGCCCAGCCCTTACTGTAATGCTTACACCCTAAATGAGGCATATCTACATATTCCCAGGTTCAACGTTTGTTATAATCTGCAGGAAAACTCACTGCAGGGTTCGGGTTACAGAGTAAACATACCAAACACCCATGGCCGGCGGGGACCAACATCTTCAGTAACATTTACATCTGCCAACGCTTAATTCGCAAGTGGTGAGGCAATACGCTAATGAGGCTAAGGGTTCTATACCATGATTGTGAAATATCTATGATGCCTTATATGAAGTCTATAATCTAAGCAAGTCTAGCTATGTATGGCTTCAAGTCACTGCTTGAAGAAAGGCTCCTTTAGAATTTTGTTTGGTAAATATTAGCATTTCACTGACTTAATCATATTGGAAAACACATGGCAACCTATCCTTCATTGTGACTATGATTAAGGTTATTTTCTTTGAGTTAACTGACAGGCTTTCGGTATCAAATATTTGGAACTCCGGCCCAAGGTGATGTTATACTGTCTGGAAATATAGCGTTTTTGTAATGCTTTGGTTGCACTTAATGATAAGTGATTGTTAAATGTGCATATGATGTTTTTGAAGCATAATCTCAGTTGACTCAGAGACTTTGCACGTTTTTTCCCCCACTCTTTCCACACCCATCCTTCGGTTTTTATGTTTGTGACATGATCTGCACACTTATAATTTAAAACAGGTATATAAATACTAACTGTTTGCAATCTTTACCCAGTTTAGTTTTCCATTTATTTAGCAATTTTCAGTTTCTACTATTTTCTGGAAATTTTGTACGGAGGTGCATTTAACAGTTTCACCCAATAACAGTAAAGCATACAGATAATACGTTTCGGTACTTTGATAGGTTAATAAGTTTACATTACATTTCATGATATTGGGATGTCAAAATGATTAACATTAGTATATAATGTATAACAAATCAGACAGCAAAAAGCAAAAATTAAAAACGCATGAGCAACATAAATGATGTCAGGTAGTAAGCTTTCAATAATTACAGAAACTGCTTAGCTATCTAACTTTATGAACTAATTGCAGTCACTAAAGTTTTCTATAATCTACCCCAGAGATGGACTCAAAATAGGTGTACAGTATATTCCGTCGGGTAACTGAAATTTGAGAAAACGTCCGTATGGGACAATATCTGTATTCCGAATCAAAAAGAGGCCATCCCAAGTAGTGGTGTAACGATTCATCGATAGTATCGATGTTTGCATAGTCAGCTATGCGATACGAATGCATCAATACAAAACACATTTAGGCAATACATCAGGATATTTATATCGCGAGGGTTCATGATACATCGATGTATCGCCACAAGAGACGATATATCCCGATACTACTTAAGTACTACTTAAAGTTGTAAGGAGTATTGCATTAGGAATAGGAAGGGAGTCTCTTTGAAATCCTTCTGAAATTTAAAAACAAATTGAACCTTATAGGAATTTGTTTGTATCTGTTACATGAACAAAGGAGTTGGTGTAGAAGTGAAAGAGTGTGAACATGTTTCAAACTCTGAGAACTGTACAATACTTGTCTTCATGTAATTGAAATATGTTTTAGTTGTTTGACACATAACACCATCTATTCACAACTATGAATGGTGTCTTACCTTTGTTAAGAAAGAGAACAAAGATAAGATACAATTTAGACAGCAGACTAAAGAGTTTTTTTCAGTGATTCTGATATAAATTACATTGAATTGTTTGTGAAAGAATTGGTGTAGAAACACAACTTCCCAAAGGAAACTTCAGTTTCAAATTCATTTTCAGGAGTGCTGACCATGTTTGACTGAACCTTCTTCAACATGAAATGCTGAAATTATATTAGCTCAACAACTTTTTAAGTGTGTGTGTGTGTGTGAGTGTAACACAGGTTTTAATGAATTTATAACTATTTTAAGTCACGATATGGCTGAAATATTGCCACTATGACTATAAACTTTAACTCACTCACTCACTCACTCACTCATGATATATCGTCTCGCCTCATTAAACTGGTATCAGGATATATCGTCTCCCCGCTTAGGCTACGAAACACAGCTCTAATACCAAGTATGTGCATATTAACACATTTACAACTGTTACAGAAATTTACATCGGGAATCAGTAATGCATTGTAATCATCCTTTTTGAAAGTATAGATAGTTATGATCATGAGTATGACAAGTGTGCACTAAAATAAGGGACCTACCGGTTCATGTATGTGTGAACACACCTGTCTGTGTTTTATTGCAATAAGCAGTCTCTCCTTGTATGTCATATATAGGAAGTGTACCTAAGGTCAGATAAATTTAAACTATAATGTAATTTCCATTGCAAAAAGTATAAACGGTATTACCTACCGATCAGAAAGGCTTATCAGTACCCCACTGCCACCACACCACCCTATGCCTACCCTATCCCACACCCTCTCCCACCCACACACATGCACACACGTGCACACACTCCCTAACATACATATCGCTCTGGTCCATAGACCCAATATTGGAACCTTTTAAACAGACATCATGTGTCAAGAAAGGCAGGCACGTTAATAGTGGTGCTCAGTGATGGCTATCACTTCGCCATGTGTTGCTAATGATCTCCGTGCATTATGGCGTAGTCCAACGCGCTAACGAACCCGATGTGACAGTTACATTACAGAAGCATTGAAATACATGTTAAAGTAGTGTTAATCTTGTAAAACTATATTTACCAATTACCAACCATTTACGCGTGTACTAAATATATGACAAACCCAACCCTGGTCATACGGGATTTCAAAGGTATTAAATTGAATGTCCTACAATCACAGCATTTACATATGTTACACATGCTAGAAAACACATGAAAACAATGGGCAGATTTACACACCTGTGAAATACATGTAAAGACAGAATTGAGTGTTCGTTTATTTTAACATCCCTTTAAACGTGTGTAAATCTGACAGCCAGATGATACGTAGATTTCAAACGTTTGTTCATATGGACGCCGGATGAAACGTATATTTCCTAACGTTAGTAAATTTGGGTAATATAGTCATTTTGTGTGGTGGTACCGGTAGTTGTTGATCCTATACAGACAGAATAGATCAAGTGACAAGTGTGGACTAATGAAGAGGCCTCGGCACATCCCACTTACAGAGCGTGCCAACGGGCTTTCAGATGGAATTTACAAAACAAAGTTTTGCCATTTGGGATCAGGAACGCTCAAACGTTTTTAAATCAATATATGTCATTTAGCAACCTCTCCACAAGTTACCTTGGCAACAGGGTAAAAAGTTTGGCCGATTGGCAGTGACATTGGTACAGGAGAAAGTGAATCAGGCCTTTCTCATCATGTTTGTTATATTTCACCAACATTTGACATTGTCAGATAAGTTATTACAATAATAAAGAAACTTACTCTTGCATAAAATGAAGATAATATACAGCGCCTAATGCGCTGGAGTCAGTATTCACGGAAATTGGACCCATACAATCATATTTAATGCAAAAACATCACTGGTTCATCAATGGCAGGGGCGGTGGGGTAGCCTAGTAGTTAAAGCGTTCGCTCGTCACGCCGAAGACCCGGGTTCGATTCCCCACATCGGTACAATATGTGAAGCCCATTTCTGGTGTCCCCCACCGTGATATTGCTGGAATATTGCTAAAAGCGGCGTAAAACTGAACTCACTCACTCACTCACTCATCATTGGTACGAGTAGTTTGAATATGATCAGTGCCAACTGCAAACGTGACTAGATATGTTTATGACTATCTCATAATGATCACGTTTAATGTTTATTTCTGTTTACCGTACTTCGCTTGAATGTGATGTGTTGTGACCGCAAATATGATTCGCGCTGATACATACAACCCTTATGTTTAGAACGTGGAATGTTTCCTAGTATATAACATACTTATCAGATTTTGACCAGACATTAGCAGCAAACGTTCACACTTCCTTTGTCTGAAGGAGAGTGTTTATTGCAGTGTAATATTTCTGAAGATGGTTACCTGATTGTATTTTATTGGTATTGTTATCATTCAATAGAAGGCCATAACAGTGTGTTTAAACAATAATATGTTGTCAGGAATGCATCTCTATCTACTGGAAGCACTGACGTTTCAGTGCTGTCGCCACTTCATACTGTAATGCTAACTAATGGTTCTGTTATTCTTACAGTTAAAATTATCAGTATTCCTAACTCAGTCATGTGGAAATGTTTAGAATTATCAGTATTAATTAATTTATAACCTTTTCTAAGAATGGTAGTAGCAAATATTCAAATATGTTACAATAAGGTTTTAGTTGGTTTTTAGCGCCTACGAACATTCGCCTGTTTGTAGTGTTGTATTCAGCCGAACATGGCTTCAAGTCACGAGATTTTCACAATCAAAATTGTCTCTGTATTCATTATTTAGCTTGGAATTCTAACGAATAAATTATTCATCGACGTCAACATCCATAACGAAAAAGGAACACCTGTTAATTCTGTTCTGTTTATGCTAGAACGAGTTTTCAGCTTTAACATCTGGGCAGTCACATGTAGAACGCACTATTTACGCGAACACACACGCTCCAAACGTATTAGTAAGTGGGGTTTAACGGGTTTGTGAACGTATTCCGGTTAAAAAGGCGGGTGCTAACTGAACGAGTGTGATGGAAGTCTCAGATGTTTACAGCATGAACACCATGAGCACGGCCCGTGAAGACAAACCTGGAAATCATAATCGAGGCATTTTGGGTGTGACCAACGGACGCAACCTTCCACAGCAAACTCAACCCAACGGAAGTTAAAAAAGATTATTCCAAATCTGCATCCTCGTGAGGATCTGGTTAGAGTTGATGTTCCTTGTCGCGTATGGCGACCGACGGGATCGGGTGGACTTGGTTAATGAGTCAGATCATCATATTCCAGTGGCGCAGATCGTTGCTCGTGTTGTCAAATAGTGGATTGTCTGCTTACAATCAGCCATCGTATGGCCAGAATAAAGCTAACGTTAAAGAACCAGATATAAAAAAAACATGTAATGAACTCAAACAAACAAACAAACCTGCAAGAGAGGACATGCTGAAGAATAACGAACCAAGCCAGACCGTAGCGTCAACATCAGCGCGGTACGCCTCCAGTAACGCTACATGGAACACTCCAGAGGCATAACTGAGACTTGAGTTGAAGAACAACGTCATGAACGACAGGGCGATAATGAAGTAGGAATACCAGCCTTGTTTCTGGACATCGCCATCCTTTTCCATCATCTTGACCACAACGACCACCCCTGAAACAGCACATTGCCAAGTAGAATATGGGCCCGTGGGCGAGATAACAACCTAATTGAATGCAACCCTTACCTCCACCACAGATACGCCCACATCTACAGTGACATCCTGAAATAGCCAAACATGAAATGAGAATATCGCGACGCTGCGTGATGTGGCGGTATCGATCGAGCATCCCCCAGTCGTTACTATCCACTTACTCTACCTGGTATTAGAAGCTGATCCGGTCATAGACGGGACATTCTGTGAGCCGGGGCTATTCGGTGCTCGTAGTGTAGTGTGTCTGGCATTCATATCAGATCAGATCATCAGTTATTCGAATCACAAATTTACTCTGATTAATTATATTTTTATTATTAGTACCATTTGTTTGTTTGTTTGTCAACACCGCACTCATCAGTATTCCAGCTATATGGCGGCGGTCTGTAAATAATCGAGTCTAGACCAGACAATCCAGGGATTGACATCATGATCATCGATCTACGCAGCTGGGATACGATGACATGTGTTCACCAAGTCAGCGAGCCTGACCACCTGATCCCGTTAGTCGCCTCTTATGACAAGCATGGGTTACTGAAGATCAATTCTTGAACCAGTAACATACCCATGATCGTTGATTTCATTGAAATATTATCATCACTCCGTGTTTTATAAAGCCTATAGCCAAATCAGGAGTATTTACAGTATCTTGACAAAGATATAGCATTGACTGTGGGTAAAACACATTGCTTTGTCTAAATGTAGTCAATAAGTAATGGAATTGTATTGTTTCATCTTGTTTTATACAAACGTAATGTCGATTTATATGTATAGCAAAAGTTTTGTTAATATTTAATTTAAGCAAATAAGTTAATTAGTTCTTGATGATATATTTCGGAAATAATACAATTACATGATTTCTTTCTTTCCTTGCTTAAATTAAAAAACACAACTATGATTGACATTATCAAAAGCATAACATAGGGTAAGTTTGAATTTTTCTGGAAAAGAAACTTTGCTCTTAATTACGGTTTCAATCCCTAGATTGTCCATATAAAGCTGCTATTCATAATTTTATATAACTGTCACATCACACAAATTTACATTAGCAATAGAGGGAGTAAGAACAATTGATTTAATAGGGGCAGTATAGGGTTACAAACAGCCACTGCGAGATGCGTAAGAACTCCCTTCACTGATTATCTTCGTCGACCCTCTACTTTTACTCGCCTCACTGAGTTGGGTTAATGTTTTGTAATGGATATGAAAGAATGTTCTGTCTCTTTTATTACAGTAGGAAGCCACTGTAAGGCACCCCGATATTGCCTGTAGCGTGTTGCTGTGATTCAGTTAACAGAGTGTGACGAGAGTTGGCAACTTACCCCGTCAAGTGGGTCGTCACCCCAGCGCGCGCCACACGAGCTCGTGGTTGAACAGTACATTATAAAATATTAATTCATCTGTATGTACACACACCAGAGCTATCTGAAAAAGTGTCGGAGAGATTCTAAAGGCGATATCGGATACACCTTTAGAAATGCATCTGTGAGGAGTACCGTATACAATAAAATTGCTTTAAGTTACAGAAATGGTTGTCTGTGGCAACGACATCACGTATGGAGGGATGCTTAACCCATTCCCTTTATTCGACCTGCCGAGGTCAGCGATCTCGGTACCTTGTCAATATACGGAGAGAGGCTACTTACACAATCGCACTTCCACACAACACAGTATTTGCTTAGCCACTGCAAAAATATGTTTACAGAGAAGTTTGAGGTCGTCATTGAGTATTTTTGTGGGTCGCGAATATTGGGTTACTTTGTTTGCGTGTGTGGAGTTGAAGACGGGGGGAGTGTTTATAAACTCCCCCTGACCAGAATAGGGACATGTATCCTGACACAATCTATAGTAAATTTAATATTTACAGATTTGACTGATATCCCTCACAGGTCAGTTAATATAAACAAAAGCGACAAAATAATTTCAGTAAATATAAATAGAGCGTCAGTTTAAACAAATATAAATATATTTATATTATTATCATACAGAACAAATTTATTGGATGTGAAAGGCTAACAAGCAATGGAATTTATATGAATGGGTCTATGAATATAATGAAATTGATATTTAGCAATAATATGAAATAATCCATAACATATATAAATACAAACATTGGCATATACAGCCTTAGTTTATACCTTCATCATGAAAGCATATCCTGTGACGAATTCCGTAGTGACAAACAGATTGGCAGCATGTATATTTATATCGCTGTAACGCCATGGCGAAATAAGCCCTTCTTCGCTGGATTAAATGTTACATTCATAAAGCACATATGTGTTACACCTTTGAGGCTTATTGTCCTGAACGCCTCAGACTTATGCGAATTCACCATAGCGCCAGGTCATGTATGGCGGCAAGCCAGCACTCATGACCTAATTTAGTGTGTTCGTCAAGGGAAAGGTGTTACACATATATTTTGAATATTTATGTTACATTTTCTTAACGACTTAATACATTTCGATCACCTGCTATCGGCAAATTCGGCTACAAGGCCTAGGGAAAAAGAATATTTCGTGTTATACCATTGAATGGAAAATAGAGAAAATTCCTATATTTAGCACAAGCGAAGGAATTGATCGAACACGGAACTATATGGATGTGTGGAAGGCAGACCACAGATCCCAGCGACTATGGTTCATCGAGCAGTGTGAAGTACACACAAACGTTGGGCTAGCAGCCCTTAATGTTCTTCCTCGGCCCGTCCAGACAGCTCATATATGTTATCATGTACAGGCCGCATTCCAAAAGGAACCGTTTGTTTCAGTGAACCCTGCTGTTGGCAGATTGTCAAACGTGTGTTCTACGCTTCTAATATATATATGGCTCTCTCATCTTCTATTCAGAAGACAGATAGAGTTGCTTACCTCGAGAGAAGGTTTCGATTGACAGGGAAGTCTCACATCGGATGTAATACGTCACGTGATCGCCAAGGGTAACCGCTGGTTCAGCGTGCGTGTGTATCTGAATATGGGGCAGATCGATTAAGTTATGACTGCAATAATCTGTTTTCGATTTTATGTCAGATTTTATGTGTTATACATCTGTACAATATACAGTGGGTTCGAAAGTTGTTTTGACATTTTTTCTGATCGTTCCACTTGTTGGCAGGAAACGAGCGTTGGCTCGTCACGCCGAACACCCGGGTTCGAATCCCCACATGGGTACAATGTGTGAAGCCCATTTCTGGTGTCCCCCGCCGTGATGTTGCTGGAATATTGCTAAAAGCGGCGTAAAACCATACTCAGTCAGTCAGTCAGTGGCAGGATACGCTCATATTTTCGCAAACACCTAGTATCATTAGAATTTGACTTATGATTGAGGTTGCACAATTTTTGAAAAGATGACATTGGTCTGAGCCAGGTAGAATATCATAGTCTTGGATACTACTCCCTGTAGAGGCTTAAATGATTTACAGTTACCATTTCAACATTTGTTTCGATTCAATTCCTTATTACAGACGTGTAGACCATCGGCTCATAACTACAGAGGTTACATTGTACATGGTGTGTACAGTACAAATTAATAATATTAACAGCTTAGATACATTGCATAATAAATAGAGCTTGCTAAAATATTGATAAGGTTACAATGTGATGATGATTGAAGAGTTTGAATTTGGCTTTACTTGGATTGGTACAATAGGTTTTAGGTAAATTTGCTACCTTTAATCGTTAAAAGTACGCTTGAATTCAGAGATCGTGTTGGTTCAATCAGTTGTTTACGGATACTGTACTCACAAATGGTTAATTAAATAAAGATAGAACATATAGATTATTAAAGTGTCCCCGAGTACGCACTAGCTATTAGGGAGAGATTAAAACAAAGTCTACTGGCAGAATTCAGATATGGCCCACGTCCTCCAAAGTAGAACTAGACAGCTCCTCTGGTCCGAAAAACTCCTTTAGATACGTATCTTCCCCTGCTCTGTTAATGAGGAAGAATAGCAATGTTCTTAATTCACGTGAGCGTCATTCAGACTAGAGGCTGTGTCTATTTGGCTTAGATTTCCCCTATTCACTTCGATGTTTCCTATTGAATGGTTAACATCTATATGTGAACTGAGGATTCATGTCAACCATCAGCTGCATACGTTCAACAGTATAACTAACATACTATAAAACATAGTCGGATCCAGTGTGTGTGTGTGTGTGTGTGTGTGTGTGTGTGTGTGTGTGTGTCTTTTGTCCTGAAAGTTTATTATATGACCCGTGAAAATGTGCACCCACCCCCTTTCTCAAAAAGCTGTATCCGCCCCTGTTTTATACTTTAACTGTCCAATCAAATTCATATTACTATAGATACTTAGATACACAGACGGTTTTTTATGAATACAAATATGTAAAACGTATTCTCACCCGTGAAGGTCCGGGTTAGAATGTGCCTTCAGTAATCCCTGCTTGTCGTATGAGGCGACTAAGGGGATCGGGTGGTCAGGCTTGCTGACTTGGTTGACACATGTCATCGATTCCCAATTGCGCAGATCGATGCTCATGCTGTTGATCACTTGATTGTCTGGTCCAGACTCGATTATTTACAGACCGCCGCCATATAGCTGGAATATTGCTGAGTGCGGTGTAAAACTAAACTCACTCACTCACTAAAACGTATTCTCACATACGTGTACTTAAAACATATTGTCTCATAAGCCAGTATATTTTATTCCGTAGCTCATATAATGACTCATATTTTAGAGATAGAGAGATATATTTATTCAGTAATTCGGCCTTATAGCCTAGAATGCAATTGCATTTTGATAGTAAACGTTTTGTACAATACCAGGCGCGTAGCAAGCCATTTACTTCGTGTAAGGTTTGTATTTAGATAATGGTGAGGGCTTGTTCAACATTCATGTGTAAGCCCGGGCTTTTTTATAATGGTAGCTACGCCCCTGAATGCAACATTGTTTTATGCATCCTATGTGACATGTTAATATAATATACTAGTATATTATCTGTAACTTATAGACAAGAAGATAAGGCGAAGTGGGTTGACAAAAAATGAAAACGACAATTAATAAGTCATAAATCAATAAGTCATAATGCGCAATATGATTGGCTATGCTTCAGGTCCCTATTCTCCACCTCCCCTTTATGTCGCCATTGGTACACGAGAGCATGCTCTTTCTTCTACCCTTGCTGAAACGCTGCTTGATCAAAGTGAAAACACCCAAGGTCTTGAGGGGGCTTTCTAATGATTTTATTGCAGAGACATTGAGGTCATGTCCAGTGACAAAATACCTTATTTTGACTTGTACCATATGTTCCCGTGTGCCTTTTTCAGACGAACAATTAATTTGCCTTTGCGTATGTTTGTAACGGATGCCAGTGGTGGAACAGGATACGCTCACATGTCTTGAATCGATGAAACAACAAAAAGACTCCAGCTATCATCTTAAATCAATCCTATAATCACTACATGTTTGTAACTCGTCATGTTCAGCTGACTTTTTTCCGTTGATATTCAGTCTACCAGATACTTTGTTGGTGTTGAAAATGCCTTTCGTGCATGTTGTTTTTGTTGATCCTTTTTTAGATGTGTACAAGTCTGCCATGCCTTACTTCAGTCTTGACAACAGGGATTCCAAAAGGTCGCCTCATTACAGGACAAGGAAGCTGTCATTCATAAAATATCTTGATTTATCACCATCTTTGTGTCTTTAACATGTAAAATGCCATTCAAAGTAGATCTTTAGTTATTAATTCAAAGAGTTCATGACAATAATTTATATATGGGTCAAGATGATTAATCTGTCGGGAGCTAATATTATCGTATTCTGATAAAGGAAAACATCCTTTCAATTGTAAAACAACTCTGACTCCTACAGCAGACCTTGAAACCAATGCCTATATAGTCAAGGGGGTTCAATCCAGAAACCATTCCAGAATTTTTCACTAAATTATATGCCTCTGAGTCAAAGAAGATACAAAACAGAGGGTTAATTTATTTAACATTTGTTTCTCTTTTTAATCATGCCTACTGTACAGGATAACAAAAGATAAACCAGCGTCTTCACTTTGCGAGGGACGGTTGGGTAGCCTAATGGTTAAAGCGTTCACTTGTCACTCCGAAGATCCGGGTTCGATTCCCAATATGGGTACAATGTGTGCAGCCCATTTCTGATGTCCGCCAACCGTGATATTTCTGGAATAATGGTAACAAAACTTCACTCACTCACATGGGCGCAGTCACGAGTGTCGGCGTGCTGCCCCTTTCCTAGTGGACTACCGT
Organism: Haliotis rubra; assembly: GCF_003918875.1. NCBI lineage: Eukaryota > Metazoa > Mollusca > Gastropoda > Lepetellida > Haliotidae > Haliotis > Haliotis rubra. Next base: position 3,983,124 of record NW_025766225.1, read on the forward strand.
CAGCTTCATTTATATCTCTTCTATATTGATCTTTGATGCCGGTTGATGTGACACAATATAGCCTGACTGTTTATAGCTAGATTGTCTACTAAATATACTGCTGGTTACATACGCTCTTCAGAAACTGTGTATATTATGATATGCAAATAACTTTTCTTGTTCTGCTATTATGCTGTGGTGTTGTGCCAAATCCAGGCACAGTTGAGATTAAGATTGTGCGCAGTTTAAAAAATAAAGTCGACTTAGTTAAAGCAAAAATAGACTCATATGATGTTGACATTAAGATTGTTGAATGTGCGCAGTTTAAGATAAAGTAGACTTAGGTAAAGCAGAACTAGGGTCATATGATGTTGACATTAAGATTGTTCAACGTGCGCAGTATAAAAGATAAAGTCGACTTAGGTAAAGCAGAACTAGACTCATATGATGTTGACATTAAGATTGTTCAACGTGCGCAGTATAAAAGATAAAAGATAAAGTAGACTTTGACTAAAAATCAGAACTAGACTCATATGATGTTGACATTAAGATTGTTCAATGTGCGCAGTATAAAAGATAAAGTAGACTTAGGTAAAGCAGAACTAGACTCATATGATGTTGACATTAAGATCGTTCAACATGCGCAGTATAAAAGATAAAGTAGACTTAGGTAAAGCAGAACTAGACTCATATGATGTTGACATTAAGATCGTTCAACGTGCGCAGTATAAAAGATAAAGTAGACTTAGGTAAAGCAGAACTAGACTCATATGATGTTGACATTAAGATCGTTCAACATGCGCAGTATAAAAGATAAAGTAGACCTAGGTAAAGCAAAACTAGACTCATATGATGTTGACATTAAGATTGTTCAACGTGCGCAGCATAAAAGATAAAGTAGACTTAGGAAAAGCAGAACTAGACTCAAATGATGTTGACATTAAGATTGTTCATATGATGTAATATGGTAACATAATGGTGCTTTAACAATACTAGTTCTATGCATGGTTCCTCCTACCTTCCAGGAAAGATAGGGTAGGAGGAGCGGAGGCGTTTTCAATTATGTCACGGATATACTATGTGTACACCAAATGGATCAATTAGATATAGTTGAGCTTGCGGCAATATGGGTCCATATCAGTTGCAAACACAGACAACATGTAAAAGGTACTTTCTACTGTGCGGCTGATAAAATCCAGCCGTACTGCCATGTTATTGAACCGTCGGTTGGCAATGCTATTGATATGCATATAACTCTTCGAACGAAATACCTAAAGCCATACTATTATAAGCATCCAAATGTAAGAACATTAATGTCCTTGTTAACAGATACTACCACAATATTATTACAGAATCTGGCAATGTACAGCTATTTCGTTATGAGTTTAAGAAAAAGGATTGTTATAGAAAAGAATTGGAAATGACATCTAACTACTCATGTAAACCTATAATGTACTACATGCCTGCGACCTATATAAGTACTGAATAAAGGTTGATTGAATATGCATGTAAGCACTGTTATTGTTGGTGACTTGATATGATATGACAAATGACAACAGACAAATAATAGATCAGTTGATGGCGAAATATGGTTTGATATCGCTACGTTCAAGTACACTGACCCACTACGGGTTTCCGATATAGATATCGTTTTGTAGTGACAATTTACCACTCTATGCTATAAAAGATGTCATACTCATCTCTTTCCAACCCACACCCCCACCCTCCTAATCAAAGAAAACAACAGAAAACCAACAAACAAAGCACACAAAAACACCCTGGGACATATATATGCGAAAAACAAGGATGACGTATCAGGTATAAACTGGAATAGTATTATTGATAACGGTGATGTAGACAAATTAAAATGACTGTCGGAAATAGAAAAAAAAGAAGTTTTTGTCACATTTATATCCACAATTTATGTAGGTAATATGGGAAAGTGTGAAATATCTGTTAAACCAAGTTCGGCCTAATTACAGTCTCAGTGGTAGGGAGGTAGGAAACGTTAAAACAGGACTTTACTGAGGAGAGATTAGTGCAGAAATGAACAATGTGTTTTTTTCTAAGTCCAAGTCGACTTATTTGGAACAGACCTTGGCTTTATGCAAATTAGTGTGCGATGATATTGTATTACAAAAGACACTTTTTAAATCCCCATTTTGAAGTTAGACTTAGCTTCATTATAAACGTTAGCTGACGTACAAAAACATATTTTTATTTGTGAAACTCTTAAGGATGTAGCTGCCATGGAGTCTCACTACCACTATCAAAACAAACAGACATGGGGGTCGTCTCAAAATTAAAACCAGGTCGGGTGTCGCAGAAGGTGGTTGGGGTCGGGCTGGGGGATTGAGATATCAGCTAAGATAAGATAATCCTTTAGGGGAATTAAACTGGGCAAGTAACAATTTACAAATAAAATCCAGTCCTGTCGATCTTCGGGTGGCCATCGTAGGCGGATCTAGAAATTTTCAAAGGGGGGCGTTCAGGGGGTTCCAACCCTGAACGCCACCTTGGCTCCGCCATTGCAAAGCATTAACTTCAATGTTCCGTGGTCTTTAGTTATTTTCAAAAGGGGGGGTTCGAACCCCCTACTGGATCCGCCACTGGCCATGCTACCTATATATTTTGAGACATACACTATTTTACATATCTCAACATCAACTTTATGAAAGAGGGAACGTTAGATGTTAATCAACATGTGAGACATATTCAACACACAAGAAAACGCTTATAATATCTTTGAGATGACCCCTTGTGCCTGTAGGTAGCACGAACATTTCATCGAAGGTGTGTCGACGTTCCGTCATACCTGGCTGAGCGACCTAATTGCCCGATTTTACGAGTAAACACGTTTCTCTGGATATCCCATTACGCATCCCACTGAACGCCCAGTTAGGCCGATGTGGGTTATTTTGACATATGCTATGCAAGTGTGTAAATTTTAGGTATACAGAGTAACAGCCAAAATTCAGTTGTTTTCTATTTCCGACAGTACTTTAGTTCTGCATGCCTAAGGAATATGTGTGACAGAAACATACCTAGCCGAATAGCTCCTACGGCATGAGGAATATTCCACCTGTTTCTGAATAGCTCTTTAATGGGTGCCCATTCTTCTGGAGTGGGAGGGATGATGGTAACCTCATCCTTGTATTCCTCTACAATGACCTGACATACTTCTCGGATGATCCGGCTGATTGCGTTCCTTGCCACGCGGAAGCTGTACATGATGCTGGGGTATCTATCACCTGGAGCCAGGAACCTCAATGTGATGGCTAGCTTCAAGCCTGGAGGTAGCGCCTGTCTCATATAATATGTATTCTGCTTCTGTATTCTTGGTCCCACGCTCTGCACAAACTCATCAAACATGGCAGGTTCCATGCTAAGGTAGTTAAAGAATGACTGCGTGTCCTCAACTCTGAGCTCCTCCATTAGTCTTGTGTAATGTCCATACAGCCTCCTCCTTTCCTCTGTCAGCCATGGTCTGGTCTGGAATCTCCGGGATCTCCTCCTGGTCTTCTCCACATTTCTTTCAATCAGATCTTGCTTGAGGACAGCAATCTGGTCCAGGGGTCCATACTGTATAGAAGTTGGGTAGAAACTGATGAATAGTACAGATTCAACAGGTTTTTATACCCCTTCGTGGAACATTCCGGCAGCATTCTTGATGCGTTTCGGACAATCGTGTTACATTCTAAGTGCATTTGAAGAACATCAGAAATATTCGAACTGCATTCTGTTTTAATTCTTTAACTTTGGATCCATATTCAGGGTTCATTACAAGAGCGTTCTGAATGCATTCTATGTAAATTCGTACAGCAATCGGGGTACGTTCCAACTGAAATTCGAGTGCTATTCACGCAGCAATCGAACCGGACTCGTACGGCAGTCGAAATTCATTTTAAGTATTCTTAGTATATTCTAACGGCATCCTAATTATTCCTACAGTATTCCGATTCATTCGGGCCGCATTCGTGACATTTGGAATGAATAAGAAACATTCGAGGCTTGTTCGAAGTGCGTTCTAAGTATTCCAACAGCATTCTAACAAAGCTTGAAAAAAGTGTTTATTTTGACATTCTCTCCTGAATGCGGTTCGAATTTTTTAAAAAAAATTCTGGGTGATTCTCCTTGATTCCTGTCAATTCGAAATAAGCGTGAAGGAGCTTTTAAGCGTCATACTATTTCTGACATGTTGAAAGAGGCTTCCGTCATTTCTACCCATTAGAGATGTAGTATCAATGGCTGCAAAAACTAGACCTGTCGCACTTACAAGCTGTATTTCTAACTTTTTGAAAAGTGTCTTTTTAAGCACGTTTTGAATTATCTTAGTGATAACAAAAGACTTTCATAAAATTTTACAGTCTGGTTTTATGCCAGGTAATTATACTGTTTATCAATTGACATACTTATATGTTTTATTGCAAGTACGCTCGATAAAAGGTAAATATGGTATTCTGTGATGTAGGTTAAACCCTTGATAAAGTATGGCATAAAGGATGTTTAGTTGAACTTAAGGCGTATGGTATAAGTGGAAATGTACATGAAATGGTTTAACAATTACCCACAAAACCGTAAACTGGGTAGTAACCGAAGGCTCCAAATCTGACTTAAACCTTGTATTAAAAAAGATTTCGAAATGGGTAGATACATGCCAAGTTCGTTTTAATCTACAAAAATATCCCCGGAAACAATCTTGTTTTCAAAGGAATTATAAACCCCAGTACAAAACCTGCTTTACAAATGAAAGTTGCTGATATAACATGAGTTAAATGCCACAAACATTTAAGTTTGATCATTACAACGGGAATCTTAGGAATAAACATATTGAAGAACGTATTGTACCCGATGGTAAATTGCTTTGGAAGTTTTATATACCGTACGCGTCTATCTCGGAAAACTCTAGGGGCTGTGTACCCTGTAAAAATCATTTATGGTTTAATCGTATTTGAATAAAAAACTGAATAGGGACCGGTATGATACTTTATGGATAGGTTATTCATCAACTTCTAAAATGCCAATTAAACAGAAACAAGAAGACAAAGGCATCAATGTACCCAGCAATGGCAAAATACTCTTCATAAATATGTCAGTTAGTTATGATTATGTCAAATCTTTTGGAGAGTATATAGCAGTGAGTGAGTTTAGTTGTATGCCGCACTCAGCAATATTCCAGCTATATGGCAGCGGTCTGTAGATAATAGAATCTGGACCAGATAATCCTATGATCAACAGCATGAGCATCGATCTACACTATTGGTATGTGTCAACCAAGTCAGTGACTATATTGCAAAGTTGAAGGAGAGTACTGAAAGGTTTTTAAGTTCTGTTCCGGAAAAGAGCACTACCATCAAGTCAAACCTGTTGCCATGGAAACGCAAAGTATGTTTTATTTAGAAATCCATACCTACCAAAAGGCACCAGTACAGCACCAGACCTATCTAGGTGCCAGGTTTGGTGAAGAACTATTGAACGGTTTTAAAGTTCAGCTCCGGAAAAGAGCACCATCACCAATGTCAGTCAAAGTCAAACTTGTTGCCATGGAAACGCAAAAAAACTATTTTATTCAGAATTCCGAAACTACCAAAAGGCACCAGTACACCACCAGACCTATCTATGTGCCAGGTTTGGTGAAGAAATATTGAACGGTTTTAAAGTTCTGCTCCGGAAAATACAAATGTGCATTTTAATAATGAATAGGGATTGGTGAACAAGATGTTATAGTTTATATCAACACTGCTCTCATACATCATATAATACAAATAGTAAGTCAGAAAATGATATGCATTATCATACAAGTTAACAACTTCATGCTAAACAGAAGCACAGAAGTATGGTGAAAACAAATTGGTGTATTTTGTAGTTGTTCTTGTATTTAAATCTATCAAATGAACACAGGTATAAGTACTTAGTCAGGTAAAATTTGGTGTGCCTGAAGAGTTAATGGAATTAAGGAACATGTGTAGCTTAATTGGTGATACGTTGTTTTTATACACTTTCATGCTTCATGTGTCGAGGCGAAATTTTATAAAAACAAGGGGATACTATTAACATGGGGAAAATGAACGCAGTTTAGAAATATTGTTCACGGATTATGTTGTTGGAAATTGGAAAGAAAATCTCCAATAGTAACATACGACCGTGTGGACCAAACGTCTTTCTGGTTTATCGTATAGAGCGGCAATTCCATGTACATTCTTACACCGTTATCAAACACTTTTACATCGAAACGTCTCTCTCTATAACAGCATGGCGTTGTTAGTGTGTGCTTCATTATTTATACATAAATTTGAAAATAGGAAAAAGTGTTGGTAATAGCAGTAAAAAGTATAATGGAAGATTGAAAATCTGGGATGTTCGTGAAGAGTGTAAGCAGTCATGTAAATGTACACGCAACGGTATGGTTTGCCTCATCGCAACACAGAAAAAACGACTGATGCTTATCACAGCTGTTGTTTCACTCGGTTGCCGCACCGTACTGCACATATCGTCACTTGCACGATGGGCAAGGGACAATAAACCAATAGCAAACAGTACATATCCCAGTGCCTCTTTGTACATGATTCTTTCGCCAATGTAAATAATACAATTCACATCTGGATGCGTAATATTTTCATCTAAGTATATTATTCATTATCTACGTGGAAGTAGAAACATACTGCTCTACAACAAAACCAAGGAGTTACTAATCACAAAACTAACACTGAATATGAGAATGTATTGACGTAAATGAGGGGAGTGTCAATCGATGTCATCCGCGATAGTGATATGTCAAGACGATGTTTATAAACTGCACATCTGTATTCTATTCAGTGTCCCGAGTTAGGGATTCATATGAAATTTCCGTTTGGTTGCCTCAACAACCAAAATATCAATGCAAGTGTATATACAGTCAGTACCGTAATTCAAGTGTAATGCAAAGAGGCAGCTGCATGATATGGCTACCGAATGTATGTCTCTTGTGTTGATGTAAGTACAAAATGCCAGTCGATATGACCTGCGATAGTTCATGAATAATTCTTAAAACTGAACATAAGTGTTAGAATTCAGATTCAAGGATTCCAGTCAGGTTTCCGTTTGGATGTTTAAATAACTTTTAACAGAAAAATAGTCAGCTCTCGTAGATATACACCTGTATAGTTACCTCTGTTAGACATCTATATAGTCAGCTCTGGTAGATAGACACCTGTGTAGTTACCTCTGTTAGACACCTACAATGTCACCTCGGGTAGATAGACACCTGTATAGTTACCTCTGTTAGACACCTATATAGTCAACTCTGGTAGATAGACACCTGTATAGTTACCTCTGTTAGACACCTATATAGTCAGCTCTGGTAGATAGACACCTGTATAGTTACCTCTGTTAGACCTATATAGTCAGCTCTGGTAGATAGACACCTGTATAGTTACCTCTGTTAGACACCTATATAGTCAGCTCTGGTAGATAGACACCTGTGTAGTACCTCTGTTACCTCTGTTAGACACCTATATATAGTCAGCTCTGGTAGATAGACACCTGTATAGTTACCTCTGTTAGACCTATATAGTCAGCTGTGGTAGATAGACACCTGTATAGTTACCTCTGTTAGACACCTATATAGTCAGCTCTGGTAGATAGACACCTGTATAGTTACCTCTGTTAGACACCTATATAGTCAGCTGTGGTAGATAGACACCTGTGTAGTTACCTCTGTTAGACACCTACATTGTCACCTCGGGTAGATAGACACCTGTGTAGTTACCTCTGTTAGACACCTATATAGTCAGCTCTGGTAGATAGACACCTGTATAGTTACCTCTGTTAGACCTATATAGTCAGCTGTGGTAGATAGACACCTGTATGGTTACCTCTGTTAGACACCTATATAGTCAGCTCTGGCAGACAGACACCTGTATAGTTACCACTGTTAGACACCTATGACACCCTGGTAGATAGACATATAGTCAGCTCTGGTAGATAGACACCTGTGTAGTTACCTCTGTTAGACCTATATAGTCAGCTGTGGTAGATAGACACCTGTATAGTTACCTCTGTTAGACACCTATATTGTCACCTCTGGTAGATAGACACATGTATAGTTACCTCTGTTAGACCTATATAGTCAGCTCTGGTAGATAAACACCTGTATAGTTACCTCTGTTAGACACATATATAGTCAGCTCTGATAAATGAACACCTGTACACTCTCTGTCCACTCATCTCTCTCTCACTCTCCTTCTCTGTCCCTCAGGCATAGTGTGTGAATCGTATATTACATGCGGTAGTGAATATAGATTTGTTTACGTACCTCACGTATACCATAAGGAGTGTGAGAATTTGTTTTCACAGTGGCCCCCGAATACGGGTTCCTCGTAGCACGCAAAACGTCAATGTTCATTCCAAAACATGGGCAGCTTCAGCTGTGTCGCATGGTGAGAACAGTTCCCAGGTAAACCGTTAATAGACAGTGCGGAGCTATAGTTTGATTGTTTTCTGCGGGCTTTGTGCCGCGCATACTTGCACTTAATACAAATGATCGTGTACATGCGCAGTAGTGTGAATATGTTGTCTTGTGACAGTGGCGTGTAAGGTACGCTTGTGTCTGCGTGTGTGTCTGTTTCTATGTAGAAAACTTGTCTGTGTCTGAGTCTGTTCTTGTCTTTTGCTTTGTATGTGTGTCTATCTGTGTATGTCCTTATCGGTGTCAGCATATGTCATGCATCTGCGTCCGTGTCTGTGTCTGTGCGTATATCAAGTATCCGCGTCTGTGTTTGTTCGTATGTCATGTAGCCTCGTCTGTGTCTGTACGTATGTCATGTATCCGCGTCTGTGTCTGTACGTATGTCATGTAGCCGCGTCTGTGTGTGTTCGTATGTCATGTAGCCGTGTCTGTGTCTGTACATATGTCATGTATCCGCGTCTGTGTCTGTACATATGCCATGTAGCCGCGTCTGTGTCTGTATGTATGTCAGGTATCCGCGTCTCTTTCTGTACATCTGTCATGTAGCCGTGTCTGTGTCTGTTCATATCACATGTAGCCGCGTCTGTGTGTGTTCGTATGCCATGTAGCCGCGACTGTGTTTGTACGCAGGTCATTTTGCCGTGTCTGTGTGTGTACGTATGCCATGTAGCCGCGTCTGTGTCTGTTCGTATGCCATGTAGCCGCGTCTGTGTCTGTACATATGTCATGTAGCCGCGTCTGTGTCTGTACGTATGCCATGTAGCCGCGTCTGTGTGTGTTCGTATGTCATGTAGCCGCGTCTGTGTCTGTACGTATGTCAGGTATCCGCGTCTGTGTCTTTTCGTATGTCATGTAGCCGCGTCTGTGTCTGTACGTATGCCATGTAGCCGCGTCTGTGTGTGTTCGTATGTCATGTAGCCGCGTCTGTGTCTGTACGTATGTCAGGTATCCGTGTCTGTGTCGGTACGTATGTCATGTAGCCGCGTCTGTGTCTGTACATATGCCATGTAGCCGCGTCTGTGTGTGTTCGTATGTCATGTAGCCGCGTCTGTGTCTGTACTTATGCCATGTAGCCGCGTCTGTGTGTGTTCGTATGTCATGAAGCCGTCTGTGTCTGTACATATGCCATGTAGCCGCGTCTGTGTCTGTTCGTATGCCATGTAGCCGTGTCTGTGTCTGTACATATGTCATGTAGCCGCGTCTGTGTCTGTACATATATCATATAGCCGCGTCTGTGTGTGTTCGTATGTCATGTAGCCGTGTCTGTGTCTGTATGTATGTCAGGTATCAGCGTCTGTGTCTATACGCATGTCATGTAGTCGCGTCTGTATCTGTATTTATGTCATGTAGCCGCGTCTGTGTCTATTCATATGTCATGTAGCCACGTCTGTGTCTGTTCGTATGCCATGTAGCCGCGTCTGTGTCTGTTCGTATGCCATGTAGCCGCGTGTGTGTACATGTCTGTAATATGTTGTGTAGCCGCATCTGTGTCTGTACATATATCATGTAGCCGCGTCTGTGTGTGTTCGTATGTCATGTAGCCGTGTCTGTGTCTGTATGCATGTCAGGTATCAGCGTCTGTGTCTGTACGCATGTCATGTAGTCGCGTCTGTGTCTGTACATATGTCATGTAGCCGCGTCTGTGTCTGTTCATATGTCATGTAGCCGCGTCTGTGTCTGTTCGTATGCCATGTAGCCGCGTCTGTGTCTGTTCGTATGCCATGTAGCCGCGTCTGTGTACATGTCTGTAATATGTTGTGTAGCCGCGTCTGTGTCTGTACATATATCATGTAGCCGCGTCTGTGTGTGTTCGTATGCCATGTAGCCGCGTCTGTGTCTGTATGTGTGTCAGGTATCAGCGTCTGTGTCTGTACGTATGTCATGTAGCCGCGTCTGTGTCTGGACGTATGCCATGTAGACGCGTCTGTGTGTGTTCGTATGTCATGTAGCCGCGTCTGTGTCTGTTCGTATGTCATGTAGCCGCGTCTGTGTCTGTACATATGCCATGTAGCCGCGTCTGTGTCTGTTCGTATGCCATATAGCCGCGCCTGTGTCTGTACGTATGCCATGTAGCCGCGTCTGTGTGTGTTCGAATGTCATGTAGCCGCGTCTGTGTCTGTTCGTATGCCATGTAGCCGCATCTGTGTGTGTACATATGTCATGTAGCCGCGTCTGTGTCTGTACATATGCCATGTAGACGCGTCTGTTTCTGTTCGTATGCCATGTAGCCGCGTCTGTGTCTGTACGTATGCCATGTAGCCGCGTCTGTGTGTGTTCGTATGTCATGTAGCCGCGTCTGTGTCTGTACGTATGTCAGGTATCCGCGTCTGTGTCTTTTCGTATGTCATGTAGCCGCGTCTGTGTCTGTACGTATGCCATGTAGCCGCGTCTGTGTGTGTTCGTATGTCATGTAGCCGCGTCTGTGTCTGTACGTATGTCAGGTATCCGTGTCTGTGTCTGTACGTATGTCATGTAGCCGCGTCTGTGTCTGTACATATGCCATGTAGCCGCGTCTGTGTGTGTTCGTATGTCATGTAGCCGCGTCTGTGTCTGTACTTATGCCATGTAGCCGCGTCTGTGTGTGTTCGTATGTCATGAAGCCGTCTGTGTCTGTACATATGCCATGTAGCCGCGTCTGTGTCTGTTCGTATGCCATGTAGCCGTGTCTGTGTCTGTACATATGTCATGTAGACGCGTCTGTGTCTGTACATATGTCATGTAGCCGCGTCTGTGTGTGTTCGTATGTCATGTTGCCGTGTCTGTGTCTGTATGTATGTCAGGTATCAGCGTCTGTGTCTATACGCATGTCATGTAGTCGCGTCTGTATCTGTATTTATGTCATGTAGCCGCGTCTGTGTCTATTCATATGTCATGTAGGCACGTCTGTGTCTGTTCGTATGCCATGTAGCCGCGTCTGTGTCTGTTCGTATGCCATGTAGCCGCGTCTGTGTACATGTCTGTAATATGTTGTGTAGCCGCATCTGTGTCTGGACATATATCATGTAGCCGCGTCTGTGTCTGTACGTATGCCATGTAGCCGCGTCTGTGTGTGTTCGTATGTCATGTAGCCGCGTCTGTGTCTGTTCGTATGCCATGTAGCCGCGTCTGTGTGTGTACATATGTCATGTAGCCGCGTCTGTGTCTGTACATATGCCATGTAGCCGCGTCTGTTTCTGTTCGTATGCCATGTAGCCGCGTCTGTGTCTGTACGTATGCCATGTAGCCGCGACGCTGTGTGTTCGTATGTCATGTAACCGCGTCTGTGTCTGTACGTATGTCAGGTATCCGTGTCTGTGTCGGTACGTATGTCATGTAGCCGTGTCTGTGTCTGTACATATGCCATGTAGCCGCGTCTGTGTCTGTTCGTATGTCATGTAGCCGCGTCTCTGTCTGTACTTATGCCATGTAGCCGCGTCTGTGTGTGTTCGTATGTCATGAAGCCGTCTGTGTCTGTACATATGCCATGTAGCCGCGTGTGTGTCTGTTCGTATGCCATGTAGCCGTGTCTGTGTCTGTACATATGTCATGTAGCCGCGTCTGTGTCTGTACATATGTCATGTAGCCGCGTCTGTGTGTGTTCGTATGTCATGTAGCCGTGTCTGTGTCTGTATTTATGTCAGGTATCAGCGTCTGTGTCTGTACGTATGTCATGTAGCCGCGTCTGTGTCTTTTCGTATGCCATGTAGCCGCGTCTGTGTGTGTTCGTATGTCATGTAGCCGCGTCTGTGTCTGTTCGTATGTCATGTAGCCGCGTCTGTGTCTGTTCGTATGCCATGTAGCCGCGTCTGCGTACATGTCTGTAATATGTTGTGTAGCCGCGTCTGTGTCGGTACGTATGTCATGTAGCCGCGTCTGTGTGTGTTCGTATGTCATGTAGCCGCGTCTGTGTCTGTACGTATGTCAGGTATCCGTGTCTGTGTCTGTACGTATGTCATGTATCCGCGTCTGTGTCTATACTTATGCCATGTAGCCGCGTCTGTGTGTGTTCGTATGCCATGTAGCCGCGTCTGTGTCTATACTTATGCCATGTAGCCGCGTCTGTGTGTGTTCGTATGTCATGTAGCCGCGTCTGTGTCTGTTCGTATGCCATGTAGCCGCGCCTGTGTCTGTACTTTTTCCACCTAGCCGCGTCTGTGTGTGTTCGTATGTCATGTAGCCGCGTCTGTGTCTGTACATATGCCATGTACCCGCGTCTGTGTCTGTACATATGCCATGTAGCCGCGTCTGTGTCTGTACATATGCCATGTAGCCGTGTCTGTGTCTCTTCGTATGTCAGGTATCACCGTCTGTGTCTGTACACATGTCAGGTAGCCGCGTCTGTGTCTGTACCGTTGTCAGGTATGCGCGTCTGTGTCTGTACACATGTCAGGTATGAGCGTGTGTGTCTGTACGCATGTCAGGTAGCCGCGTCTGTGTCTATACGTATGTCAGGTATCTACGTCTGTGTCTGTCTGTGCCTGTATTTCTCTCTGTGTCTGTGCATATGCCTGGTTCTGTATTTGCAAGTCTGTTTCTGATCATATGTCTGTGTATGCGTAAAAAACGTGAAAAACACGTGTTTGAGAGTGAAAGTCTGTGTGTGAGTGCGTGTGTCTGTGTGAATGGGTGAGTTACACGTTTATGTCATATTTGCAATAGTTCAGCCATATAGTGAGGAGAAGAGTTCTGTTAAATATTTGAAAAATTATAATAAAATATAATAAAATAATTAAATATTCTATTCAGCACAAAGATTACATATGACATTTAATATGATTAAAATGCGGGCTATAGACCACCAGCTACCAAGCTAGACCACCTGACTGGGAATCATGGGGACTTACAATAGACGATATTTAGGCAAGTGTTGATAGTGAATATCATCAGCTCCCATTGCAGTATCAAGGACTTGTGATAAGTCAGTGCAAAGTTCATGCAATGAAAATTCCCGATTATAATCTTCACCATTATCATAATAAAAATTCACTCTTCTTATTGTCTTGTTATTTGTTTAACCCTGAAATTATGGATTCTAAGTTGAGGAAGACGAATTAGACGTTTAGCTAGAATTTGCAAGCTTCTTTGCAATACCAGATTTTTTTTAGTCAGTTAATTATTTTCATCTTTAAGATGCTGAGTACAACAAGATCTAGAAACCCTGGTCTTTAATTGTTTAGATCCTGTATCATATTGACATAGGCGTACGTGAAATTCTTTGGGAAACATAATGTTTCCATGTAAGACGTTTAACGTGGCCAATCGTTCGTCTAGCCTTAGCAAAACTGATGTTTACATTTAGTGGATAACTACTGCGTTTGACGAATTGGGGATATATAGTGGTTATATAGTCAAACACAGTACAGTTATCCCCATTATAATTCAACTCGTTTTACGCTGTTTTTTCGTGAAAGAAATTCATTATTTAAACCAGGTCAAAGATCCTCTATGTCAATCATATCACTTCTTGAACTTACACCATCGCCAGAAAAAGTAGTTCCCTTTTCAAACTTCAACACGTTTATTATGTGTACACTGACTATATCTGACAATGATGAATAAATTATTGTTGTTATGGCTTAAATGGACGGAATTATCATGAAATCGCCCTCTAGTTATCAGAAATGATAATGGCCCGGTGATTCCTCAACTACGGGCCACTATCTGTTCTGTTGTCAAATCACAGCAGGTGACGTCACGCTCCCTAATGACGTCATAAATCTTGTTTCATGATCTAACAGTGTTGGGTCAACAGCCCGTTGCGAGTAAGTTTTTTGAACAAGCAACTCAATTTATGATACTGTTTTGCCTTTTTTAACACAAATTCCATCCATTTTAGCGGGATAGGGGAGTTAAACTGATCTAGGGCTTCTGTAAATGACAATGCCCTAAAAAACAACGTTACCCCAAATAGTGTAGGGATACATTCAAAGGTTTTGGTGAATCGGTTTTCAAATTGCGACCGCATATGCTGATTATGCGGTCGGAAATTCTATAGCATTGGCCAATCAGAACTCGTGTTACATACTAAGTTGAATGGCAGTAGGATGGCGGCGAAATATTTTACTGCCTTCTTCCTACTTTTCCTAGCCTGTTTGCATTCGTCGTTAAACCGTGGTTTACGTATGTTAGGGTTTACAGAGGACCTAAGAATGGTTTCATCGGGTATATGTTTCAGTTTTTCAGAAGACATCTGAATTGGTCAGGAACATCCATAAAAAGGTCTAATTGCAATTTGTAGAGGCAGGGGCCTGAAATAACGCACTTGTAAGTGGTCTTAGACAAATTTAATCTAGTTGAAGGTGGATCACATGCGATGTATTTTGCTGAGGGAAAATGGTTATTTCCACAAACGTCATCATGGACTGACCATTCTTTACGTTAGAATCAGTGATTGACTGGTCTGCTGCAGAATATGTTCCCGTTGCAGGATGTAAATATGTGTTGGGACCATCGTCGAGTATGTATGTATAGAGATGGAGAAATATGCAAAGAACAGAGAGTGATTGCTTTATGTAAAGTAAGACAGATAGCCACATCTTGAATGGTTGCATTTAAGAGGGACAGGTCTGTGGATAGTGCTATGTCTCACCAAAGTAGAAGATCCACCAGGGGCTTTATCATCTGCATGTGAAAAGGAACGATATGAATGGTATTGACGCAATTCAAACTTATCACTTCGTTTCAAATCTGCTTCTTGTAAACTGAATGTTGATGGTCTGAAGTCTTGTGCTAGTAATTGTACTTCATTAAAATTGTTCCTAGGTCCTCTGCAATTCCACTAAATTAGGAAGTTATGATTCATGTTATAGGAGTCGGAAATACTTTGGTAGTCTTTCAGACTTTAGGCTGTGATCTACATTATGGCATGGAATTTTCATGGCAGGAGATATTGTTTGTGTTAGTTCAGTCTGACATCCTGATGTTGACTGATTCCTGTTAACAGTTAAAGCTGATGTAATGACTGCATGCTTGTCTGTTGTAGCCCAGGTGATATCTGTCTGACATGCAACGGGCCTCACAGGCAGTGCTTCATGAGTATGTCATAGCTGATGTCGGAGGGGAGGCCGGTATTTGGTAACGTAACAATGCCACGTTGCATAGGCCGCATTGCAAATTCAAAAATACCTAGGAAACAAACACTAACGACTGTGTGATCAACAGCAAGATGATTGTCAAAATCAATGGTCTGCAGTGAAATATCGAAAATATGATACCCCATGCACGTGTATGGGGCTACTACGTTAATGCACGTGCATCCCATGCGTTGTGTTTAGGGGTGGC